>NC_057861.1:531354710-531672210 GCF_019393635.1 Dromiciops gliroides
AAGAAATGAAATTTTCTTCTATGATCTGTGCTTAAAAGTATTTATACATATAGAGTAAATTAGTTTCTAAACCTAACAACATAGAGAAATATTTCAAAAATAAAATGAAAATATTATATTTGAGTACATATTAGACATATGGAAGAAGCATCTTGTTTAATTTTTGTAGTTATGAAAGAAATTTGGCTTAAAAAAGCAAACTGCTTAATGAAAATTAAAAACATAGTCCATACTGCTAAAATCTTAACTTCTGCAAATCCTTTTTATTTCCCTGCCTTCAATTTCTTTCCCTAAAATTCTTATCTCCCTCCTAACTTCCCTCCTTACCCTTTCAAGCCATTCAGAGCATAAACAAAATAATGACCAAAGATTACAGAGAAGGGGAAGATGCAGACTAAGTTTTCATTGCTTGGTTGTACTTTGCCAAATATGTAGATCATTATTAATATAAAGCCTTAGGTTACTTTTCCTTATTCACTCTTCAGTGTTCATTTTACAGTTACACAACATTGAATTTTCTGAAGGAAAAGTAGATGTTTACTATACCTGCAGCTTTTCTCTTTTTATACTTGTTCTTATCCACAAAACTAAAATCTACAAGAATCACAAATCAAGATATTTCTTGACCCCCAAATGATGAACATTTATCTTCTACTACTATCACATATAGAACGTCTAATTCAAAGTCAGTCCCCAACTTATATATGGGTTAGTTGTACTCTCAAAGTTCATTTGTAAGTCAGTCGTTTGGAACTCAGAATGCATTTTCCCAGAGAAACAACGTTATAAATGGTGATTAGGTTTCTAGGCCACCCACAAAAGCCTATTCAACCCATAACATAGCTGAACTATAGTACTAATGGTACAATAAAACCTAACCACCATTTACAACGATGTTTCTATGAGAAAATTGGTCATAATTCCAACTTAGAATACCACGAACACATCTCCCCTGAAGCAGGCTGACAGCACAAGCAGGGACTTCTATTCTCTTCTCCCCAATATCCATACCCCAGCCAACTTCTACCTGCTAGGCAGTGGGAATGGGGACTCCTTACAACTCTATGAGAGTATGGTTGCTTCCATAGCTGTAGGCTTCACATGACTGGAGACTGTGAGCCTAGGGATTTGGGTGGTAGCTGGGGGTGGAAGTAGATCCTAAAAGCTAAAATGTGAAAGCTATAGCATTGGAGAACAACAGGGAGATTGTGAGGGGTTCTTAAGGGTGTTTTTTTTTGGACAAAGTAATCTGGTGACGCCCGTGGACCCCTTCTCAGAATGTTTTAATGCATAAGACAAAATGCACAGTATAATGAAGGAAATTAATTACATTGAAATAGAGTTGTGTGTGTGTGTGTGTGTGTGTGTGTGTGTGTGTGTGTACACATGTGTATGTAGTCCATGGACCATAGCAAAGGAGATTGAGAGCTCAGATACAGATCATATGATCATATATTTAGAATTGGAAAGGATCAGGGAGATAATTTTGTCTAAACCCCTCATTTTACAATTAAAGAGTAAGGTAGGGGGGGCAGCTAGGTGGCGCAGTGGATAGAGCACCGGCCCTGGAGTCAGGAGTACCTGAGTTCAAATCCGGCCTCAGACACTTAACACTTACTAGCTGTGTGACCCTGGGCAAGTCACTTAACCCCAATTGCCTCACTAAAAAAAAAAACAAAAAACAAAAAACAAAAAGAGTAAGGTAGGGGCAGCTGGGTGGCGCAGTGGATAGAGCACCGGTCCTGGAGTCAAGAGTACCTGAGTTCAAATCCAGACTCGGACACTTAATACTTATTAGCTGTGTGACCCTGGGCAAGTCATTTAACCCCAATTGCCTCACTAAAAAAAAAAAAATTTTAAAGGGTAAGGTAAATGGTAAATTCATGAAATCTATAAGGGTATAATAGTTTGGATCCATTGGGAGTTGTGGGGAGCAATGACTGGGGTCTCAAACATTTAAAGAAAGAAAAAATTAGTGAAGGTGGCAGGTCAGGACCCCAGGTAGTAGCAGAATACACAACCGATTTTGTCTCAGCAGCAGTAGGATGGGACTAGAGGCTAGTGACAAAATATAGTTGGAAGAAAGGATGAGACAGGGTTAGTGGCAATGTCTATGACAGCAGCAGCAACATTGGGCTGGTGGTAGCACAGGAAAGAGTCTACAATGAAACAGGCCAGGATCTGTGGCAGGCAGTTGTTAATAGATATACAGTAGCAGCAAGACAGGTGGCTGGGTAAGTGATTGGCAGGGAAGAAAAATGAAATCCCTAGTAGGAGGAAGAAGGGATAAGAAAGGCCTAGCAGAAAGCAGAATCACAACCAAAACCAAAACCATTTATGGCGCCTTTTGTGAACTTGGGCCCTCTTTTTCTTTGGACTCTATAGATGGTTATTGTCATTTGGTGCTTTAAATGAAGAATATTGAGGGAGTTTTAATATAGCACCATAATCAGTATTATTTTCTTCATTTAAAACTATTTCAAATACTTTATTAAAATTATTGCAATATTATATTTCTCTGAATGTAAAAAAAAAAGTAATGAACTTTAAAAAATATGCTACTCCCAAACATCACTTAAGCTCATCAACAAAAGGCTGGGCACCAAGTGACAATATTTTTTAAAAGAGCAACTTGTAAAGTCACTTATAAAGACATAGAAGGTTTGGGACCTGTAGATGAAAGAAGTAGCCCCCACATTGAAAGAATAACAGAATTTTTGAAGTACCAAAGTAAAGAAGAATTAAATTTAGTCAGATAACAGCAGGTAATAAAGATGAAGCTGGGTTTTAAATATTGTGAATTATATAGTACTATAAATTAACAGTTTTCTTAAATATGAAGTTAGGGTGCTAAAGGCTTTATAATGAATTTTCGTAATAAGCCTCTCGGCTGTTTATTTTTGTTATAATAATCATGAGGTTGTTTAACTATATTTTGCATAAGTTTATAGTAAGAGTTTCCTAATGAAACATAATGATATACAGACAAGCCAGGTGGTCCTATGATTAACGTTCTAAGACACCATGTGCAAGATAGATGTCAGTTCCCATGGCCAATTTTTACTTCTTTTCGTTAAAAAAAAAAAAACTCTACATGCCTAACAAAGCCAATATGGTCAGCATCTGGGAAGGGTGGTGTGTCTTGACCTATTCTAGAGCTCCCAAGAGTTAAAATTTGCTTTAATGGGCTCCACAGAAAATACCATCTGTTCTAAGGATATTTTCCATAATATAGATCCAAAAGGACAGAGTTTGATGCAGTAACAATTTATATGTATGTATGTGTATATATATATATATATATATATATATATATATATATGTGCATCTATATTTTAAATTAAAATGTTTCTGATATGTCATAACAAATTTAAATGTAAGTTTTGTCTTTTTTCTTGGCTTTAAAAAATATTGACTATATTTAACTAAATATAATTAATGTTGAGGCACCAGTGTAATGGATAGAGGGTTGGTTGCGGAGTCTGGAAGACCTGGCTTCCAATCCTGCCTGGGTCCATAATTGCTGAGTGATCATTGAAAAGTTATTTAAGATCTCTGTGACTCAGGGAAACCTAATTACCTTGGTTTCCACCTTGAAATTTTTCAATTTGCTTTAGGAAACAGTCAAGAAATTTGCTCCAAAGCATGGGCCTACTACTTTGATTGTTGTAAAGGGTTGTTGTTGTTGTTGCTTTTTTGCTTTGAGAAAATAACAATTTATTCAATTTTATTTGGAGGATTTGGGAGGCCTGTGATTACATCTAATGATTATATTGATTTTCTTGTGTGGCTTAGTAATTATGTTTAAAGACAGTTCCCTAACTATTTTCTCTAAATTTGAATATAGATACAATAGGAGGGCACTGGAATTAGTTGAGTAAGGGAATTACATGGTCAGATCTGTGAGGAAAATTACTTTGGCAGCAATGTATAGGATGGACTGGAGTGGTAAGAGACTTGAGACAGGAAGACCAATTAGCAGGCTATTTCAACAATCTAGGTGAGAAGTAACAAGGATTTAACTAAGGTGGTAACTGCTGGTGGAGAGGCTAAACTCAAGAGATGCCACAGTTAAAGAATTCCTCACCTAGCGATCAACCTATTGGTGATCAGTCTCTCCATGCTTAGCTAGCATAATCCTCAGAGACCACTCAGTCTGCTGACTGTCAGAGCCTTTCCATTACCTGAAGTCGTGTTGGGACACTGGAGCAGAATGTTTGTGGAAGCCCCCAATACGAATATCTAAAGGTTTTAGAATTTCACTGCAAAGAAAGGAAGAGATAAGTGTACAAATGGATGCTCAAAAATAATGTAACCTTGACAAACCAAGATAGAAATACTGATCCTTTTCTTGACTGAAGTTCTCATGAATACTATGGTATATACTGATTAGCAGATTTATTTTCCATAATAATCCTTACTGCACTGTTAATTTCACACACCAACAACAAATGGTGTCACGTTTCTCTTGATATTTGTACATAAAATATCCTTTAGAATTTATTAAATCCTTTTTTAGGTCAAATCCAGGTAGAATTTGATCATTTAAATATTTTGAAAGAGTAGTGACATTAAAATTTCTAAATGTACAATATTTAAGGTTACATTTGCATGGGCAAATATAAGGTACTACATTTTCAGAGAAACATTGACCATTTAAGTAGAAAATATTTTTCAAATGAATTTCTTAAAATTTGAAACCACACACTTTTAGTAAGATTTCAAAGACCTAGCTAGCCTCGGTATTAGCCCTTTAGACTGGTCTGCTAGTCTTACAAAAATATGGTACCGACAATTCATCAGAAACCCTATGTTAGTTTCAGTAATATTTACACAAAGCTAATCAAAGGTAGGGATAGGAACGTTAGATTCCATCATACTAAACATGATCACTTAGAAACTATATATCACAATTGTGGGCCCACAATGAAGATCAAACAACAGAAATCTTTGGTCTCCCAGAATGTAATGGAAAAAAAAAACCAATTTGAGGAGTCTCCCTACATGATCAGATAGAAAATAAACAACTCAAAATTTCAAGTATGTAGAAGATGTATTAGAAGAAATTACCATGCAAAGAGACATATCATATAACAAAAATGACAACAGTTAAATTATCTCACAGACTAGAGCCCATAGGACCACAGATTGCCATCCAAAATGCTTTAAAAATGAGTAGAATCAGCCAGTGGTTTGTTTAGATAGAAATGAAAACAATGACAATTCTGCTATTTAATGGATCTATGCCCTTGCAACACAAATGGATATAAATAAGCAAATGGATAGAACTAATAAATCATGTATTCTTTTTTAAATCAAGATGATACTTCTAACCTGTAAATATGAACCAAATATTTGTAATACTATGCATTTTCATGTAATAATTTTGACATTTTTCTATAGACAGGCTTTAGCTAGATAATTAAGGTTTATTTTAGCTGATCATGTATTAGGGTTGAAATGTATTGGTTATTAGGTCAGGAAATTATGCTACGATTCTATGATTAAACATTATAGGGGCAGCTAGGTGGTGCAGTGGATAGAGTACCGGCCCTGGAGTCAGGAGTACCTAAGTTCAAATCCGACCTCAGACACTTAACACTTACTAGCTGTGTGACCCTGGGCAAGTCACTTAGCCCCAATTGCCCTCACTAATAATAAAAAAAAACCCACAAAACATTATAAGATATTTGTTTCCTATATATAAGTAAAATATTTAATTACAACTGAATAAAAACAATAATAAAACTTAGAAGAAATTAGGTTGAGCCTGACAATATGCTGTAAGCGAAAAAATATTTTCAAGTGGATAATGTTTCTGATCTTGAGCCTTTCTGTAACTCTCCATAACTCCTTAAAATGTATTTGTAACAATCACTTAGAATCCTTATATATAGGCATTTTATATCCTTATATAGAGAGAGATTTATATACTAACACTATCACAATTTATAGTAACATACATTAAATTGCATGAAAGATTGCAAAAATAAAATTGCTCAATTAAATAGTACACTGGTTGAACATCAAGTTTAGTTGGGTCTTAGCTAAATGAGTCACATTTCATATTAAAGAAACAAAGTTGTTAAAAAAAAACAATAGGTGGAAGGAGATTCCAAAAGATGGTCTGGGTCCAGTTCATCACTTTTAAAGACAATGTAATTATGAAAGACTGATAGTAGTCTATTCTTTTCTTCTAAAAAAAAAATCTTCAAGAGTAGAGACTCTAGAATTCCAGTATATTCCAGGTTTTTAAATATTTTCACCCTAAAAGTTAAGAAATCACTCTTATGTCCAACCAAAATCTATTTTAACTCATTTCACTTCCTCTTATATTCTCTAATATGTACTTTTAAATCCATAACTTAATGCTATGGAACATTAATCTAATTGAGACATGTAAAGACTCAATAGAAATATACTATTATGAAGCCCTTTGGAAACAAAGTTCACAATTTTGGACCACTCCTAAATCTTGTTTCTTCTCAAAAGCTTAAAGCACTTTGCTTATGTGATATGAATGCAAAATCATGAGACAGATTTAAACAAATACTAGACTTTACTCATATATCCAAATAATGCTATCTTTTAAATTTGTTATCTTAAAGGAGATAAATACTTTTTCTAGTAATGCTGATACTGCTTAAAATAGGGAAAATAGTTAGGGAACCAAATTCAAAGGCAGATAATAAGCCGCATAATAAAGCCAATATATTCATTTTATCACCACAACAAATTTTTAGGAATTTTTAACTTTGAAAAATTCACAAAATTTAAATAAGCCAATTTGATCACTCATCTTACTTAACAGACAATTCCAAATGAATTTATGTTCTTTTAAAAAATCAGTTTCATTTTCAAGTAACAAAGATTAATCATTATGTAAGACACTGGAAAGAATATATGACAGGGCATGAAAAGAACTCAAGTCAATCTGAAACTCTTCTAAGCAAAGGGATCATTATTTCAATGAGTATGTGTTTCCACTACTACCATAGGTCCTAACTTTTATGAAGGTCACAATTTTGTAAAAGTTTCCCCAAATCAATGTAAGAAAATGCTTTACTATATTAAATAGTAAAAAGAAATGCTCATCCTTGTTTTTAATTGTGTTATAGGTAGTTTCTTTAATACAAATTAAGAGTATTTTTTACTTTCAAATTCTAAAGTGATATCAATTTATGAGAAGAAAAAATATATCAATGACCTTAGAAGTCTAGGAAATGAAAAACCTAGACTTACCAGTTGATGTGAAGTTTTGTTTTTGTTGACTCTATATAAGCTGGAAACCACATAATTTTTTTTTTTTGCAGGGCAAATGGGGCTTAAGTGACTTGCCCAAGGTCACACAGCTAGTAAGTGTTAAGTATCTGAGGCCGGATTTGAACTCAGGAACTCCTGAATCCAGGGCCGGTGCTCTATCCACTGCACCACCTAGCCGCCCAAAACCACATAATATTAAAGAGCAGTCATGGGAACTTAACATTGAACTGGTAGAAGACTTCTGGGGGAAGGAAAGGTGGTACATGACTTACATCTTCCAATATGTGAAGGGATGTCATGAAGTTAATGCAGATAAAGGAGCAGACACCTTTAGAATAATACCTATTCTGAGTTATGCCACAGAAGAGAGGTCCAAAAGGACCAGAGATACAGAAATATAGGTTTTAGTTTAATATAAGGAAAATTTTCTAACAATTAGTACTATCTAAAAATATCTTTCAAAGTAGTGAACATTTTCTGTCTGAAATGTTTTAAGTAAAAATGTCAGAATGGCACTATAGGAGATCTTGCTACCGATTAGGAGGTTGGACTAAAATGACCTCAAAGGTCCCTTTCTATAACGAGCTTCTATGCTATTAACCTTTGCCTAAAGTGTTTACAGTTACTTGAAAAACACAGAAAAAACAAACCTACTACATTAAAGATTGCATGAAAATACTCCCCCAAGTCATATGAGAAATGAAGAATAAAACACAGTTCTGTGGCAAAGTTCAAAAATCAAATTTGAACTGGAACCAAACCTTTCTTACTTAAAACAAATTTCAAGCCCAAACCAAATTGAATATTTACACAATCTTTAGAATACAAACCAACATCTTATTCAGTCAAGTTTACCTGGGAAAAGTGTCAAATATAATCTCTTTAGTTAGGCAAAGAATTTTATCAGTCATAATAATAGCTCTTTTTTATATTGAAGTGCTAATGCCATATTATATGATAATGATGCACCTCACTGTTTTATCAAACTTTTTTCTATTTATGATTGCTCTGCATGCAAGTCTTAAAGTTTTATTGGTAGTTCATATTCTGCCTAACTCCAAATGAATTTGAAATTATCCGTCTGCACTTTATTATGCAGCTTCCTATGGCTGTATCTCTAGCCTAGTGGCACAATAACTTTGTGATAAAGAATCTAAAAATAAAGACCATTATGCTCACTGACAAAAAATAGATTTAGTATCTTCAAGGTCACCCAAAACTGAATTCCACAAAATTTGTTTTCCCCTTAGCGATCACAGATGAAGAGAGTAAACACAATTCAAGGCATGTGGTTCTTATACATGCCAGCTGTATGAAGAATTGTTTAAACTTGGTATCCAGCTAGCACTGTAGTTTGTGTAACTAGTCATCACCTCCTTCATTAATAAGCAGTTAGTGACAACATCAGATCACATCATCTGTGGAGTTAATTAGAAATGGGAAAATATTCAGGGTATACAAATTTTATTAGGATGCCTGACATCTGTCAACTATTTTATTTAATTACTCCTGAATTTGGATTCTAGCCTTCAAACTACTTCAAATTCTTAATCTGTTTGCACATAAATGGTTTTTCAAATTGTCATTATCTTTGTTGAGTACTTTTTCTTGTTCCTATTCTAAAAATGTGAGAAATAGTATTTGCTAGCTAACATACCAACATTTTCCATTCTGCAACTGAATACAATCAACTGCTAATTAACATTTCTTTTTCACCAAAAAGTGACTGAATACTTATATGCCACATGGTGACAGACTAGTTTTATTAATGCTTATTAATCACTCTTAGGTAATAGTGGTGCTTTTTGTATTTCTTCATGTTTGTGGAATATAAAGTAACCTGTACTTAAAAAGACAGCCTCAATAAATCTGGATTTTTTTCCTTTAGTTCATGGTGGAAGAAAGCTGGTTGACTTTCTTGCATGTTAAATGTGGGTAGATTACTTGTGCTATCTAATAAGTGAACACAGGTTCATAACCCCTCATCTCATCCATAAGGCATTTTAGGTGTGTCAGGATAGGTTTTCTGGAAGAAATTATTTTTGAGGTAAGAAAGAAGGTTGATTGGAATGAAACAGATCAAAAAAAAATGGGAAATAAAAGAGGTGACAGTCTAGGGAGAACAAGTAATTTAGACTTAATGTATATATGCAAGTGAAAGACTAGTTATTTTACACAGTTCCAGTTCATAGAAAGCTTATATTCTAACAATTTGACAGTAAATACAAGCTCGTTATGTAAATACAATGGACAAATGAAAAGGAAAAATAATTTAAATTCAGCAAACATGCATTAAAACCTGCTACATGCAAAGCATTGTGATAAGTGCTAGAGAAAAAGAGCAAAATTCTTATTCTCAGGAGGCTTACAGTCCAATAAGAGATATGCTACATGTATACAAGTATTATACATTGTAGAATGTGATAGGAGCAAAGAAAAGTTACTGATGTGCTATAAGAAAATCTAAGGAGGATTAGATTGTTTCTAGCTAGGGTTTGTTGTTCTTGTTTGTCCTTCATGATTGAAGAGAACCATGTCATGACTTGCACTGAACTGGATTTTTAAGTGAGGGAGGACTGTGCAAAGTCACCAACCTCACTCTCTCTTCCAGAGCAATCTGGGTCCACTGGCAAGATATACATCAGCACAATGGGAGATGGCCCTGCATTTTTAAGGCAATTGGGGTTAAATGACTTGCCCAGGTCACACAGTGAGTATCTGAGGTGAGATTTGAACTCAAATTCTCCTGACTCCAGGTCCAGTGCTTTATCCACTGCACCACCTAGCTGCCCCTAGCTAGGGGTTGAGGGAGAGGAAGAGAGAAGTTGGTATCTGAGTTGAACCTGACCTTGAAGAAAGAGGATTTCAGTAACCAAAGATTAGGAAGGAATCCTTTCTAGGCATAGGGAATAGCAGGTGTGAATGCAAGGAAGCAAGAGAATATAGGACAAAATGAGGTAGTTTGGTTTAGCTGTGATCTAGAGCTGATAAAGTGATATTGTGTGAAACATGGCTATAAAAGTAGACCAGAGTTCTATTCATAGAATAATAAACATAGACCTAAAAAGAACCCTAGAAGCCATCTGGTCTATCTCACGTTCCAGATGGGGAATAAAAGTTCCTAGAGGTTAAGTGACTTGTCCAACATCACACAGGTACCACATAACAGAGTTGGGGATGAAAGCTACATCTCTGACTCCAAACCTGGCACATTTGCCACTATACTATTATGGGGAGAGCCAGGGGACTTAAACACCAGACTAAAGAGTTTGTATTCTATTGGGAATAGGGAAACACTGAAGGTTTGGGAGGAATTGAAAACATGGAAAATCATTTCAGAAGCTATGATGGACCAAAAATGATGCAAGCTTCAAGGCAAGAGAACCAGTCAGGAGGTCACTGTGACAGTTCTGATGAGGGGAGATGAAGACATGCACAGGTTAGAAGAGGGGAAAGTTAAGGAGGTAAAAAGAAGGAAGAATTAAGAATGATTCCATGTGGGGCATCTAGGTGGCACAGTGGATAAAGCACCCACCCTGGATTCAGGAGGACCTGAGTTCAAATCTGACCTCAGATACTTGACACTTACTAGCTGTGTGACCCTGGGCAAGTCACTTAATCCTAATTGCCCTGCAAAAAAAGATTCAGTGTTTTTACCTTAGGGGGCTAGTAGTTCCTCCCTCGTGAAGGAGGAGAATGAGTTTGGTCATGAACAGACTCATTCTGAGGTACTCACAGGACAACCAGGTAGAAACATTCAACGTGAACTTGGAGATGTACAACTCAAGCTCAGTGGAGAGATTAGCTCTTGATATATCTATTTAGTAATCATTTGCATAGAAGTAATTATTAAATTCACAGGAGTAGATGAGAACACAAAGGGTAAAAGTATAGAGATAAAGGAAAAAACAAAAAGAAAAAAGTTAAATCATCTATGCATGAAGATGTTGCTATTACGTTACACTACTAAAATAAAAAAACATTTATATTTGTTTAACACTTTATGGTTTATGAAACATTTTAACTAAGCCAACCTTAACAAGAGGAGCAATGTCCATTTTCAGAGAAGGAAGCTGCAGCTCAGAGAGATCATGTGACTTGCCAAATAACACAATGGTAGTAAGTGCTGGAGTTAGGACTAAAAGATCTTCTATTTCCCAGTTTGGTGTATTCCTTGCCATAGCACTCTGAAACTCTGGGTTGTTTTAAATAGTAATGATAGAATTTTCACTTATCTATTCACATTTTCCCTACATGATCCCTTATGCTATTGCATTTATGAGTAAGAGAGCTGTCTGGGGTGAAGGGTACCATCTAGGACTATCATTCAAGGATAATTGATCCACATGGTCATGGAGCCTGTAACCGTAGGTTCATTAGCACCATTCTGTAATCAATATTCTTTTGGATGAGTATATTTCCCTGGCAGAGTTCATTTCTGCTGTAATTTATTATAGCTGCTCCAGATGATACTTTGAGGTAGGTCAATGTTAGCAATAGCAAGGTAAGTAACACAAAGACTTTGTACACGTTGTATTCCTGCTACAGAAAGCACATAAGTAATTCCTGGTCATTGGGGAGGAGAGAAATTAATAGATAGTGTTAAGGTGAGGAGGAGCAACAAAAAGTCATTTGTGTTCTCTGATTGACCCCATAATTCTATAAGAAACAAAGTAAAGAAATATGAGGAAGGATTTTTGATGTAGTAAGTCAGCTTGGCTGTAGGAGTCTTGGATCCCTCCCATCCCCCATATCTTTCCAAATACTTATCTGTGTGTACACAACTGGTATATCTCCTATCCAGAGAAGGTGTCTATATAGCTAGTAATATATGTATATGTGTGTATGTGTGTATGCATGTATGCATACATATATGTGTGTTTACTAAATACTTAACAATTATCTCATTGTATCCTCAAAAAAAACCCTCATAAAGTATTATTATCCTTACTTTACAGATGAGGAAACTGAGGCAGAAAGATATTAAGTGGATTGCCCATAGCTAATAAATGTCAACAGCTGGATTCTTCCTGACTTGAGGGCCAGTGATCTATCTACTGTGCAATCTGAACTCAATAATTATGTCTATGTGTAGAAGTCCCAGTCTCTTGATCCCAAGTACAATGCTCTTTCCATTATACCACAAATACCTTGCATAAGTGAAAAGTGATGAAACACTACTAATATTCTTTATGCCAAATATGTTTTTGAGATGAGAATTAAAGCCTTTCCTAACAGTGCCACAGGCTCTGATTAATTTGTACAAAAAGTCCAGGGAATCTGAGAATAGTTCAGTTCTAGCAAATAACTAAACACTAAATTTCCAATTATTTTTCAAGATATCATGATCACTTGCCTTTGGAGGGGGGAAAGAATTATTTTTATGTCAATTATTATACATACATAAGGAGGGGTGGTATTCAGAGCAGACCAAGATCAACTTGAACAGTTGCCCAATCAAGTAGATGAAATTACAGAATGTAATCTGGAGTTGGAGATACAAGAAGTGCATCTATCTTCCCATGAATGTGTAACCATGTACACCACCATCTTGCTTTTGAGAACATAGTGAATTCCTGATGGTTGGCAGACTTAGATTCAAAAGGAAGCCCTTTTGTCAAAAAGCTGTACTTTTCCATGGTTAACAGAAGCAGACTTATTGAAGACTAGCTCACATGATTGGAATTTTTTTCACCTATCTCTTTAAGATAAAACCAAGAGAAGTACCTACCTGTGCACAGTCTCCTCCCCACAAGTAGACAAGATGACTGGCTATGAGAATTAGATAGGCTTAAACTCAACCTAAAATAAGAAATCTTGAGTGGAATGAAGAAATGAAAAAAATGTGCCTCTCTTCCTTCTTTACAGACATGGGAGACTGTGAGTTTATAATACAGCATATACTATCAGACTCTGTTGATATGTTGATATATTTTACTGAACTCTTTTCTTTTTTTTGGGGGGGGGGAGGTTGGGGGAAAGGATCACTCCAGGTGTAGGGGAAGGGATATGTTCAGAAATTAAGGTCATATCAAAACAAAAGATACTACCAACATTACAAGAATAAATTAGTGTAGGCTGGTATATGTTTGTGAGACAAATTTACAAGCTTCACCTACATTAAAGAGTTATTTTTGTAAGGGCTTCAAAGGGGAAATAAAGATTTTATTTAATTTTCAAGAGTTATGAGTAATTATTTTCTTTAAAGTTTAGTCACAATATTGCATGATTAAAAATAAAGGAATGATACATGGTAGAGTTCACATTGAGGAATATTAATAAAATTACTTTCTAAATTATAATAATTATTTTCCATTTTTAATTTAAGATTTTTCATTCTTATCATCTTAGTTGCCAAATTCCCATCTTCATTGATTGAAGACACAGGAGAATTCCTTGCATACAAATTTATTCAGGTGTGCAAACATTAAATCATCATTAGATTAGAATGACAAGCATGACAAAATTAATACACCAAAAGAAGGTGTAGAGAAATATAAAAAGCTCAAACATATTGAATTAGGTTTTAAACTGAAACCACACAAGTTTAAGTTCAATAAAAACGAATTTTGCACAATTTTAAATCAATTATTTCATAATCATCATTCCAAATCCTTTAATTTATCTCAAAAGTTTTAAAAGGCCGCTTTAAAATACATCAGAAATGCAAATTAGATCCAAACTTAACATTCTCTAAATTAGTCAAACATCACTGAGTTTTTTTAAAGAAAAGCATCCTCATTCCTAACTTTCCAATTCAAATTTAAATTCTATTAAAAATAGAAAGAAAACCTGAGTGGAATTTGAATTTACTGGAGGGATACAAAAGCAGGTACTTCTCAATCAGTGACCCTTTGATTCATGAAAGCCATGTGAACACAGAACATGTTCTGAAGCCTGGGAGGTCTTGCCAAACTGGAAAAGACTCAAGTACAGTAGCAAAAATGATCAGTGTGCCTGTCATTAGAAGACAAGTCCAGTAAAGTTGAGAGAATCTCCAATCAATACTACTTACAGTTAAGAAATAATTTGTGGCCCCATTCAGAATCTCTTTGATTCAATCATAGTCTGCCTGGGCTGAAATTCCCTTCTCTTGCCATGACTCCCTACTCTTATACTCTACATAATTGACCCACAGCCAAGCCCTCTGTCTATGTAAACTCCTTTTAACTTCCTTAATAATGATGAAGTTTTTAAGAGTTACATGAATCATCATCCCATATAGGAATGTAAGCAGTTTAACCTTATTGAGTCCCTTACAATTTCTTTTTCATGTTTATCTTATACTTCTCTTGAGCCTTCTGTTTGAATGTCAAAATTTCTACTTAGCTATGGTCTTCTCCTCAAGAATACTTGAAAGTTCTCTATTTCATTAAATATCCATTTTCCCCTTAAGGATTACACTCAGTTTTGTTGGGCATTTGCTGGATTATTATTAGTTGTAATCCTGACTCCTTTGCCTTCCAGAATATCATCTTCCAAGCCCTCCACTCCTATAACATGGAAGCTACTAAATCTTGTATGACCCTGACCATAGCTACAAAATATTTGAATT
Organism: Dromiciops gliroides; assembly: GCF_019393635.1. Lineage (NCBI taxonomy): Eukaryota > Metazoa > Chordata > Mammalia > Microbiotheria > Microbiotheriidae > Dromiciops > Dromiciops gliroides. The sequence continues at coordinate 531,369,529 of NC_057861.1, forward strand.
GTTTCTTTCTGACTACTTTAAGTATTTTCTCTTTTACCCAGGAGTTCTGGAATTGGGCTATAATATTTCTAGCAGTTTTCATCTTGGGATCTCTGTCAGGAGATGATTAGTAGTCTTTTAATTTCTATATCTAAGATATTGGGACAGTTTTCCTTCATAATTTCTTGAAATATGATGTTTAGGTTCTTTATTTTTAATCATGGCCTTCAGGTAGTACAATAATTATTAAATTATTTATCCTCAATCTTTCTTTCAGGTTAGTTGTTCTTCCTATAACATATATCACATTTTCATCAATTTTTTCATTCTTTTGACTTTGTTTTATTTCTCAATGGCTAATGGAGTCATCAGCTCCCACTTTCCTGATTCTGGTTTGTAAGAATCATTTTCTTCAGTGAGACTTTGTACCTCTGTACATTTGGCCAATTCTGCTTTTTAAGGAATTCTTTTCTTCAGTGAATTTTTGTTCCTCTTTTACCAAACTGTTAATTCTCTTTTCATAATTTTCTTGCATCACTCATTCCTTTTCTATTTTTTTCTCTAAAACTTTTATCTCTTTCTTTAACTTATCCAGGAATTCTTCTTGGGCTTAGTTCAATTAACGTTTTTTGAGGCTTTTTTTTTAATAGCTGTTTTCATATTGTTGTCTTCTGAGTTTATGTCTTGGTTTTCCCTGCCACAGTAGTAGCTATTTAATGGTCAAAATCTTTTTGTTGTTATTTTCCCATTTTTCCTGTGTATTTCTTAACTCTGAACTTTATGTTAAAGTTGTTCTTCTCACATGGGAGTGGTCTGGCACTTTCCCAAGCTTCAGGCTTTTTCATGCTACTGGTTTCAAAGCTAGTTCTTGGGATCTGCAATTTTTTGGTGCTCCCAACTTGGTATGATCCTAGAAGATATATGGTTACTGTTCTCCTGGTCTGAGCTGTGGCATTTACCCAGGAAGGGTCCCTGCTGTCCTACAACCAAAATAACCAATGTTCCTCTTTGTCTTGTATCATAAGGTACCAGGGACCCTGGTATCAGTTCTATCACCAGCTCTCCTCTTCATCCTGGAACTGTGACCCAGAACTGTGTATAGGCAATAAAGTTACCAATCAGTACACTATACCCAGTGCCAACAAAGGGTCCTCTATAATCTCTTTCTGACCAGTTGTCTGATATCCTTATCATCTCTGTACCAAGAGCTCCTGAAGTTGCTACTGCAGCCACTGCTGCTGCCCCCACATGTAATCCAGATAGGTTTTTATACCAGTGTCATAGTTGTCCCATGGTGGCCTCCAAAGTTTTCTTTGGCCAGAAAAATATCTCACCCTGACCTTTTTTTTTTGACTCTTCAGCTCCAAAATTTGATTTGAAGTGTTATTTTAAAGTTATTTGGAGGGGCATGTTGAGAGAATCTACCTAAATATCTACCAATTGTCCCCATCCTCTTTTTTTGGACAGGGGAAAATTCTTGTATGAAAAAGTGGTTGTAGTTAGTGCTATTATGTGTCCCCCATTAGCATGTGGATAAATATTTCATTATAAAAGAATGCCATGAGAAAATTATATTCTGTATAATAAACTTATTTTCCATTTCCCACTGGATTGCCTTTAGTTAAAATACATTATTGTTCTTATAGCAATTAAGTCTCTAACCTTAAAAAATGCTTTCTTGGGTCCCTGTCTCTAAAATGGGAAGAGTTTAAAAGGAATAAATTTTTAAAGTGACTTGCCTAAACTCATACAGGCAGTAAGGAACAGGAAGACAGCTATTAACTAATAATTATAATGTGATATTGTATATGACTATATCCTCCTAAACTTGCTTAGTAACTACTAACACTTTATTTAATTTAAACCAGGACCACCTCTACACTATGATGAAGTATCAAAGTGGCTCACATTTATATAGCACTATGAATTCACTGTGGAAATGTGGAGAGAAGGCAAGCCTTGGAAGGAGGATGACCTAGGTTCATATCTTGCCTTTGACAAATATTAGCTGCATGATTATATACCACCATGAGCAAGTTACTTAACCTCACATTGTCCCAAGTAAATCTCTACCACTATAAGTTATAGGTTATTTGCTAAACTGTAGTGGTGATGGAGGTTTTTATATCATGAATTCTGTACACTGGTGAAATCAGACAATATTTTTTGTTTCAGGGGTTTTGCAGGGGGAAAAGAAAAAGGGACAGTGTGTGTGTGTGTGTGTGTGTGTGTGTGTGTGTGTGTGTGTGTGAGAGAGAGAGAGAGAGAGAAAGAGAGAGAGAGAAACAGATAGAGAATATAAAATTTTACCATATACAGAGTAGTTCTTCACAACAATTCTTTTTCTTTATAGGTTATACAGTACAATCATGTTAAACATATTTCCACATAAGTCATGTTGTGAAAAAAGAATCAGAATAAAGGGGGAAAAATGCAAGAAGTAACAACAACAACAAAAAATTAGTATGCTTTAATCTGCATTCAGATTCTATAGTTCTTTCTCTGGATGTGGAGAGCATTTTCCATCATTAGTCTTTTGGAATTGTCTTAGATCACTGTATTGCTGAGAAGAGCTAAGTCTATCACAGTTGATCATCACACAATGCTGCTGTTACTGTATGTAATGTTCTTCTGGTTCTGCTCAGTTCACTCAACATTAATTCCAGGATTTTTCTGCAATCTGCCTGCTCATGATTTCTGATAACACAATAGTATTCCATCACAATCACATACCCCAACTTGTTCAGCCAATCCCCAATTAATGTACATTCCTTCAATTTCCAGTTCTTTGCCACAACATAAAAAGCTGTTATAAATATTTTTACATACTTCACAACAATTATAGATGGTGGAGGAAAGGAAGTAAGCCCTCAGAGCTCCTGATGCAATTACTCCAAAAAACTCCAAACACAACCATAAGACAACTCCTGGAATAGCAGAAGCCACAAAAAGACTGACTGAGATCATTTTCCAGCCAATGAGGGCTTAGACGTTTGGCAGGAGGAGGCTGCTGTGCTGGGCTGGGAGTGGAGACCAAACCCATAGTTGTACTGACACAGATCCAGCCCCAGGCAGACTGTTCCAGAGAAAGTTATCCATGAGCCTCTGATATCAGCTGCACCACCAGTGTCTTCTGGAACTAAGCTCATGGACTGGTAAGAGGGCCAAATGGCTGGCCAGGGGAAGAATATAGGGGTGTCTGTGGGAGCTAAAGAGGAATTCAGTAGTCCTACCACAGCAGGGAACAAGGAAGAAATCTTGAGTGGCAGTGAACCTTGTCAGGGAAGGGTATAGGTTCATCACAGATAACAATCACAGCAAAAAAATTTTGTTGCCTGGTTAATTAGCAAGTTGGCCTGGGGTTATTTACAGACCAGAGCATAGGCCAGCTAAGTGAAGAATCTGCCCCTCCTTAAATCATACCACTTGGAACCCCCTGAAGCTTTGGACAGTGCAACCTGAAAGCAGGGCCCAACTTAAAAAAGGAGTTAAAAGTCAAGTCAAAGATGGGCAAGATGAGTAGGCAGAGAAAGATGGGAACCATAGAAAGGTTCTTTAGTGGCAAGGAAGATCAAGGTGCACCCTCAGAAGATGATAGCAACATCAGGGCTCCTACATCCAAAGCTTCCATGCAAAATATGAATTGGTCTCAGGCCATAGAGTTGCTCAAAAAAAGACTTTGAAGATAAAGTTAGAGTGGTAGAGGAAAAAATGGAAAGAGAAATGAGGGTGATGCAGGAAAGACATGAGAAAAAAGTCAACAGCTTGAAAAGCCAAATGGAAAAGGAGATACAAAAGCTCTTTGAAGAAAATAATTGCCTAAGAATTAGGTTTGAACAAATGGAAGCTAATTACTTTATGAGAAACCAAGACACAATAAAGCAAAGCCAAATGAATAAAAAGAAATAGAGGGCAATGTGAAATATCTCCTTGGAAAAACAGCTGACCTAGGAAATATATCCAGGAGAGATAGTTTGAAAATTATTGGCCTACCTGAAAACCATGATCAGAAAAAGAGTTTAGACATCATCTTCTGATAGATTGTCAGGGAAAACTGCCCTGATATTCTAGAAGCAGAAGCTAAAATAGAAATTGAAAGAATCCACCAATCACCTCCTGAAAGAGATCCCAAAAGGAAAACTTCCAGGAATATTATAGCTAAATTCCAGAGTTCCCAGGTCAAGGAGAAAATATTGCAAGCAGTCAGAATGAAACAATTCTAATACTGCGGAGCCACAGTCAGGATAGCACAGGATCTATCAGCTTCTACATTAAAGGATCAAAAGGCATGGGATATGATATTCCAGAGTGCAAAGAAATTGGGATTAGAACCAAGAATCACCTACCCAGAAAAACTGAGTATAATCTTTCAGGGGGAAAAATAAGACTTCAATGAAAAAAGAGGACTTTCAGGCATTTGTGATGAAAAGACCTGAACTGAATAGAAAATTTGACTTTCAAATATGCAAGACCCTAGAGAAGCATAAAAAGGTAAATAGGTAAAAGAAATCATGAGAGATGTTAAAAGGTTAAACTGTTTACATTCCTACATGGGAAGATGATATGTCTAAATCATAAGAACTTTCTGAGTATTAGGATAGATGATAGGAATAAATTTAGACAGAGGGCACAGGTGGATATTGACTATGGAGGGATGATACCTGTAAAGTATTTGTTTTTTATCTTTGTTGTGGGGTGGTCAATGTTGAGTGGCATGCCTGGGGTTGCAGGGCTGGTGAGTGTCTTGTGTCTGAGGCCAGATTTGGGCTTGGGTCCTCTTGGGTCCTGGGTGGGTGCTTTGTCCCTAGCTGCTGCATGAAGGCATTTTTAGGGTAAAATTGAGGGGGGAGAGGATTTCACTGGGGCAAGGTGAAGGAGAGAGCTATAATGGGTTGAAATCTCATAGGAAAGAAGTAGGAAAGGGCTTATGGAGTGGGGGGGGGGAGATGGAGGAGTGGGGCTGTGAATGAGCTTTACACTTATCAGAATTAGCTCAAAGACCTTAATCTCATCAGAACTGGTTCAAGGAAGGAATAACATACACACTCAATTGAGTGGAGTAATCTATCTGAGCCCTTCAGGAAAGTAAGAGGGGAAAGGGATAAGGAGGGAGGGGTAAAAGAAGGGAGTACAGGAGAGGGGGCAGTCAGAAGCAGATCACTTTTGAGGAGGGATAGGGTAAAAGAAGATAAAAAATAGAGTAAATATTACGGGAAGAGAATAGGATGGAGGGAAACAGTTAAGAATAGTAATTGTGAAAAAATTTTTGAAGCAGAGGCAAGAGTAATGTAAGATGATTATTATTGATGGTGATGATGATGGATGGATGGATGGATGATGATTGTAGGAAGATGAGGACTGATTGATGAGGAGGAGGATTAAATGAAGAAGATGAAGATTGACAATGACGAGGATTGACTGAAGATGATAATGAGGATTGATGGATGATGATTTATTAATGATTGAGGATGATGATGGCAAAATGTATGGTCCTTTGCTGGGCTATTGTGAAGAAAATTCTTTGTCAAATTTAAGGTAATATATAAATGTTATCTATTACTGTTGTTGCAATAAGCAACCTCATGCGTTTATTGTGAGGAAATCTCTCTTTAAAGTACTATATAAATGTGGTTTACTATAAAAAAATGATGAGCAGGATACGATCAGAAAGACCTGGAGGTACCTGCAAGAGCTGATCCAAAGTTAAATGTACTGTACACAAAATAACAATAATATTGTTAGATGATCTGATATGAATGACTCAGTTATTTTCAGCAATGCAATGATTCAAGACAGTTCTGAAGGTCTTATGAAAAATGCAATCCATCTACAGAGAGGAAACTGATGGTACTTGAATACAGATTAAAAGATTTTTTTGTTAGTTCCTTTATCAGAAACAAACAAACAAAAAATGATGAGCAGGATGCTATCAGAAAAACCTGGAAAGACTTACATGAACTGATGCAGAGTGAAATGTACTGTATACAAAATAACAGCAATATTATAAGATGATCTGCTGTGAATGACTTGGTTATTTTTAGTAATGCAATGATCCAAGACAACTCTGAAGGACTAATGAAAATTGCAATCCATCTACAGAGAAAGAATTGATGATATCTGAAAACAGATTGAAGCATAATTTTTGATAGTTCCTTAACCTGAAGTTTTTTTTATCTGTTCTCTTTCACAACCTGGCTAATGTGGAGATGTTTGGCATGACTACTCATCTATAACTTATATTGAATTGCTTGAGTTCTTAGAGGGGGTGGAGGGGAGAGGGAGGAAGAGAACTTGGAACACAAAGTTTAAAAAAATTGATGTGAAAATTTATTTTACATGTAATTTGGAAAAATAAAATTCTAAAAGGAAAGTAGTGTACTGTATATTACTATCCCCATTTTACAAATGCAGAAACTGAGACCCAGAAAAGCTAAATAACTTGTATAGGATCATAAAATTGGTGTCAAAGTGTGGCTGGAACTTATATTTTCTGATTCCAAGTCTAGAGTTCTTTACATAAAGTACACAGTATACAAGATCCTTTTATAACACAAGTAACATAAAGGATATATTGGTACTGTTACATCCTAAATACTTAAAAAATGAAAAGTAAACTATATATCATAATATAAGTATCCCTTAATATAATAAAAAAAACCTCACAACTGATGAAATGCACTGTTGCCTAATTTATAAATATGGAAACTGATCTGCTCTACAAACTTAAATATTTGGGTTTAAAGAATTTGCCAGCAGTCTCACACCATACCAGTCCTACTGCCAGTCCTGGCCTCCAACCAAATTCAATACAAAGCATGCTATAAATAGCTGCATCCAAATAAATGATTCCTCATCCACAGTTATAATTTGTGCTAGATGATAAGACAGGAAGAAGGTAGGCAAGAGAAAAGACCTCAGTGCTAGCAGTCCCTACCATAATACAGAAATTTTATATCCTTAAAAAAAGAATGAAGAAAACAGGAGCTTTATTGAGATGCCTAATAAGAGTAGGATCAAGTTTTCATCCCTAGACTCTTGATGATAAACTTGTTTTGTTATAATTCATGCAATGGCAGATTTCAGAGAGCCTCAACTGTCTGCAGCAATTAGCCATTTTGCCTAACAATCATTATTCATAAATATATCCTTAATGTTTTGGTTTATATAAAACCACTTCCTACAGAGAACTGAATAAGAAGAGTTGCCCCCAAGCAGCTAACTCTACATATAGCTTTTGCAGAAACTTCCGAGTATATTCCCATTGGTAACAGATAAATAAGAATATTTTCAGTAAGATAGTAAAGAAAAAAAAGGAAGATTGAACCTTTTCCATGATAGTCCAACAATATACCAAAATATTGCTGTGATAAAAAGAAAATAATTTTAAATACCCCAAAACAATACTATTGCCACTCATTTGCCTTGGCACCTTCAATCTAATCACCTGCCAAATCCTGTCAGTTCTACTTCCACAATACTTCTCCTACTTTCCCTTCCAGTCAGACTGCAACCACCCTAGTTTAGGTACTCAGTACCTCTCACCTGTGCTATTCCAACAGTCATTTAACTGTTCTCTCCAGCTCTGGCATCTATCCTTTACAATTCAACTTTCACAAAGAGCCAAAATAACCATCTCCTAAGAGAGGGTTCTCACCATCTCACTTCACTACTCAAAAACCTTTGATGGCTTTCTATTGTTGAGTGTGATATTTATGGATTTCCACAGTCTAGTTCGAAGCTGCCTCCTACCCTTATGTCACTTCCCAAAATGGACTCACTGTTTCCCATCTCATCCTTTATACTGCAGTCCTCCGTGCATAATGCATTGTGTGTACATTAAAGTAACACCTTCGCCTTTTCCATGCCAACTGAAGTTGCTTTCTTCTTCAAGGCCAGCTAAGCTGCCTATGCTACTTAGCTTGATGGAATCAGTACCATCTATGAGGATTCCTCCTTCCATTGGACCTACATAAGAACACCCTCCATAATGCAGGCAAAAATCTTTGGAAAGCATATATTGCTCTTTTTATACTTAATGTTGAAAGAACATGTGCTAGACAAAGTTATCTATATAGCTGCAGCCATCAAGAAGTCATATTATTTTTAAAATATCCACAAGATTTGCTGGGAGAAAACCTTCCTCTTTTGACTATAAAATTCTCGAAGAAAGGGCCTAGTGTAAGTTTGTATCTCTAGCACCCACTACAATGCCTCGAACATAGTAGGCATTGGATAAATGTTCCTTAAAGTACAAGAAATGGAGGAGAGGGTCACTGAACCAACTCAGTGGCTAAGGACATTCTTCCTTCCATCTAAAGCATCTTCTCAACAACACTAACCTACTTATCACCATTGATGTTGCCTCCCTCCAGCAGAGTCAACTCTCTGTCACCCAGCCTGAATTCCATCTCCTTTTTCCAAGATAACCACCTTCAGAACAAATTTTTCCACTGAAGCTTCCTACCTCAGTTGGTCTACAGATCTTTTGTAACCATCCTAATTCAGTTCAGTGGCCCCTGCAGACTTGGATCCCATACATCAGATGTACCAACATTTCCTAGTCCAGAGCTTTTGACCACAGCAAAAGACAGTCTTTCGCAGTCATAGCTCTTACATAATGTGACCTGACAGGTCCATTCCTGATACCACAACCAGCCTGGAACAGAGAGAGACAAAAGCAAAGGTGGGTGGAGAAATAAAAATTCAATGGTTGTGGAAGGAGAACATAGGGGACCTTAATTTACTAAGCTTCAAAGATCACTATACAAGGAGCACCAATAGACCCTATCACAACTGCTGACCTAGAAAGAAAGAGAAATGAGGTGAGAAAAGAGGTGGTAATAAGGAACCAGTAAAACAATCCAGAGACACAGAGGGTTAGAGAAACGATAGTGGTATAAGAGAAGAGGGGAGTCCTATTAACAAGAACAACTCATCAGTGTATAGTCAAATAAAATTAAAACTCTAATGCAATTTTTAAACCTACAAAGTAAAAGATCAAAGGGATAAAAAATATTTTTTTACAAAAATAGTTGCTATGATGGTGCCAAGAATGAAGCAAGAAACACCAAAATACTAAATGAAGGTGATAATAAGTCGATTAAAGGATTTAAAGAAAACTCTAATTCACTTTCCTACTTCCAAAAAAAGTACAGGAAGAGGAAACAACAAAAATCAAAGTAAAGGGCAGCATCAATTAACAGGAAAAATGTAGTCTGACAAATAAATATTCTTAAAAGCTCAAAAGTAATAAATTTAAAATGTCTACTGTGTGACCCTGAGCAACTCATTTAATCTGAGAGGCTCCTTCCTACTCAGATTCTTTGAAATATGTTGAGAATAAATGGGGAAGAGGAGTGTGAAAGAGACAAAAAGGGGGATAAACTCATAAGTTTGTTAGATGTATTTAATAGGTGGAAATTCACTTGTAAAGGTTTAACTGGTTTTTTCAATGTTTATATTTAGGTTTCATGATAAAACATTTCTGAAAGAAAAAAAACCAGAAAAATAATTTTTATTGTCCCATTGTCCTTGATGACAAGCAATAATCACTAATCTTGAGTTGTTTTAGTTATAGTATTTCATGAGTAAAGATTGATACCATTATTACATTTTACAAAACTTGGTGCTTTAAAAGTATAATTAGTAAACTTAGAGGCTAAAATAATTTCTATAGAAATTTGTTTAAGATTATATAAAATGTTGTATTTTGTAATGAAGAACACTGAACTCAGAATTAGGAAAATATTGAATTCAAATCATGACTGTGACACTAGCTGTGTTCCTTGAATAAGCTACTTTAACTTATGTAACTCAGTTTCTTCATATGTTTATTAGTTATAGTACTAAAAAACCTATGCAGAATGTTTTTATGAGGAAAGTATTTGGCAACCCTTAAAGTGTTATATAAATGCGAAGTATTACTCTGAAAATATATGATCTAACATTTCACAAATTCATTTCATTCATTCATATTTTTAGAACAACGTTTTCAAACTATGGCCCACCAGATAATAGTGGCTGCTGTCTCACTCAGCAGCACTCAAGGAATAAGCAGAAATAATCTTTAATTATGTCTCTAAGAGAGTACCAGTATACTTTCATTGTTCTCACTTTGTGTTATGTCTCATCCCTGCAAGGTGCTGTGTAAACTAGTATGTTTTCAATGATTCACATCAATTTCTCCAAAGACTCCATCTTACAAAGCAAAATCAACACATTTTCATTAATAATAATGTTCTAGAGAAACTATGGGTGATTCAAAATGAATTGAAAACATAGACCTTGCCATTGAAGAACTTCATTTCTTGGAAAGGAGATGAGACAGAGAAATAGATATGCAAGTAGATGTATATGTGTGTATGTATGTATGTATGCATGTATGTATGCATACACACATATGTGCTGTTGTTGTTTGTCCGTCCTAATGTGACCTATAAAACATTACATGCTAAAGTAGAACTATAAGCATTACAGGAATTTGAATGAGGAAAAGATAAATATGCAGACTGTAACTGTTCAAGGAAAAACTCATAGAAGAGGTGGGCCTTAGGCAGACTTATGGGAAATATGGGCCTTAGATTCACAGAGAAAAAGAGGAAGAGCTAACAGTCATTCTAAGTTTTCTGGTTTGTCAGTGCGTCACTATTCTTTTCTACAAATCCTAATTTCACTGGAGTTCATTTAGCCAGATAATATTATGAAGAGACATACAAACATGGTGGAAGATATGGCATAGCTTGAAGGAGCACATATTCATCAAAAGTCAAAGCACACTATACTTGAGAATCAGGGAGGAGAGAAAGGATGATAGAATACTCAAAGGACAGGACAAACAAGAAGCAAAAAACCAAAGAGGTGATGCAAATAATAAGTACCACAAATCACTACAATTCTAGGAAAACAGGAAGGAGCCAACCTAAAGTGTAATGGAGAAATTTATTGTTGTTGTTGTTGGATCATTTCAGTGATATCCAACTCTTCATGAACCTATTTGGGATTTCTTGGTAAAGACATTGGAGTGGTAGCCATTTCCTTATCCAACTCATTTTATAGATGATGAAACTGAGGCAAACAGGTTAACTGACTTGCCCAGCATCACATAGCCTACTAAGTATCTGATTCTGGATTTCAACTCAGAGCCTCCTGCCTCCAGGCCCAACATTCTGTGTGACACTGTGCCATCCAATTTTCATAGGGCAGATTAAATACAATTAAGCACTTGTTAATTAAGCACCTGCTTAATGAAGCACTATAAAAGACATTGAATTTTTTTTTTTGATTCAACAATATCTGGCAATGGTGTGTGAAAAAGGATTCATTCATTCAACAACCATTATTGATTGTCATGAAAAGGGATCAAAGGTAACAAAAGTGCTAAGAAGACAGCTAGCATAATGATATCAGCTGATAATGAGGACATATGCTAAAAATAAATGACTCCATATTGCCTCTAGGATAAAGTACAAATTCTTAAGCCTAAATTTAAAACTCTTAACAGTCTAGCTCTTAACTACATTTTCAGTCTTATTTCATATTACTAACCTTCACACTCCATTCATTCCATTCAAAACTGACATTGCTAGCTGTCCAGTTTGGCTGAACTGTAGAGTTCAGGAAGAGGAATAAAAATACAATAAAGTTGGAAATGTAGGCTGGAGCCAAGTTGTGCTGGGGTTTAAATGTCAAATGGAGTTTATATTTGATCCTGAGTCAGCAAGGCATCAATAGAGTTTATTGAGTGGGCATGGGGACAGTGGTCATGCTTAGGGCTATGCTTTTGGAAGTCATGTCAACAAGTATTTATTAAGTGTCTCCTATGTATTAGGTATTGTGGTAGGTGCATGGAAGACGGACTGAAGTTTGGGACAGAATTGACACAGGGGAACAATTAGGAGGTCATTTACTATAACCACAAAATTATCTTGAGGACTGGGTATAGGCATGTTAGGAGTGGAGGTGAGATTTTTCTGCTATGAATGCCTAGCTCATGATTAGTTTAGAAATAAAATGAGGGGACAAGCTCAATTAGGAAGAGGGGTGTTGAGAGCTAGAACAGTGGTGGGAGAGGTCTAAATGTGGGGATAATTGAGGAAAGATAGGTGTGACTATTTTGGAGACAGCCTCACAATTGATAGCATGAGGAAGATAGGGTGCAACCCATCTTCCCACTTTAGAAATGATTGATCACAACCCTTTAGGGTTAGAACGATTTTCTTCCAAGGAACTAGGATGCTACTGTGTACTATCTTACCCCAGCCTGTCGAGATCTTTTTTAATTCTGTCAAGCAATGTGTTTGCTATCCTTCCCAGTTTGGTGTGATGTACAAATAGGCTGAACATGGCATCTATACCTTTATCCAAGACATTAATTAAAAATGTTAAACCTTGCAGAGCCTAGCATTTATCCCTAGAATACTTCACTAGAGAACTCCTGCTATAATGACATTGAATCATTAATAATTATTCTAATTCAGATATCCGACCAGTTCTAAAATTGTCTAGGGAATATTTTTCCACAAGAATAAGAGATACTATAACAAAATCTAACTTTAAAAATCTAGAAAAATATAAACACAGAATTCTCATCTTTTAGAATCTTGTCCAAAAAAGAAAAAAAAAAGAAAAGAAAAAGAAAGTTAGGTTAGCCTGGCATGATCTATTCTTGATAAAGTCATGATTTTTCTTTGTACACACTGATTTTTTTTCCTATATGTTGGCCATTCTATTGAGCTATTCTAGATTTTCCCTAGGAATTAAAGTTGAGCTCATTGGCCTATAGGTTATAGTTACTCTTATCACCCATTTTTTTAAAAAATCAGTACATTTGCCCTTTTCCAATCTTATGGTACCTAAATTATCAGTGGATAATGTGATGGATTTAGAATCAGAAAGATCTGTGTTCAATTCCACCTTAGATACTATCTGCCTTATGCTGGGCATTTCATCTAACTTTTAGCGTCAGTTTCCTCATCTATAAAATGAGAATAATAATAGTACTTGCCTCACAGTGTTGTTGTGAAAAACATATGAGATAAAGTATATAAAGTGCTTTGCAAATCTAAAGTTCTATATAAATAGTATTAGATACTACTGTTATTAGTATACAATACCGGTCCCATTTTTCATAATATTTCAAATATCACTGACAGTGGCTCACCTATCATAGCTACCAGGTTTTTTTTCCCATTAATGGCATTTCCAGGAATAGAGAATGATGTGAATAAAGGTTCAGAAGTTTTTCTCTAGTTATACTAGCTTTCTCTAAGTGGTAAATTCAAAGCAACACGTTTTTTCTCATACTTAAAAAAAGTCACGAAATGGGCAATATGTGTACACAATGACAGAGTACAAAGACAGACTAGCATGTAGTTCTTTTTCTTCTTTAGACTGGTTGTAGAAGAGAAGAAAGATGAGTCAACACAAGTAGAGATACTATGGAACACTGCCAAATTTGATAACTAGAAAGAAAACACCTCTTTCTAATACTTTATAACATTAACATACAAATTAACATTAATGTTTTAAAATAGTTACATTTATTCATTCAAGTCCAAGACAGAGAATGTACCTTGGGAAATGTGTCTTTAAAAATCAGATTTCAACTTTTTAAAAGCCTACTTCAGTACTCACATAATCCTTAAAAATGCCAAAATATGATACATAGGAAAATGCTGCTGTTGAGAGATTACTCAAAAGTTCTAATGATATCTTCTTATCTGCTAAGTACTAGATACTACTCTTAGAATTTTTTTCTTTAGTGAGACTGAATTGGCAAGAGATTTTTCTCTGCATGTTTGTACTAGATGCTTGTCTCTAAAGTCTGTCATTCAAAGATTAGTATTTTGACTGTGCATTCTTTAATGCTGCATTTCACTCATTCATTTTATTAGAAAATAACTTGAATTTAATGTGAACAAAAAAAAAGAACATTGATTGAATATTTCTCTAATCTGATATAAACTTGAGGAGTTATCTTGCATTTGTCTCAGAGTAAAGAATAGGGGAAAGATGATGCAACCTTAGCCACTCAAGTGTTGAATTTACTAAATATCAAGGAGCATATATCCTCTGAAGTGCGACTATAAAATGGTTACTGCTGTAGCAAAACACTTGCAGATCACAGCAATATTATACTGTGCTACAAAGTTGAGATCTGCTTTGAAATTCACTTGACTCTAAATGAAACGATGGGTTAAGGCAGTTATTTAGATAATTTAGGCAAATTTTATCAGAAAATAGTTGCCTCAAATAGGGTAGTCTCAACTCTCTCTCTCACCTGAAACCAGGGAAAATAACTTATCGACTGATAAACTTCAACTAAAAATCCCTAGAATCTCTGCCATCCATAGGTAAAACTTTTATTAAATTATCCTTGCCCATGAAAACCTTCCCACAAATACAGGAGAACACTAGTTTGTTAACTTGGAGAGAAATCCCAACTACAACATAAAACCATTCCTAAACTTTAAAGGCTTTAGCCTCTATTTTCTACAAATGAATATTTACAAGGTAATAATAACAAGCTATGAATCTGTAGGCGGGAGATGTTGAGCCATGAAATTCCTTACTGAGAAGGTGGCTAGGCAGTATTCATTTCTGCAATTATTCACACTGGTTGGCAGAATCTCTTTTGGAGAAAGAGAAATGAATTTTATTTGGTGACTATCAGCAATATATAAGAAAAAAAATCATTTTGAAAGACAAATTATTTGTTGAAAGACAAAGAAATTCAATTTAAAAAAAATATTCAAACATAGCAACCTATTATGATTTTTAAACAGATCAGTTGAAATTTCTAAGTTATTATATCATGATAATTCTTTAAAGCAGTGAAAAGTATTCAATATTACTATACTATGACAGATGGGGTGCAATCTGGACTGGGAACTCAACAAACCTGGGAACGCATTTTAAAAATTCAGTCACTAGCTGTAGACCTTAGAAAAGTCATTTAAACTCTGTACTTCAAGTTTCTATACTGGAAAAATAGGTCTAATGCCTTTTTTTTTAATGCCTATCAAAATTTTGTAAGGACAAATGACAGAATAGTTTTGAAGATACTAAGCACTTTCAGCATAAACTTATAGCTATTTTCCATTAAAATCAAGAATAAAATTAATATTGTTAGAATGCTTTACCCAAAACCTGGTAACAATGGGCATATAACCAACTAGGCAAAGTATCATGATGCCAATATCAGGACAAATACTCATCATCACATCAGTATGATATTAATGTTAATGTGATTTTGAAAGAATGAGATAAGATAGTTGCCAATATCAACTTAACATTGGTTAATATCAGGAAATTATCAGGAAATAAAATTATAAAACTTTATTTGTTTATTGCCACAGTTTGTCTGTCAATCATTTCTCATGTATACAAAGAATACTCCTTGCCATATTTTTATGCCTAATAACACTGATACCTCTGTACCACAGATATGCTCCTAAAAATTATCTGTGCATTTAATTTTATAAATTGAATTATATTTTAACGTACTATGGGAGTGAGCTAGTTGAAAGAATCCTACGGTTCATCTTTTTTAATTTTTATTATTAATTTTTTTTTGGTGAGGCAATTGGAGTTAAGTGACTTGCCCAGGGTCACACAGCTAGTAAGTGTCAAGTGTCTGAGGCCACATTTGAACTCAGGTCCTCCTGAATCTGAAGCCAGTGCTCTATCCACTGTGCCACCTAGCTGACCCTATTATTATTATTGTTTATATTATTATTATTAAAGAATCCTCCTTCAAGGCAAATAATTATCCCTAACATTTGTAAATCTCCATTCAAGTACACCTATATTCCTACCAGTTAGATTCCATTTTATATACAGAAAGTAAATATAGGTTAATGTCCTTGTATTCAAGGTCATACAACCAGTCTGAAGTAAAACAGATTAAGTCTCAGAACTTCAAATTCCCCATCTTCTGCTCAGTCCACTGAGCCATGCTGCTTCTCCGTCTGAACAGAAAATAGATTACAATAAAAGATTACCATAAAAGTTTGATTCTTCCATTCACCACTTCATAGACTGCCTTTACAAGTACAATACTGAAAAATTGATTTGGTATTCACCTTTGATATTTTTCATTGCAATTGAAACAGCATATAACTAAAAAGTATAGTCTTATCCATGAACCACAGCAGTGAATATATCTTCAACTCAATTATCGAAAGACCAGGAAATTATTAGTGAATCTTCTGAAACAAAATGCTAAATTTGCTGAAAAAACTTAGCCCCTATAAGCTGGACTCTCTTTGTATTATATGTATATTGGAATATCTTATTTACTAATAATGCTTTTACTTAAATGCTTAATTTTGAAGTAATGTAATATCAATTTATGGCAGCTTTTTCTTTATATCTATCACTTAATATTAGCAAATGATGGGGAGAAGGAAACTAAAACTGTATTTAAAAGATTAAAGAATAGCTAAAAAAGAAAGAAGCTAAGAATTGCAATACAGAGCCAGACTAATGGCCTGTCTAGTCCAGTAAGGCAGACTTTGACTTACAAATGATCTTTACAAATAAATTGAGGTTCAAGGTCCCTATGCCCAATTCAGAATGCCAGGAAATTGACTGACCTGAAGAAATGCCTTGTCTCATACAGACATGTGTCTTCTTTCATGCAGATGCATAGATTTCACAAGCTATTGATAAAAAAGAATTTAGAGCTAGAAGGGACCTTCCTAAGGCATCATTTGGAACCAAATCCCTTATTTTAGAAATAGAAAAAGGGAGGGAATTTGCCCAAGATTACTCCATATAATAGCTAGGATTCAAAGTCAAGTCTCTTCCTCTTAATTCAAATCTACTACACCCTAATGCCAAAATAATAATTCACATCTATAATTTAAAATTTTACAATGTATTTTATGGAAACCTGTGTCCAACTATCCCCATTTTGCCACCATTGAAAGTGAGGATGGGGCAGCTAGATGGCGCAGTGGATAAAGCACCCGCCCTGGATTCAGGAGTACCTGAGTTCAAATCCGGCCTCAGACACTTGACACTTACTAGCTGTGTGACCCTGGGCAAGTCACTTAACCCCCACTGCCCTGCCCAAAAAACAAAAAACAAAAACCAAACAAAAGTGAGGATCAAAAAGGCTAAGAGATTTGGTGTAGGGTCACAAAACTAGTAAATGCTAGGCCTAAGACTTGAACTCATTTTTTTTTGACTCCACAACCAATGTGCTCTACTTCAGATATATTACATGTCAAATAGGCTTTTGAAGAACTTGTCAAGGAATCTTACTATCATGTATAATATTTGAAAAAAATGCATTCCAAACCCCAAACAACTGATTTGTTCCAATAGTTCAATAGATACATCTGTGTTTTTATTCATGCAGGTCAAAAGTAATCCATGACTTCCTATTCCATAAGATACTCATTCAATGCTCCCACAAATTCAGCATAGGATAGTGGAAGGAGAATATACTCACTGTCCTAAGGATGTTCTTAACACTTCATGGATACCAGTAGGAGACTCAGATTGTCACTTAGTTATCATCCCTTATTGTTGTAGTGACCAACCTAATATTTTTTTTCAATTTTACTTTTCTCTAATGTGATCTTCATGAAATTTCTCCCATGCAATTTCTTCTATAAAATTTGTAATATTCTGTAGGCTGCTTATGTTGACCATTGTTTCCTACCTCTCTTATTCCCTGCGTGATACTCTGCGTGACTTAAAGCTGAATTGTAGTAACTTCAGTAAGGTAAAGACTATCCAATTGTGGCACCAAAAGGCATGGTCACAGAAGGATATTTTTATCCTCCTTGTCAACTACAAAGATTTAAAGAAGGTAATCTGTCGACATTCTTTAATCAGGTTTTACTACAGGTGCTGCTGCCATTAGCTGTGTGACTTCGGCCAGACAAAATCTTTAACCTCTCTAGGCTTCAGTTTCTCATCTGTAAGATGACTTCTTAAAGTCACTTTTAACTCTAAAATTCTAACTTTATGATTCAATAATCATTATGGATTTGTCCTCCATGAACCTTTTCAAATCTTTTTAGTACCTATTTATGTTTTCAATCTGCTAAATCTTGAAGTAATGATCCCCTTAACTTTTACTACTCAACTATTGTGGGAAGTACCACTTATGTTTATTTTAAGTTTATTTCATTCTGGCTGAGAGTGACTTCCTCATTTTATATTCTAGAATCTGGTAAACAAGTCATGTCCTCCTTATTAATAACTCTTCCTGGTTTTATAAATATAGCTTTTTAATTTTTATCTTTCCTAGTTTTTACCCTGACAATTTCCTTTGCTATCCCCTACCCCTAAAATAATATTAATTATTATTATGATGATGATCATTTGTTTTCCTACCCAGGTCTTTTTCAGTTCCCATTTTTTAATCTTTTTGTCTTTGTGATGAAATAATGAGAACTATACAAAGTGAAATTAAGTATTTAGTATTATAATACATGGTACATGAATATGATTATATTTTCTATTGTTTCCAGTATTGTTTTTGATGATGTCTAGTATTTTTCCTTATCTTTCTGGGTGGATAGTTAGATATAAATATAAACGTAGATATAGGTGTAGATGATTCCACACAAGGGTGACCTTCCTGGGTCACAACTGATATAGCTCAAAGACCATTAACATGCAATTTGGACTATTTTTCCAAGGGCAGTATCTTCTCACTTTCCACAAGTAATTCTTCTATATTCTATCCTTATTACTCACTGGTATTTAACTACTCGGAATATTTTTACATATTAACAAAGAGTGATCATTTTTATGTCATCATCTATATGCTTTCTAAACTGTAGATCAGTATTTAAGGAACACCCACTTATAATTTCTCCATTTACCCTTTATTTACCCTCTCTAAATCTGTCTCTTGTAAACAAAACAATCCCCACAATCCCACAATAATATTTTTAAAGAGCCTCTGTGATAGAGACTTTTTATCAAATGGTTCTTTAAGTGTAAATAAAATCTGTACTTTTTAATAATTAAATGATTCATAATATATTTATATTGATTTCATTTTTTACCTGAAAATGAATGGTAGCTATGCTGCGGCCATAATCACCTATAGCAGACTCACTAATACCTCCCTGTGCCATGTCCAGTTCATGGTTTTGGTCTGAATCTATTCTCTTTTCCTGCCATAAGGGTTGTAGAGCTTCATGATGGGACTTTTTAAAAGCCACAAAGAATCCATCATGAGTTATTCTTTTTTCTTTTTTTTTTTTTTTTGCAGGGCAATAAGGGTTAGTGACTTGCCCAGGGTCACACAGCTAGTAAGTGTCAAGTGTCTGAGGCAGGATTTGAACTCAGGTCCTCCTGAATCCAGAGCTAGTGCTTTATCCACTGCACCACCTAGCTTCCCTGAAAGTATTCTATTTTTAAAAAATGACTTAGCCAAAATGTGGGACAGTTTTAAAGATCATGGTTTAAGTCAATTTTTGTTAGAATTGAGTCAATTACCTCAAAATCATGCTAATCTATATGCTAAGAAAAATAATTCATTCAATACTATTTTATAGTAGGCTTGGATTAAAAATCTTTGACAGATAAGGGTCATAAATCTGTTTCCTATAACATTATAAATCAGTCCTACAGGATGATAACAATGAGCATATTTCTCTTGATTCATTAAATTGTTGTAGCATCTTAAGAATAAAAGGAACTTTTAAACTTATTAGTTCTTATAACTTTTCTACATTCAGACTTTTTTGCTACAATTAGAATAGACCTTGAAAAAAACAGACCTTGTTTTTGAATAACTTTTCTATGAGATTTCTAAAGACTATACCAATTTACTTAGGAATTTCCCATTTCTTATAAATACCTTGCATTTTATTTGAAAAGATATTTCAGTTTAGCTTTGGATGGGTTGTGTCATTTTTCTGTTTTGTTCATAAAATCTGCCACTGTCAAAGAATTTCATTTTCCTTTCTTTACTGAAATAGGCTATTTCAATTCATTTTGGCAAGCCTTTCTTAAGCACCATGCCCAGGAAGCACTGGCAAGACAATGATTAAGAAGACCCTGCTTTCAAGAAGCTTATTGTCTGATGAAGTGGGTGAAATGGAGATGAGACATGTATTCAACCAAAAACAATGTAAAATACAAGGTAGATGTTCTAAGTCCAAACAAGAGGTCCAAAATACTGTGAAACATCTAAGGCAGGTGAGATCACTTCCAACTCAGAGTATCAAGAAAAATTTCACAAAGAAACTGTCATCAGAGTTTGGTCCTAAAGGAACGGTAATAAAGAGAGAATCCATAGGCCTAAAGATGGATGTTAGGAAATATACAGAAAAAAGAGGCTTAGAATGGTGATTAGTGATCTGTCTAATCTTTGACAAGTTACCTATTTTCTATTTCTAGAATTAACTTTAAGAAAAAAACAAGCCAAAAAAAATGATACAATGAATAGGACTCACAATTTGGAAATGTTCTGATAAATGACTTTTTAACCTCTTACTTATTTATTAGTAAAAAAATGTTTCATTCAACATATTCATGATAGTACTTAGTGAAAAAATCCTGGATAGATTTTATAACCTGTAGAAGCTAGAATATTATTACCAAGCCTAACTATTTAAAATATTGTTTCCAGGATAAAATTACATGGATATAGGAATGCTCTTTTAAAAAAAAAAAAAGATACTTAATATTGACTGCTCTTTACCTTAAAGCCAAAATATCTTATTAGATTTGAACATTTCGGGGGCAGCTAGGTGGCACAGGGGATAAAGCACCAGCCCTGGATTCAGAAGGACCTGAGTTCAAATCCTGCCTCAGACACTTGACACTTAACTAGCTGTGTGACCCTGAGCAAGTCACTTTAGTCACTTAACCCTCATTGCCCCACAAAAAAAGATATATTGATAGATTTGAACATTTCATGATACTGCTCTCTTCTCGATTCTTTCCAGCAGTTATATTCCATCACTTTCAGGTGCCAGAATTGTTTAGCCATTTCCAAATCAATGGGCATCAATTATGTTTCCATTTTTTTAACCACTCCAATCAATCAATACATATTTTTTGAGCACCTGCTATGTGCTAGTCACTGTGCTAAGTTCTGGGAATACGAAAAGGCAAAAGATAGTCCCTGGAAGCAAGTAACTTTTAATCTAATGGGGAAGAAAACATGCAAGCAAATATATATATATAAATTAAGTTCTTTACAGAATAAATAGGAAATAATTAGCAGAGGGAAGGCACTGGAATTAAGAAGTATTAGGGAAAGCTTCCTGTAGATGATGAGATTTTAGTTGGATCTTAAAGGAAGCCAGGGAGGTCAGTAGTAGGAACAGAGGAGGGAGAGTATTCCAAGCATGGCAGAAAGCCAGAGAAAATGCACAGAGCTGAGAAATGGAGTGGTTTTTTTTTGTTGGGACAACCAGAAAATAAGTGTCTTTGGATCAAAGTGTATGCATAGGGGGAAAAGTTGTAAGAAGACTGGAAAGATAGAGGGAGGTAGGAGTCATGAAGAGTTTTTAATGCCAACTAGAACATTTTGTATTTGATCCTGGAGGCAATAAGAAACCATTGGAATTTACTGATTCACAGCCATGATCAGACTTGTGCTTTAAGAAAACCACTTTAGTGGTTTAATGGATTGAGTGGGAAGAAATTTGAGGCAGGCCAATCCACCATCAGGTTATTGCAATAATTCAGGCATGAGGTGATATGGGCCTGCACTAGAGTAGTTGAAGTGTTAAAGGAGAGAAGGGAACATATTTGAGAGAAGTTGTAAAGGTGATATCAACAGGTCATGGCAACAGATTGAATAGGGAGGGAGATGAGAAGGGCAGCAAAATAGGGAGGAATTCAGGATCACTCCTGGGTTGTAAACCCAAAGGACTGGAAGGTTGGTGTTGCCCTCTACAATAATAGGGAAGGTAGAGATGGGGGAGGGATTAGGAGGAAAGATAATGAGTTTCATTTTGGATATATTGAGTTTAAGATATCTACTGGACATCCAGTTTAAAATCTCGGAAAGGCAGCTAGAGATATGAGATTGGAGGTCAGCAGAAAGATTGGAGCAGGACAGGTAGATATAAGAATCATCAGAAAATGCTGTTATAAATTTTGAGGTATATGGGGCTTTTCTTTGTATTGTTGACTTCCCTGAACTATGGGCCTAACACTAGGATCTCTGGGCCAAAGTGTATCAGATACTGTATATAAAAGACTATGAAAGCCTTAATGCAAGATATAAATGTTAGCTATTATTTATCCACAAAATTGAATATTTAGAATTTTTTAAAATCTGATTTTACTTTTAAAAGGACATTAAAACATATAGACTTTTCTATTCAATACCAATATTACAAAACAATTTTTATAACACTGTAATTACCTTATCTCACTTAAGTAACATACTTAAGGAGGTACAATGGAGAGTGCTGGGCCTGGGTCAGGAAGACTGGTTCAAATGTGGCCTAAAATACTTACTAAGCTGTGTGACCTTAGGTAAATCACTTAACCTCTGTTTGACTCAGTTTCTTCAACTATAAAATGAGGACAATAATAGGAACTACATCCCAGGGTTCCTGTGAGGATCAAATGAGATATTTGTAAAAGCACTTAGAACAGTGTCTGGTACATAGTAGGTGTTATATAAATGATAGCTATTATTAGCTGAGATTCAAATGGAATGGAAGAACAAAAGAGATCTGCTGCTAATCACAACCTAGGTGTATGTCTAACTGCTATGCCCCTAAATATCAGTTGTCTCTGGACAACCTGCTCAGAGTCCTCTGGGTGAGGAAAAGCTTGACCAGAATAGATATGTTGGACCCCCACTAACCCAAAACTACAACACTGGACTAATTTGGGTTCAGGCTAACCACAGAAATCCTTGGATTTTTATCTACTTTAAAAGGTTCTCAGAAAAGCAGATTCATTTATACAGAAACTTACCCTTGTAAGAATCTCCAAAGGTCGGCTCAGTTTTGAGTCAGCCCCTTTCCCAACTGGATCAAATCCCCACAACAAAGTACCCTAAATGACTGTATGAACTTTGGATAAGAGAAAGGATCCTCTTTCAGAAGGAAAGAAGATAATCTCACTTAGGAAATGATACAGCGCTCATTCCTTTCCTAAAGGTGTCCATTTAATTGGAATTTTCAAGAAAGTTCTTGTTGCCAAGTTTGAATTGTCATCATATGTGTTTACATAAAGCAAAACCTATTTGTATTGAAAGGAAAGGGATGCTAGTCAGTCATATTTCATTGATACTGGTAACTCCCTGACTAGAAAACTCCATCTAATTTATAATACTAGAGTAACAAGAGCTTCAGTGCCTTGCCCAAGAGTGCAAAGCCAGTGTGTGTCAAAGGCAGGATGTGACATCTTCCAGACTCCAAGACTGACTCACTGTCTCTGTCTCTCTCTGTCTCTCTGTCTCTCTGTCTCTATCTCTCTGTCTCTCTGTCTCTATCTCTCTCTGTCTCTCTCTGACTCTCTTTCTCTCTCTCTGTCTCTCTGTCTCTCTCTCTCTCTCTGGAAACTCGAAAATTTATATGTAATAATTTTACAGCTCTTATTTTTAAAGCATATAGAATGATAATGATGGCTTATTTTAGTAGAGAGGGTTTGGGGGGGGGGCAAGGCAATGAGGGTTAAGTGACTTGCCCAGGGTCACACAGCTAATAAGTGCCAAGTGTCTGAGGCCAGATTTGAACTCAGGTCCTCCTGAATCCAGGGTTGGTGCTTTATCCATTGTGCCACCTAGCTGCCCCCATGATGGCTTATTTTAATTCAAAAGTATTTAGAAAAGTCTGTCACTTAAAATGTAAAATTTTAATTCAAGTATATTGTTTAAAAAGAACTGATACCATTAAAAAAAAAAAGTAGTTTGGCCCCTTGCGCACACAAAAAATAACACAGCAATACAAAGACAACAAAGCCAAACACTGTACTTGAAAAAAAAAATTCTTCCTAAAACTTGGCAAACACCATCTTAATTTTTTTTAATTTGAATTGCTAAAAATGAGCAGCATAAGACAGTAGTGAATTTCTCTAAAACTCAACAAACAAAAAATTTACTGCAACTCTACTCATAGTTGAACAACATACACACCAGCCACTACAAAAGATAAAACATATCCTCAAATCAAGTAGAAGCATTATTTCCCCTAAAATGATGCAAAGATAAGCCAAAAGCAGCTAAGATGTGGACTGAAGCAAAAGAAGCAAAAATATATGGAAAAAAATGCACAGGAGGGGTTCATTAACACCTCATGACTTAAGCACCAATTCTACATGAAGTATAATGATAACAGCTCTGAAAGAAATTAATGAGAAAGAAAAAATGCAGAAAGAAGAACAGAAGGGTTTTGAAACCATCTGAGCTGCAAAGTCTTCCAGAACCCTGCTGCTGGCAATTCATCAAACTGTGCAAAATAAATGCTATTTCATCTAACCTTTTAAAATCTTTTAGCTTAAACATTACTTTCAAATTCACTGATCCAAAAATCTTGGGGGGGGGGATTAAGATTACTTCAACAGGATTGCTAATCCATCTATAATTTTGTCCCTGACAACTTTAAATCCAAATTGTGCATATATCAATATTAAATGGAATTTTTATTATAGAAAAATGAATGTTCCTTTGAAATTTTATTTATTTTGTTTTAGTGCTTAGCTGCAGAAATGCACTACAGTTGGGCATCTCTTGGGAGATTCAAGGGTGAAGATAATGTGTCAAAACTCTATACTTCAGTAATCCATATCGCTGTGCTACTGGGGTTCAATGCATGTTCCTATTATTGCCCATTTCAGATGAACTGGGATGTTTCTAATGGGCTTTGTGTCATCCCCAACTTCACCTATTCACCTTTGATTTTCCACAATTTTTATCTTTTGATGATGGAATTTTAAGTTGAGGATTAATATCGGACCATTTCAAAATTAATTTGGTGCTTTAAAGAAACTTACTAATTTGGTTTTAATTGACCAATGTTTTCCTTCGATGCTGGGTACATCAGCAATTATGCATATATAAGCAATTGTCAAGTTATGAACAGATTGAGTTTGGGAAATTCATAGTCAACTATTTGAAAATCCTTCCCGCCAAGATAATTGCCTGAAGTGGAGGGCACACCTCCCAGATCCCATATACCTACTCCAGCAAAGCCCTAAAGTTCACATAAAACTAAATATTGGGGGCAACTAGGTGGCACAGTGGATAAATAAAGCACAGGCCCTGGATTCAGGAGGACCTGAGTTCAAATTTGACCTCAGACACTTGACACTTACTAGCTGTGTGACTCTAGGCAACTCACTTAACCCTCATTGCCCTGCCTCCCCCCAAGACTAAATATTGATCAAGAAAGTCAGTGAAAAACTGCAGTTGGTGATATATGTCACACCAGAAGGTCAACCAGAAACTCACTGGCAATACGAAGAGGGGTCTTCTCTGGCAAAGCAAGCTCTTACACAACCAGAGACTGGATACTTACAGCCTGCATGAAATAGTGGGGGGAGCCCTAAGAAAGCCTCAAATTGGTCAG
The DNA here is from genome assembly GCF_019393635.1 of Dromiciops gliroides. Taxonomy (NCBI): domain Eukaryota; kingdom Metazoa; phylum Chordata; class Mammalia; order Microbiotheria; family Microbiotheriidae; genus Dromiciops; species Dromiciops gliroides. Next base: position 531,395,022 of record NC_057861.1, read on the forward strand.
AAAACCCCAGACTGCAGACATTGTAAACCTGAGAAAGACAGTAGGTAGCAAACATCACAGAGCCACAGTGCTTAGGCTTGGACAGCCCAATATGCTGAAAATCTGTCCTAAGATGCCAGCAAAGGTCCTAAAGTGACAGCATTAGGAACCTCAAAGACATTAAGGATTCTACCCTCGAGGGGCGGAAGTCAGCAAAAGAACCAAAGAGACTGAAGGCAAGAAATGCAAGGCCAATATGGGCTGAAAGTAAGGCAGGAAGATCAATGAAAAGGCTATTAGACTGGCCCAGGCAAGAAATAAAGAGAACATAAGCCAGGGTGTTTGTTGAGTTACTGGAGAGAATAGTATGTATATGAAAGAGGTAATGAAGTTAGAAATGATAATAACTGGCAGTGGATTGAATTGACAGAAGGAGTGAGAGTGAGACGTGGTAATCACATAAAGAATAAAATAAAGAGGAGAGACACTGCAAGGGTTAAATTCAACAAGAGTTGTGTTGTTGTTGTTGTTGTTGTCATTGTCATTGTCGTTGTCGTTGTCGTTGTCGTTGTCGTTGTCGTTGTCGTTGTCGTTGTCGTTGTCGATGATGACTTGCAAGTGAATTGGATATAAGTGAGGCTGGGCTGTACAAAATCACCAGCCTCACTCCTCCAGAGCGATCTGAATCCACAGATTGAGGGATTTTTTCAGCTACATAAAAGAGGCAATTCTCTGCTTCATTTCTTGACTAGCTTTAATCACTGAATGGGCATTGCCTCAGGAACATGGACTACTGAAAGAATAGTAGTACTAATCCAACAAACATTTATTAAGCACCTACTACACACACACACACACACACACACACACACACACACACACATACACACGGCATTGTGAAAGATGCTGGAATAAAGAACAAAATGTAAAAAGTTTCTGTTCTCAAAGGAGAAGGCCCAAAGATAAAATAGCTAGTACTGTACTACAAAGAAAGAATACCATTAATGGAAAGGACCAAAAATTCTCAGACCATACTCAAAAAGATGGTAGCAAAGATATTGTGGGACAATTTTAGACTGAATACTGCCTTCAAATATAAAATTCTTCATCTGCTATCACCCTGAGTCTTCTCATTTTCTATCTATTTTTCTTACTTCTTTATCGCTTTCAACACCTGAATCCACATTCCAAGCATCCAATTTTCTGAAGTGCACTCTATGAAGGGCATCTTTATTTCTGATTTTTTAAAGTCATTTTGCTCTCAGTTTCCAATTAATTCAGTCATATGAATGACAAAAATAATGAATCCATAAAGAGAAGCAAGTTTAGAGGGGAAAGCAATAATTTCAGGTTTAGATGGTTTAAAATTTGAGATATTGGTGGAATTTTTAAATTAAGAGATGTATTGTAGACAACTAGAAAATAGTATAGAGCTCGAAAGATATCTAGAGAGGTCTATACTTGAGACCTATTCATGTAGAAAAGTAAGTTGAAGGTGTGGAAATGAATGAACTTGTGAATGGAAAGACTAGAGAGAAAGAAGAGTCCAGTAAAATAATGCTTAAGGTCAGGGGTAGGGGGGAGAAGAGGGATCAGAAATATATATAAAAATTTTAAAGTAATACAGCTGATAAATTCTTAACTCGCCTAAGGAATTTACCATTCTTCAAAAGGTAGAAAAAGTAGTGGATGATGGTAACCTGGACATAATTCAAATAAATAAGAAGACATGTAGAAATGACAGGAGTCTTGAGAAGAAATGATAACCACATCTGTTGTGGAATAGCTGGTATAGTCCCATACACACCTTGGATTTTGGTGAGCAAACTTCAAAAAATTCAAAGAAAGGACATATAGATTTAATTGTTTTGCCATGGCTTTAAATTCCAGAGTGGTAGGTAGGCTGATGAGGGTGGGATTCTCTGAAAGAAAAAATCTGAAGATACAAAACAATTTATATGAAGAAGAAAGGAAAATGCTTTTTAAAAAGATCAATATGGAACCCAACTTCTATTTAAAAAAAAACTTCTATTTAAAAAAAACTATTAAAAAAAACACCTATGGAAGATGAAGACAGGACAGGTAGACGGTGATCATATCACAGATCATGGGATCATAGATTTAGAGATAGAAAAGACTTTAGAGGGGCAGCTAAGTGGCAAAGTGGATAGAGCACCAGCCCTGGAATCAGGAGGACCCGAGTTCACATCCGGTCTCAGACACTTGACATTTACTAGCTGTGTGACCCTGGGCAAGTCACTTAACCCCAATTGCCCCACAAAAAAAAAAGACTTTAGGGATCATCTAGTACAAACCCCTTGATTTGCAGATGAAGAAACTATGGACCAGAGATTGAATTGTCCAGTATAACAAGGGTAGTAATTAGTAGAGCCAGGTTCAAACCCAGATCATCTCACTCCAGACCTAGCATTCTTTCCACTGTTTTATGCAGCCTCTTGATGAACATTTAAAAAAATGGTACAATCCTTTAAGAAAAAAAATTAAGAAAGCTAAACTGCAGAATAAGATTAGACTGGCGGTAATGAATTTTAAAGAAAACAAAGGGGGCACTTTTTTGCTATGTTGGAGGCAAAAAGCAAAAGAAAGAACCACCATTCAGTGGGGATGGGAATATAATATGCAACAGGTAGAAAGCAACAATGCTCCTATATTTTGCTTCTGTCTTCTCTACCAAGGAGAAAAATCCCTACATAAATGACACTTAAAACGAATAAGGACAGAGCACCTTGCTATTCGCAAAGAATTCAAATCACCAAACCCAGAAAAACTATATCATAGGTAATTTACAGAACTGGTAGTTGGGGCTGCTAACCTAATCCTGATGATTTCCTTAAAAATCATGGAAAACAGGAAAAACACCTTATAGTACTAAAGATGAACACATGCACTATTCAAAAAACCAAGCTGTAAAACAATGGTTTACCCAGGGAAGGGACGTAAAAGACATCATCAAGAACACATATGACTAAGAAGAGAAGAAGGGCAATTTAGTAATGATGTAGGAATAAGAGATGAGCAGTCCAACTGTTATGTGCTAGCCATGAAATATTAAAAGAACCAGAGGTGGTCTCCAGCATATTAGGCACATTCTTTATGGAAGACTTCATAATGATTCAAACAAGGATTTCACAGAATGAGAATGTATGAATGAGTTGGAAGTGTGAACTTCATCAGGACAAATAGTATCCAAATGGATGCAAATCACAGATCCATCCAGGTATTGAAGAAGGAACCTACATTCAATGGATGTTTGCTCAAGGCATGCAGACCTCAAGCCCGCATCATACTTCCACAATGGTAGATGTCCACTATGTAAAAGAGTAACTGTTCTTTTTCTCCATTGCTTCCTCCTTTATCTGAGTCATCTGACATGTCTATGTTTTCATAATTATTTTATTTATACTTTAATATGTCTAAATTAAGAAATTTTCCACCTATAGAGATGAGCAAAATCCCCAAATATCAGGGTGGTATGCTTAGAACTACTTGAGATACAGATTGTAACAAGAATTATGGGAATTAAAGATGACAATTATAACATTTTTTAAAAATTCATAGAAGAGGATCGAAGGGATTTTCCAAAGGAAGCACAGATATGCAGGGTAGTTTTGCATGTAAGAATTGTAGCATTTATTGTACACTTTTTTTTAAAGGCAAGAGATATGAAATTGAAAAAATATGGAAATTAGGAATTAATGGAAGGAGGTGTAGGGTCAAGAACTAAAAGTGATACACTATTAAAACTAGTGACTCTGGGCAAGTCACTTAACTCTGTTTGCCTCAATTCCTCATCTGTAAAATAGGTTGGAGAAGAACATGGTAAACTACCCTAGTATCTTTGATAAGAAAACCCTAAAATGGAGTTATGAAGACTCAGATGAGACTGAAACTACCAAACAACCAAAAACGTTGACTGCCATCTATGGAGTCTCACTCACAAAATAGTGTGGATAGCCTGACAAGCTACTGGAGATCTGTTCAATTTTGCTCTGACTTATTCCAAAACTGTATCAGTTATGTCTAATTATATATACAAATAGCTTTCCCTTAAGCACCCAAGGAAGTCTAATAAAATGAAGAAAAGGCTACATTTCCAAGAGATGTTTATTTCTACAACTACCTGCCAAGGCCATAGGACTAGATTTTACACTATGTTCAACAAAACTATAATCCATAATCATTACCTTGACATTGAAAATGTAATGAAATACAAAAAATGAAATACAAAAAAAATGAAATACAAAATAATGAAATACAAAAAAAAATTCACACTTTATAGGAAAAAATTACTGATTTCTATAGCAAAGATATTTTTACTTGTATTTATCACAAGATTTATTAACAAAACAAAATACTTCAGACATTGTGATATAGTGGCTATACCACTAAATTTCTAACAATGGGACCTGCCTCTTCCACTTACCCCCTGTGTAACCTCTCTCAGACTCATTTCTTTGATCTATAAAAGGAGGGGAATGGACTAAATAATCTCTCAAGCTCCCTCCAGCTATAAAACTATGACATATAAATTATTCTTACAATGAATGCCAAACTTCATACTATGACAAGAAAAGATAGTGAGAAAGAATGAGAGAGGATTGAGAGAGGAAGTAAAGATGTGATGTAGAAACTATGACCAGAAAAAGAGAAAATCATTATTATTATTAGCAACAATAGCTTAGGATTATAAAATTGGGAGACAAGAGCCCATATTCTTTAATAGACAGAGGGGTTACCAAATGACCGAGTGATCAAGTTATACTGGTAAAGTTATCAAAATTCTACCTATTAAATCCCACTTTTTTCCATTTGTAAAAATAGCATTGAAGGCCACTCATCATGCTGGGTAGGTGAGATTTCCAAGCTAAGATGACTGTCTGTAGGGAGAAAAGAAGTACAGCTTTCATTTCAGCACACAAGTGCCACACACACACACACACACACACACACACACACACACACGCGTCAAATAAGGATCAAAAATGAAAAGCTGGAGTACACAACTTCATTTACCACAGAAATGCACAAAAAGTCAGCCAGAAGCCCATGGACAAAAAAGGCAAGCAGATGGAAGCCTCTGAAAACAAACAGGCCAGAGACACCTGTAGCCTGAAAGACTCTGTATCTGGAAGGAGCAAGAGTGGAAGACTCCCATGAGAAAGTCCCAGGGTTGCTGGAGAACCACAGAGTAGATCTTGGAAGCTACTGGGAAAGGCAGGAGCCTACCAACTTGGGGCAGTGCTCAGATCAAGTAGAACATACTAAGTCCAGGGACTCTGAGGTCCATAAAATCCTGTCCTGAGATACAACTCATCCCTCTGAAGATCTAGCACTCTGAACTTTAAAAATCCAGAAGCTGTTAAGTTCTCTCAGTGTTCTTAATATAGACATAAGCCATGACTTTTAGTTCAGAATGAGACGTGGTTTTGGACATGGCCAATATAAGAGTTTGTTTTGTTACACTATGACAATTTGTTAGTAGATTTTTCTCTTTTTTCAATTGTTCAATTAGGGCAATGGAAGTAGGAGGGAGAAAAAATGCTTATTAATCCAGAAGAATAAAGAGGGGAAAAGGATTTTTTTTAACTTTTTGGAGTAAAGATCCTTTACTTTTGTGGAAAATCATGAAAAACTTCATAGAGCAGGTGGCATTTAATTTAGCCTTGGAGGATACATTAAATTTCAATAGAAAGAGAAAGAAAGAAGGGCATAATAGAAAAAACCTTTCTAATCCCACCTTATAGTACTTACTTCTATATATTCTAATTTCTACATAAATTAAACTATTAAGTATACCCTGAACCCCTTCACTGTCTATAATATACCATCTTGGCCTACTAAATTTCTATTTGCCATTTTTTATTTTATTTTTTTTGCGTGGTTAAGTACCTTGCCCAGGGTCACACAGCTAGAAAGTGTCAGGTGTCTGAGGCAGGATTTGAACTCAGGTCCTCCTGAATCCAGGGCAGGTGCTTTATCCATTGAGCCACCTAGCTGTCCCTCTACTTATCATTTAAAGCCAATTTAAATGCTACTTTATTCATGAAGCCTTGCCTGATTCCCTCAGTTGCTGCCTTGATCCACACAGAGTAGTTATCTGTTTTCCACCTCTCTTATGTATCCATTTATGCAGCATTTTTCTATTATAACAATTTCTCCATGTGTCACATCCTCCTATTTAACTCTCTGTTTCATAATGGAAACTACTTTTTCTTCCCTAAAATATGGATCTCTTTCAGTGCCTAGTAAAGTGCTCTGCCCATAGAAGACACACAATAAAATCTGAATTGTATTAAATTGAATGAACTGGTTTGGGCTTTATTTGGTAAGAGGTATGGAGTTAATAAGGGTTTTTGATCAGTGAAGTACAACGTGATCATAACCATATATTAGGATGATAAATACAGCAGGTATGCATAGTATGATTTGGAGTGGGAAGAGATTGGAAGAGAGAGAGCTTTTAAAAGACTATTATAGCCTAGGAAAGAGGAAATGAGTTACCATACTTCATCATTACAACAGTGAGAATAATGCCTCTGACAGCCATGCTTTTGGTCAAAATGGTAAGCAACCAATTCCTCCATTTCCTGGATTCCCTGGCTTCTTTCAAGATTCAACTGAAATTTTATCTTCTGCAAGAAGCCTGTAACGATTGGAATGATGCCACCTTCTGGAGACTTACTGTAGAAAAGCTGCGCCATGAGGTGAAGGTCTTTAAGGGCAAGACCATGCTTCTTTTCTTTGGCGTCAGGAAGTGATGTTTGCTTGTGGGAGGAAGAAGGGGGAGCCGGGCGCTCTGACTCACACTCTTTCATGTGGACTTAGGCAGAGAGCGGAGAGTGGAGCTCTCTCCCTTTAATATATAGATGAATGTAGGCCTTTCTATCTCTCTCTACCAAATTCTTATTCTCCTTAATAAATGCTTAAAAGTCTAACTCTTGCTAAAGCTTATAATTTATTGGCAACCACTCATTAGATATTTTAGACAGTTTAGCTAGAATTTTAGCCTTTAACAAGTCTTTACCATCCACTCCATAGTGCCTTCCCACTAATTTACCTTCCACTTATGCTCCCACATATATATGTATATATGTGTGTGTATGCACACATGAGAACAAGTACATATATATGTGTATGTGTGTGTGTATGTATGTACGATTTTTTAAATGTCTTCCTCATTAGAATGTCAGTCACTTGATGTCAGGGAACATATTTTGCATTTCTTTGTAACCACAACATTTAGCACAGTGGCTGGCATGTAATAAATGCTTAATAAATGCTTGTGAGATGACTGCCTGATTAGCCTCCAACAAATAAGCCAGGACTAAACTGTAGAAGACAAATTAGATTTATTTTGCTTGGCCCCAGAGAGCAAAATTAGGAACAATGGGCAAAGGCATGTGTTAACTGTACATAGTAAAAACTCCCTAATCATTGGAGCCACTGACAGATGGAATGGGCTGTTGCCTCAGAAATAAGAGGCTCTCTCTAAATAGACAGAAGTTGTCAAGTGAAAACTCTATGGTCATGTACTGGGGATACTATAGACAGCATCCTTGTCTGGTAGGAATTGGGATTACAAAACCACTAAATTCCACTCCACTCTGTGAATGTAATTCTGTAATTCACAGATTACCTAAAGATTTTCTCAAATTAATGTATTCAAGCAGTACAGGCTAAGTTCATTCTTTACAAATTCCATAAGTTTACATATTTTACTAAAGATGGTTCTATAAATCAAGATATATTATGATGAAATAAGAAAAAAATGGAAGAGATAAGGTACAATACAAGCTACACTAAATGAGTACATGGCCAAAATGGGAACAAATATTCCTAAACATACATAGAAGTATTCCTGGGCACAGTCCTTGGAAATATTACTGAGATTCCTCTATACATTTTAGCCACAGAGCCATTTCACTATAGCTGGTTTGGCCTCCAATATCTACTTTATGTAGCCATTTTGTTGGATACGGGTGGAAGTGGGAATAAGAGGTGAATGTTTTGTTTTCCTTCTAAAATAAAAGGAAGAGGATAGTCCAGTCCTGAGTAAATTATTGTGACCAACCTTCCTAATTCTCTCCTACAGTCTTCCCTAATCCCCAGTAGTTACATGCCCTCGTGCCACACTAGCTATCTGGAGGCCCAATCTACTCAGCTGCATACAACTCAGATCTCTTAAACTACCCCATGTTCCAGAATTACTTGTTGGGGGTCCACTACATACTATCACCACTCCAATCAAAATTTTTAAACCTATTATATGCAAACACTTCAGTTTGATGTTAGGAAAAAACCTGACTAATCAAAAAGGTAGCCCAAATAAACTCCCCAATTAACCCTATTTAGGGGTATCTGTTTATTTAAATTCCTAATTGGTGGAATTTCAGAAATGTTAAGAAAATTATCTGCCTGACATTCAAAGATCTCTACAATGTGACCCCAAATCTATGTCAAATTTATCTTCTACTCTTATGTACCATAAACCCCATACTGTCAAGAAGCATTTATTAAGTGTTAACTATGTGCCAGGAGCTATGCTAAAGCAATGAAAATACAAAGAAAGGCAAAAAATAAAAACAGCCCCTCAAGAAGTATATATTCTAATGGAAAAAGCAATATGTATATAAATATATAAAAGATAGCTATATAGAGAGATATAGCAAGCATTTATTAAGCATGTGCTATGTGCCCAATACTTTGCAAACTAAACATAAAGATATACACATGCACATACGGGGGGGGGGGAGGGAGGGAGGACATGGATGTCATCCAGAAGGAGAAGACATCAATAAGTAGAGGCGAGCAGGAAAAACCTCCTACAGAAGTTGGAAGTTGAGGGAAGGTTTGAAGGAAGTCATGAAGCTATGATGCAGGGATGAGGTCATAATATCTTCCAGGCATGAGGGATAGCCAGTACAAAAAATGTAGAAGAGTGACAGTATGCTGTGTTAGTGGAACATCTGCTAGGTTGATTCTTCTGTATCCATTGAATGCATGGAAGGGAGTAAAGTGTAGGAAGAGGCCATTTTATGAATAACATTAGACACCAAACAGAAGAGTTTACATTTGATCCTAGAGGTTTAAGGGAGCTACTGGAGCTGCCTGGGAAGTGGGGAGACAAGATATTGACAAAACTTTATAAAAATTATGTTAGCAAAAAAATAAAAAATCATGGTAGCAGCTGAGTAAAGGATGGATTGTAATCATAGGTCCAGACTAATAATGACAACAACAAAATTAGTAGCATGAGGGGCAGCTAAGTGGCACAGTGGATAAGGCACCAGCCCTGGATTCAGGAGGACCTGAGTGCAAATTTGGCCTCAGACACTTGACATGTACTAGCTGTGTGACCCTGGGCAAGTCACTTAACCCTCATTGCCCCACAAAATGGGAGAGAGAGATACATTGTGAAGGTAGGAAAAACTAGATTTGGCAACAGGTTGAATATATGAGGTGAGTGAGAAGGAAGAGTTCAGAATGTAACCAAGGTTACAAGCTTGAGTGACCTGGAAGTGGTAGTACTTTCAACTATAATAAAGGATTTCAAAATTAGGGAGGATTTAGGGGCAAAGATAAGCATTTGTTTTTGACATGTTGAACATGAGATGCCTTGGGGAAATCAAGTTCAAAATGCCCAACAGGCATTATGAAAGACCTGAATGTAGCTCAGCAAAGAAATTAGGGCTGGAAAGTTTGGGAAATTATCAGCATAGAGAAAATAACTGAATGAATAGGAACTGATGAGATCATCAAATGACAATGAAAAAAGAGAGGGGGTTCAGGACATAGAATTGGGGGACACCCATGGTTACAAGGTGAAACAGGGACAAAGAACCAGTGTAGGAAACCAAGATTAAGAAAAGACCATTAGACTTATCAGTTAAGGGACTGTTTGTAATTTCTGAGAGGATATTTTTAGTTGAATGATGCTAGAAACCAGACTGCAGGTTTAGAAAAAAGTGAGAACTGTTGGTGGAGTTGTGAATGGATCCAACCATTCTGGAGAGTAATTTAGCCCAAAGGGCTATAGAACAGTGTATACCCTTTGATCCACCAATATCACAACTAGATTTATATCCCAAAGACATTCCAAAAAAGAGAAAAAAGACCTTTTTGTACAAAAATATTTTTTGTTTCATTTTTTTGGTAAGGCAATTGGGGTTAAGAGACTTGCCCAGGGTCACACAGGTATGTACAAAAATATTTATAGCAGCTCTTTTTGCCCATCAATTGAGGAATACCTAAAAAAGTTGTGGTCTATGACTGTGATGGAATACTATTGTGCTATAAGAAATGACAAGCAGGATGATTTCAGAAAGGCCTGGAAAGACTTGTATGAACTGATGTATAGTGAGGTGAGCAGAACCAAGAGAATGCTGTGTACAGAGACAGCAATATTGTTTGATGAAAACTGTGAATGACTTAACTAATCTCAGAAATAAAATGATCTAAGACAATCCCAAAGGACTAATGATGAAGCATACTATCCACCTCAAGAGAAAGAATTGATATTGAGTGAACACAGACTGAAGCATGCTATTTTTCACTTTCATATTTTTCTTTTTTTCAAGTTTTCTTATACAAAATTACTAATGTAGTAATGTTTTACATAATTGCCCATGTGTAACCTATGTCTGATTGATTGCCACCTCAAGGACAGTGGAGCAGAAGGAGGGATAAAATTTGGAACTCACAACTTTAAATCATGTTTATTATTAAAAAAGAAAAACAGTGAGAGGAGAGAAGGTACCAGTTGTAGGTGGTTTTCTCAAGGATGGCTGTCCTCAAGCCAAGAAGGAGAAGAAACAGCAAGTATGCTAACTATCAGAGATGGTCAGATCCAGTGAAGGTTTGTTTTTAATGGATGGGAGAAACAGGGACATGTTTGTAGATAATAAGAGATTGAAGATGTGTGTGTGTGTGTGTGTGTGTGTGTGTGTGTGTCTAGGCAGGGGAGGAGAAAAAGAGAGAGGAAGAGAGAAAATATGAGTGAAGAGTGGGTGGTGGTAGTAATCCTGGGTAGGGAATTAGTAAAACAGGATCAGCACTAGGGAATTGAGGGTAGAAGGCCATACATAGTTGAATTGGTTCATGATGGGTTAAAACAGGAAAAGGAGAATGTAGAGAGAATACAGGTCAAAATAAGGATGAAGAATAGGGTTAGGGGTCACATGGCATAAATATGGAATGATAAAAGATTATGACCAGATAAAAGAATTTCCTAGTTCATGAGCATGGAAGTAGAACACTGGTGGGTAATGGCAAATTCAATGGTATGACCATTTCTGTGTGTAGCTGCAATGGAGCAAATTAGTACATCATGAGAATTGGGTAGTTTGAAGAACTGAAATTTAAGGAATTTAACAAGGTATCAATATATATGCTGAAGTCCCTTAGTTTGAGAGTAGGAGATTTAGATGAGAAAGCCTGAGAGCCAGGCAATGAATTAATTGAGAAAGGGATGAGAATGTCCTGGTAGTCAATAGCCACCAAACCATTATTATTTATGTAGTCTTAATATTTTTTCTCAAATGGCATGGTTATTCCTTCACATAGGAAATATTAGAAGAAATGTCAGAGATGGTATAATTCAAATAAGAAAGGAATAGTGAAGAAATGGGGTTAGAAAAAAGGATATTTTTCCCAGATATTTTTCATCATATTATTATAATATATCCATTGCTTTTTTAGAGACAAAGTTTTTGTGAGAAATGTCACAAATCTTTAAGATAGCTGAATTTTACAATTGGATCTCCAATTAAGCTGACAAATGTCTGACACTGCATGAAGGTAGAATACTCTATTGGTAAAATGTGTGAATTGGGAAAAGGGTGGGGAGGAATCAAAGGAATAAATTTAAAGCTCAAAATTTTGGCTCCAGTTCATATTTCTGACTGGGACCATGACTTAGTGTTTCTTTTTATAATTCCACTTATTTTGATTAAATCATATCTCTTTGGGGGTTTCTGTAAGAAGAAATCTATCACCATCATAGAATAAATTTTCTCAGTCCTCATTTTCCTTGACCTCTTTGAAGCATTTCATAATAGTAACCAACCCATTATTTTCAAAACTCTCTCTTCTCTTCATTTCTGTGACACTACACTATACTCTTCTCTCATTTCTGATTGTTTATCCTCTAAAATCTTCCTTCTTCAGCTTTCAACTCTTGGTATTCCCAATAGCTCAGTTTTCATTATTCTATCTTCTCTAACACCTCTTCAGTGAGGTATTCCTCCATTTTCAAGATTTCAGGTAAAACAACTATGTTGATGATGTCCCCGGTTTTCTTGACTCCTACTTCACTGCACCATTGACTGAGCTTCCTGTTCTTGAACTCGGGCCTTCTAGTAGCTAAGAAGCAAACACCAGTTTCAGAAATTTATCTGATAAAGATCACATTACTATTTCAATGTGAATATATGCCAATTACGTGCTCTAGTGCCTGCCTGGATTAAAAAGCAGGTTTTGGACTCAGTTTAGCACTTGGCAAACACTATTTATATCCTGCCAGTCTTTTCCACCCTACAGTTTCTATTTACTTTCTAGACTGACATTTCACTGTGCCTACCTGTTCCTAGAATAACAGAGTTCTGGCCAGAGGTTGGAGTCCAGGGACAGAAAATCTAACCAATGGGAAACTAGAGTAAAATGATTAGAGTACTAAGATCAGCTGCTGACCAAAGAACCTTTTAACCTCTGTCTAGGAAGATGATAGTACTTAAGTAGGCTCTGGTACTATGATTAGGAGATTACAGGAGCAGGAACCAGGCATGCCATCATAGTGTGTGTGGGGGGGGGGTTAATAAATGCTTGTTGTTGATTAATTCTATGGCATATAGTAATAAAATTAGCAAAGGTTAACCTATTAAGGCATCTTATAGAAAGACAAACTGATCTAGAGAGGGAAGAAAAGGACAGCCAAATTTAAGATTTGGAAAGGAAGTTAGAGGCCAATTAGTCCAATCCATGAATGAAAGAAATCCCCATTATAACATATCACATATGTGGTCATAAATCTTCTACTTGAAGACCTTCAAAGAGTGGGAAATTGCCACTTCTTGAGAGAGTTCATTCCACTTTTAGGAAGCTTTAAGCATTAGGAAGTTTTTCTTTATATCAACTTCTATGTCTCAGTAAGAAATAAAACTTGGGAAGGAAACACAGCAAGGGGGAAAAGAGAGGAAAATATAGTGAGAGGGAAGGGGCAAGAGAAAAAGAGGAGAAAAGGCAGAGGTGGAATAAGGAGTAAAAGAGATGAAATTGTTATTTTTCTTGACCAGCATACTACAAGAGAAAATTAAGCTCAAATGCTGGAGATGGGGGGAATTGGGATCTCATTAACCTTGTCTTACCTGAATCAGGTAAAAGCAGAAAACAAAAAGAGACAATATCAAAATACAATAAAATAAATAGGGTACTAGGCTAGGAAAGGGATGAAAGAAGTTTAAGAGAAATAGCAAAATTATAGAAGAAATTATTTGTTGTGTTTGACTCTTCATGACCTCATTTGGGGTTTTCTTAGCAAAGGTACTGGAGTCATTTGTGATTTCTTTCTCTAGATCATTTTGCAAATAAGGAACTGAGGCAAACAAGGGCCCACGGTCACACAGCTAGTAAGTGCCTGATGGAAGATTTGAACACAGGAAGTCTTCAAGCATTCTATCCACTATGCCACGTAGCTGCCCATGGAAGAAGCAGTCACAGGCAAAACAAACTTTTAATAGGGAGAAAAGATTATGAAATGCAGAGAAAAGAGAAAGAAAGGCTAAGATGCAGAAGATGGGGCAAGAAAAGAATTGTGCTCACTCTGTTCTAACTACAAATATCAAGTATTAATTTCCACTCTTACTTTTTTTCCTTTTAAGGAAAAGATGTAAACAAATAGAAGAAATGGTATAATATGTTATGATAGCAACAATCAAAAACTTAATCATAAAACTATTAATGTAAATGAGACAAACTGTCCCACAAAATAGATAGCAGAACAGATTAGTAAGTAAAACGCAACAAGAATCACGTTTAAAATATCCAGTCATGTGAAGTTAAAAGAGTGGAGTAGCCTTAGCTGGATCCAGAAAAGTAGCTATAGGGGCAGCTAGGTGGCACAGTGGATACAGCACCAGCCCTGGAGTCAGGATGATCCGAGTTCAAATCCGGCCTCAGACACTTAACACTTATTAGCTATGTGACCCTGGGCAAGTCACTGAACCCTAATTGCCTCACAGCACCCCCCCCCAAAAAAATTCTTCATGTGAGAAAAGTAGTGATAGTAATCATGACATCAAAGAAGGCAATAGTAAAAATAGACACAATTATGAAAGATAAATCAGAGAAACTACATGATGCATCATAAAAATGAAATTATCAATATTAAATAAATTTGTACCAAAAAAATAGAATGTAAATACTCAATGGAAAAGCTAACTAAACTATATGGAGAATTTTTAAAAGTCACTAGGGAAATCAAAATATTGCTTTCAATTTTACACAACTGTAGTAGAAAAAATAAATATGAACCAAGTTAAGAATCTGTACATAATATTAGGAGAATTTGAGATGATATAAATTTGCTAATTACAAGATTTGGCTATGTGTTAAATAAATAAGTAAATTTCAAAAGGCAGAGATCATAAACATATCCTTTAAAGAAAATACAGTACAAATTTTAAAACTATAATCAGTATAATTATATGAAAAAAAGATTCAAATTTCAACATCACCTAAATAATGTAACTCTAAAGAATTAGGGGGGTTAAAGAACAAATCCTATAAATAACAATTAATTATACCCCAAAAATTGAAACCAATGAGACAATATGCCAAAACTTATAGGATTTAGCCATAGCAGTTAAATCAACAAAAAGAAAGAAGATATAAAGGAATAGATCATGTTAAAAAAAAAAAAGACCTAAAAATTCAACAAATTGATAACCTAAACTATCAAGAAAAATAGAAATTATGCAAATAAGAGACATTTTAAAAAACTATTAAGATGGTGAATAAAAGTAAGAATTAAGCTGCTTAGAAATCCAGTAAGTAGACAAATTATTAGCTAATTTGATCTCAAGAGGAAAATCAAATGACTAAAATAAAAAATAAAAAGGGAAATCACAACAAATAAAGAGGAAATGAATGAAATTCTCAGAAAATATTAAGTCCAAGTACATGCCAACAAAGCTGAATAACTGAATGAATATTTACAAAAAATATAATGTAATTATACTCAGAAAACAATAGAGAACTAAACAACTTAAATGTCAGAAATAGAAATTAAGGAAGAAAAAAATTTACTTTCAAACAAACAAACATGAGGGCCAAATGGATTTAGAAATAAATTCTGTAACATATCTAAAAGCAAATAGGCCCTACATTCTATAAGCTATTTGCCAAAATAGAGATAGTTTTGTGGACTTTATTATACTCCCATAAGACAACAATTATCCTAATATTCAAATCAGGGGAAAAAAATTAAACAGGGGGTAAGTAACTATAGACTAATATTACTAATGGATATTGATGAAAATAATGGATAAAATGTTAGCAAATGGACTACAAAGATATAAAAAATAAATTATCCATATGATTAAATTATATTTATATGAGAATTAATAGTAGGCTCAGTGGAACATAGGATCACAAACCTACAGGCAGGAAGAGACCTCAGAGGCCATCTAGTGGGTTCAATATTAGGGAAATTATAAGATAATAAAACTGATTCCTAACAAAACTGTTAACATCACATAATTATGCAGAGGCAAAAAGCTTTCAACAAAATATAATATTATTTTAAATGAAAAACATAAAAAGTAGACGAAATTAATCTCTCCCTAATATGAATACAGTAACAACATAAAACTAAGAGCTTGAAAGCTAAAAATGCTTGAAAAAATTCCAATAAGAGGTCAAATAAGGATGTTCACTGTCATTATTATTTAAAATAGTTTTGCAAAATGTTAGTCATAGCAACAAGGGCAGGGGAGGGGGACTAAGGAACCAATCATTGACCAAAATTATCTCTATTTTGCAGATGACAAAATGATTCACTTGGAGAAATTGTGAAATTCAATGTAAAAAATTAACTGAAACAATAGCTTCATTAAACTAGAAACAACAAAAATCATCATTCCTTCTGCACATTGTTCATAAAAACTAAGAGAAGCTATAAAAAGAAATTCCATTTAAAGTAACTACAACATACGCAAAAATATCTAGGAGTTTAACTACAAAAACCTCATATTAATATAAATAAAAAACCATTTTTAGACACAAATGAAGAATTAAATACTTGGAAAGATATGTTTATTAGTTGAGCCATGACAATACAAATGAACATCATTATACAATGTAAAGAAATTTACAGATTTACTGCCCTACCAATATAAATATCAAGGAGATATAAAACAAAATAACAAAGGTCAAGATTTTTTGTGGAGGAAATAAGTTGAAATGAAGAGGAACTAGTATTACCAGATGGCAAACTATATTGTAAAGTAGTAGGATCAAAACTATTTAGTTCTGGTTTTATCAAGTAAATAGTAAGCAAGCCTCAGAAACAAACAAATATAGTAATCTGACAGTTGATAAATCAAAGAACATGAACTACAGGGGACAGGATTTTCTATTTGTCATCAACTGCTGGAAAATTGGAAATCCATTGAACAGAAATTAATTTTAGACAAATACTTTATACCATGTACCATAATATGCTCCAAAAGAATGACAAATATAAAAGCTCAAACAATGATAAATAGATAGTTAAATGGATGGATGGACAGATATAGATTGATGGAAAAGAAATAAGCAAATAATAGCACTGTACATTACTATGGATATGAGAATTTGTAAACTATGAAGTGATAAAATAGGTCATTTTATTACACAAAACTAAAATGCTTTTGTATGAACAAAGTCAATGTAAAAGAGAAAGTGTTGAAAAGGGGAAAATCTTAGCAGCAAAATCTCTAAGTTCTGATATTCAATGCATTTTGAATGCATTGTATCACTTCATTTTGTATCACTTAATTTTGAAGTGAAACAAATATATAAGAACAAGAGTCATTCCCCAATAGACAAGTGTTCAAAGAATATGAATAGTTAAGTTTTCAAAAGAAGGAATGCAATGTATCAAAATGAAAGAATGTTGTGAACACTATAAAAGAAATACAAATTGAAAACAAATTTGAGGTGTCATCGTGTACCCATTAGACTGGCAAGATGATGCAAAACAAAAATAGCAAATGTTGGAAGGACTATGAAATGGCAGGCACAATTATGCTCTGGTCATGAAGCTGTGATTTGGAAAAACTGTTTAGAATTATACTTCTTTAAAAGTCACTAAACCGTACACATCATTTGACCCAGGAATACAACTGTACAAATCAAAGATATAGAAATAATAGGAAATTCCAATATATACTACAATGTTCAAAACATTATTTTTTTTGTGGTAACAAAGAACTGAAAATTATATGGGTACCCATAGACTAAGGAATGATTGAACAAACTGAAGTATATAAGTGAAATAAAATATTACACCTTAGGAAAAGATGAACATGAAGGAAGAAGTCTATTGGGGTGGGAGGAGTCACTGAGAAGTGACAAAGATGTAAAAAGAAAATAAATAAAACATTCATTACAAATATGAACCAGAGGCAAAGATGTCTATTTACTTTAATTGGATTGGTGTGTTTTTTTATCTCATAAGAAACAAAGCCAACCAAGCATCTCACAGGAGAAGGCTAAGTATGGTAATGTCATTCTTCTATATTTCATTTTATGAGTCTGACAAGCAAGCACTCTGTGCCTCCAAACTGTCAATAGGGCTGACAGAACCACTTAAGCTAATTAACTAGTTAGGGTTTTTAAAATGTAATGGAAACTGTACATCAGCACCACTTAATTATTTAAAAACCACAACATGCTAAATCCACATTGAAAAACCTTTAGTAAATATAATGTTGCCATTTTGTAATTAATTTATCATCTGACTTAAGTATATAGAGAAAAACACTTTAATACTTCAAGACTCTGTGACTTCATTACAATTGCTAACTCCTTCCAATGTAAAAATATAAAACACAAAAGAAATAAGATCTTTAAAGTGAGTTCTTGAATGTACATCTTAAGCACCCTGTACTTCTTATACAGTGTAGTTCGTGATTTTGTACTAAATGCAAGATTAATTATTTGTTATGCAAACATAATTAATCTTTGTACATGACAAATCAATACATTCATATCAAGCAAGTGCTTTAAAAGACACATATGCATGATATAAAGGTTAACAAATATCCACCTGACAGCAAAACTTGTGCAGAGGGAGAAAAGGGTCATAAAGACCTGGGTTCAAAAGCCACCTCTGGACACTTACCTATCCCATGTGATCCTGTACAAATCACATAACCTCTATTTCAAGCAGCTTCCTAAATAAAACTCAAATTCCAAGTCACTGAAGAGTTGCATTCTAAGTTAGTAAATGGAATTCCCAGGCTAGCAAAATCAGAGATCCTTTTTTTTTTCTTTCACACATCTTCTCTACTGGAAGAGAAAGCACATCAAGCTAAAGATTGAACATTCTAGACCTTTGCTTATAAAGACTCAACCTGCCAAAGTTTTCCAGTATGTCTAATAAAATGGGCAAGGTCTCCCCAAAACAGTAAAGTTAGTCAGTTCTGCCACTGTTAGACCTAAGAGCTAGTGACTGACTAGTATCTGGTATATTTGCAAACAAGTATTTATTGATGATTATTGGGAAATACTTCAGGTCATATGAAATTTTTAACAGTATAGTGTTAAACTCAGTGATTTCTATGTATCACTTTAATGGGGCCGAGAGATAACAGTTCTCTTTTTGTGTGATACTATTATTCTGAATCCATCTTAACAGTAAACAAGCATACAGGTGAATCCTTGCCCTATTATCCCCGCTTTCTCTTCCCTTTCCAAAAACTAGCACTGGGGACAATTTAGGAATCAATCCCTGTTCCTTGCTATTTTTTCAATTTGCCCTTTGAATCTCAAATTGTCCTTAGAGCATTCTAATGTATACTATAGTTATTTTCTGAATGTGTCCTGTCCTCTAATACACTGTAATTCCTTAGAGAACTAAGGATGTAATACAATGTTTTGCTAGCTATGTCAAAGCATTTATTTAGGCATGTAATAAAAGTTTAAGGATCTTCTGAGCATGGCACTTTTTGATTTAATCTCAGTGTAAAGAAGGACTGATTACATTCCAAATTCTGATGGTTCTTATGTTGCTGAAAGTTCTTTTCCTTAGTTAACAAACTTTTTATATTGCCTAGGATCTTCACATACAAAATCAAAGAGATGTAAGAATAGAAGAATAAGAATTAGCATCTCTATAGAATTTCAAGCTTTACATGCTGTTACATGTGTTTTTCTCATCTGATCTTCACAACAACCTGGTTGAAACAGGTGTTATTATTACACATTTTACAGAAGGGTCACACAGTTTAACAAGTGTCTAAGCAAGATTCAAGTCAGGACTTCCTGATTCCATGTGCAGCACACTCTATACTGCACAAGCTTTACAACCTAGCACATCTAGCTACAACGGTTCAATTATAAACATCTAATATAAAATAGGAAGATGTACACATCCCAAAGGTTTTTTCACTGTGATAGAGGCCCATAATACAAGATCCTCATCATCTCATGTCTTAATTACTACAACAGCCTGCTGGTGGGTCTGTCTGCCTCAAATATCTCCCCACTCCTAGACATTCTCTATTCAGCCACTAAAGTGATTTTCCTAAAATTCAGGTCTGATCATGTCACTTCCCTTGCTCAATAAACTCCATGGCTTCTTATTGCCTGCAGAATCAAATACCAAGTGCTCTTGTTGTTGTTATTGTTTGTCCTTCATTCTTGAAGAGGGCCATGACATCAGGAGATAATGTCATGACTTGCAGTGAATTGTATTTAAGTGAGGGAGGGATGTGCAAGGTCATCAGCCTCACTCTCTCCTCCAGTGCCATATGGGTCCAGTGGCAAGATATAGATCAGGACACTGGAGATGGCCCAGAATGTTTGAGTAAATTGAAGTTAAGTGACTTGCCCAGGGTCACACAGCTAGTAAGTGTCTGAAGTGAGATTTGAACTCAGATCCTCCCAACTTCAGGGTGAGTGCTCTATCCACTGTGCCCCCTAGCTGCCCCACCAAGTGCTCTATCTGGGTTCAATAACCCTTTCTAACCCCTACCTACCTCCTACCTTTTTAGTCTTCTTATCCCTTATTCTTCAATATGTATTCTTCAATCCAGGGACAACTGGCCTCTTGGCTATTCTGAGAACAAGACAGTCTCTCTCTCAGCTCTAGGTATTTTCTTGGTTGAACCCTATGCTGGAATATGCTATCTCTTCCATTCTAAGTGACCTCCCTGGTTTCCTTTAAATCCTAACTAAAAACACAACCTTTTACAGGAAGCCTTGATTAATCCCTCTTAATTCTAGTGCTTGCCTCTATTTTAATTATTTCCTATTTATCCTGCATATATCTTGTTTTATATATTGTTTGTCAACATTCTATCGTAAGATCCTTGAGGGCAGAGACTAGGATTTTTTGCCTTATTTTTTATCCCCAGAAATTTAGTACAGTTCTGGCACATAAGAGGCACTTAATAAATGTTTATTGATTGAACTGAACCTAATACAAGCTGAAAAGGGGATTCCTTTTGGAGGTAAGGTTGCTTCAAATTATTCTGTGTACAGCAGGACAGTGGATTGTTTGAGTCGGCAGCCTCTTAGACATTACCTAGAAGAGCTGTGGTAATCACTGCCTCCAAAAGCCTGACTTGACCATCCCTAACAGAGAAAGGACCCAAGTGCGGTTTATTGCTGAGATTACCAAAGCACTGGGATAGGATAAAGCACAGATGTCTATCAGTAACATATATTTGGGACAGACAGTACTGAAGGACAATGAATTGGGATTGAGTTGAAGAGGAAGATAGATGGTTGGATTGCCTTCAGGAAACTGAACAGTTCTTTTAATGATCCAAAAATTCCAATGGAAACAAAGGTCTACCTTCCCAATTCAGATATTCTAATGGTGTTCCTTAGCAGCAAAATATGGCATATGTCAATCTCTAAAACATTAATGAATATCACACAGAGGGCAATGGAAAGGCATATGGTTGTTGCAAGGAGGGAAGTATTTCTGCTTGATATCATCACACTTATGAATCCTTTCAAGATTATTTTTTCCCTTAGTCATCTGTCTTCTTGCCAGCTAAGTTTATCTGTTTTTGTTTTCTTCCATTTGAGTAGTAGTCCTGGTCCCTTCCTTTCTCCTAATCTTAGCTGGGTGCAGTAAAAAATAAAATTTACATTCAACTGTTTCCATGTCAACATGTTATCTCTCTCAGACATAGACTACCTTTTTTAAAAAAACAAAACAAACATAGTCCTCATGAACAGCTTCGATATTTTGAATATAAGTACTGGGTACTAATAATTTAAGGATTTTAGAGGTATTTTGACTCTACACAACATTTTCACCTTATTGTTTACCTGTTTTAGAATGTAACCCCACCCCTACAAGATGCAAATCTTCAGTAATTCTGCTTCTAACTGGCTGCTTGCTTGGCCCTTGTTAGTTCAATGACTGTGATTTCCTACAAAAGAAACTATGGTAAGCATCTCTAATCCTATTCTAGTGAAGAAACACAGAGGAAGAACATAAAAGTTGATTAAGATTAACTTTCAAAGAAAAAAGAGAAAGGAAAAATTGCCAAATGGACTGATTTTTCTGGATTATTTATATTAACTTCTATTAAAAACAGAATACTTATATAATGCCAAAATATTACAAAATTATGATAAAACAATGATGGCATTTTACCTCAACTAATTTTAGGAGGTAAATATAGTTTTAATCTGAAAACTCCCAAAATAGATAACCATAAAAATAGAAAGTTATAGACCATATAACCTTAATAGAACATATATGCAAATAATTTATATAACTTCTACCAAAGAGAAAACAAAAATAGAATAGAATTATATATTATACCAAGTAAGATTATGCAGGGGCCAATATCAAAAAAGTTATTAGCATGGATTCAGTTGAGAGTAATACAAAGTATGAAAATATTACCGTAATAGAAACAAAAGAAGATATTTGCTAAGGTCAAGATTTTTTTCCTGATTTAGACTAAATAATTAAATTACAGGTTTATTTTTCAATAGAAAGATACATGGCCCTATATTTAGAAGCAAGGTCTTAGAGTAAGGAAGAAAAAGGCTTCCACCTCTGCCATTTCTAGCTATGTCACTTTGGAATAAATTAGTCGCCTGTTGATTTTAACTGCAAAAGACTGCTGCTCTTTAACAGAATGATAATATAATGTTGGCAGTACCAATTTAAGGAGAAAAATACGTAAAAGGGAAAATGTAGAAAAGGAAAAAAATTGAAATATCATGTTCTTATAGAGCACATAATTGTAGAGATCATCAACCCAAAAAAAGTTTTTCCAAGTAATAAATGAATTTAGTGAACTTAAAGGATAGAAATAACCTTCCCCAATAAACAATTAAGTTCATATATTTTAGTTACATGTAACTAGAAAATACAATCCTTTTTAAATTTTATTTATTTTTGTTTTCACTATTTGTTTAGATAAGATTTCAAATTTCAAATTTTTCTCCCTCCTTCCCTTCCCTCCCCCCTCCCCTAGACAGCAGGTAATCTGATATAGGCTTTATATATATAATAACATTAAACATATTTCTGCATTAGTCATGTTATAAGAAAAGAATCAGAGCAAAAAGGAAAAAACTCAAAAAAGAAAAACAACAGCACCAAAACCAAAAGAAATAGTATGGTCCATTCAGCATCCATATTCCACAGTTCCTTTTTTTTTCTGGATTTGGAGAGCCTTTTCCATCATGAGTCCTTTGGAACTTTCTTGTACCATTGGAAAATACAATATTTTAAAAGGAAAAATACTTGTAATGGAAACAGAAACTATTGTATACTCACAAGTCACGAAATTTTTAAAAATAAATTTTAAGCCCAAAATGGCAGAAATATATGAACCAAAGAACTAGCATTATTGAAGTGTCTGTTATGCCAGTATTGTGGTAGGAAATGAGGTTACAGTGACAAAAATGAAACTTTAGTCCTTCGAACTCAAGAAGATTACATTAAATAATGGGAAAAATAAGATCACATATTCATAAATGTCAAATAGCTAAAAAGTAAATGAATGAAGAGATAAGAGATACCAAAATCTGCAACGATCAGGAATAGCATTACCTGACTCATAGGGACACTTGAGCTGAGCTTTAATGAAAGCTAGGGAAACATCAGGCTTTGGCCTATACAAAAATACACTACACTAGAGTGAAGATGATAATATATTTTATATGAATTGTATATCTTTAGAGTATTAACAGTTAAAACCTACATGAGTTATTTTCTAGTATTTTATGACAAGATTTATCTAGAAAAACAAAGCAATCAAAAATAACAGATTTTTCCCAATTAATGATATCATAATGTGTTTAAAAACCTAAATTGTGGTTGCCTCAAATTAGAAGCTTTAGCACCAGTCTTTGGGCATTAAGCATTTATTAAAGCATACTAGGTATTAGAAAAAAAAAAGAACACATGGTGTCAAGAAAAGGCCTATCTAGCCTAGAGTTCCAGCCTGGTCTGGTTCTTCCTCAAGTCCTCTGCTATGAGACTGCTTCAACCATCAACTCCTCTCAAACTGAGAGTGGAAGCTTTTTATAGGTCTGGAGCAGAGGCGGTCCTTACACACTGCTTACAAGCTTATTGTAGGCATCATCCAAATCCATTGTTCACTGGACTTGAAGGTGGTCTGAGTTGAGTTCAAAGTCCTGAGCTTCTGAACAATACCTCCTTAAGGGCCAGCCAGGTGTGGTTACAATCTAATTAACTTAAAGTCGACTAATCAGCAAAGTCAATCACTCTCACTTAATTCAATCAGTTTAGATTAATCCCCTGGAGAGCCTTTGAGTATCTGCTAAATCCCATTATTTTCTCACATAAATAATTATCAAAACTTTATGAAATGACCATTTAAAAAATAGATCAGTGAAAAACAAAAGATTATTAAAAATTCAAATGTACTTAATTATCATAACAATATATAACAAAACAAAATTAACAAAATGGCACAACAATGAATGCTACTGGGACAATTGGATAATGGTAGCAATAATTACCTTAGATCCCTATATTGTGCACTATGTTGTAATGAATTCCCCAAAGTAGAAATACAGAGTCAAAAATTAATAATAATAATAATAGCAGTAACCAGCAGGAGCAATAGCAGTAGCAGCATTTGACATTTGTAGAACATTATATCATTTATACCAAAGAACTGGAAACAATGTGAGTGCCTACTGATTGATGAAATGGTTAAACAAACTGTGGTTCATGAATGGATAGACGTTAGAGGAAGCATAGTATAGTAAATGAAGCACTGGATGTGGAATCAGAAAAAAATCTGTATTCAAATCAAAATATGGATAATACTTAAAGCTGTGTGACTCAGGGCAATTCACTGAATTTCTGTGCTTTAGTCTCCTCATTAATAAAATGAAGGATTTGGACCCAATAGCCACTAAGGTGTCTTCCAACTCTAACACTATGATCCTATCATATAGAAAATACATAATATGAGAGATTTCTTTGGGGTATAGTTTGGATTAGATGTCCTCTGAGGACCTCCAACTCTCAAATTTTGTGATCTGAATAATGTTATAGAACATTACTTCACTGCAATAAATAAGAAATATAAAGCAGACCAAAGTAACCAGGCCCAGGAAAACCATTAACAAATATTTATTAAAGGCCTACTGTGCACCAACTACTATGCTAGGTACTAGGGATACAAATACAATGAATGAAATAATCTCTATTCACAAAATGCTTTCATCATAACTCTAAAGCATTAAATAAATGTGAATTGTTTTTTGGTAGCACAGAAAAGTTCAGTGTTCCTAGTCCAGCCAGTATTCTTACAGCAAAGGTGTCCATTACTGCCTGAAAGACTGACAGGAATATAAAGACTATATTAACAGCTTACAAACTCCATGCTTCTATACACCTTACATACTGCTAGGTCACCTAGTTGCCATGCTGTAGCACTGGTTTCAGTAGAGATCTTTCACAAGTACTACCCTAATAAAGTGTTCTGTTTTCTTTTCAAAAAAAACAAAAAATTCTTACACCACTACAGTAGGCTAATGCTTTTAACTTGTCTTTCCAAAGCATCAATTTGCAATGATTTTTTCACATACTCCTTCCTAGTTTGTTGCCATGGATTTCTAATTAATGTTTAAAGCCATACAAACAACAAAATGCTTGTTTTATAGGGTTGTTGCCCTATAAACATTAAAGTACTATATGAATGTCAGTTAGTATTAATAAAATTAACTGACCCATAGAAACAGAACCCAAAACTCATTGGCATAATTTGGGGAATAACCAAATTAAATACACCAACTTTGAGGTACTGTTCAATTTTATTACAAGGTTTTAAAAATATTTTTTACTGGTACCATGTTATTTTACCTAACAATCATTTCCAGTAATGTCCCAGAAAACCCTATTTCTCATAACAAAGAAAAACAGTGTAGCAAAACCAACCAACACAGCAACAGTATCTTAAAGAATATGCAATAACCTTCTTCCACAATACACCACCTCTCAATCAAAACAGGGAAATATGTTTCATCATCAGTCTTCTGAAACCAAGATTGGTAATTGCAGTTGATCAGAAATCTAATGTTAGCGTTCTCTTCATTTACACAAATTGTTTGATACTTTTACCAAACAAACAGGAAATATGGAACAAGAAAACAACTCCAAATAGAAAAAAGTGATCTTTACACAGATGCTCACAGGAGCCCATTAAAAAGAATTTTTAAAAACTAGAAGTAGGCCTAAGTTCCAACAAAATAATAATGGATTAGACTCTAAAAGTATTTTAATATGAGAATGCTACAATAACAGCTAGTATTTGTATATGACCTTAAGGTTTAGAAAGTGTTTTACATTTTATCTTGATATATCTTGTATATAAAATGTAAAAATATAACTTAAAATGACAAGGAAAGATGGGTATGTGGAGATGTGTAAGAATTATCTGGTGATTTTGGGGTTTTCATAACTCTATCTTTGCTTCATTATGGTCAGACTGGGAAAAAAATGTAAGCTTGAAAAGTCTAAGAGAAGATGGGTGTATACTTTGGGAGATAATTGAACAATGAAGAGGAACTTTGACCACAGGGAATATTTATTGAAACTAAGTAACTAAGCTTCCCCGAATAGCTTCCGCAGGTCCACATGAGTCTGGCCAGATTATAATGGGGACAGCCCATGTGGGTTTGCTGAACCAATGGGAGGCTCAGCATGTCTAAGAACTGCCCTTTCCCTTCAGTGAGGGAGTCAGTTAGAGGCAGTTAGAGGAAGAGGGTGAGGGGAGTTTTCTGAGAAGCAGTTAAGGAGAGTTCTGAGAGAAATGGGGAAGGACAGAAGACAGAGGAGCTGTTGGTGTTTGACCTTTGGACCAAAACAGAAGAGACTACAAGCTAATTCTTCTTAAAGCTACAGATTTCAGGTGATGGTGAGTTTGTGTTTTTGAGGCAAAGCTAGCTCTTTGGAGCTGGCTGGACTGGAGGCAAATTTGGCATGCCTGGGGCCTTTTTACCCCAGAGATTTATACATTGTTCTCATTAATAAAACCTGTTTTGTGTTTTTAAAAGAAGCTATTCATTTCTTTTCTTACCCCAATATTAAGGTGAGCCACCCAATTAACTCTTCCTATACTAAATTTGGCCCTTACAATAGTTTAAAGATTGATGTTTATTAGCTTATTTTTTCTTTACTGTAAAAGTGATTACAGTCATAAAAGCAAGTTTTGAAAAACTTACAACATAAATCTGCATAAAAAGTAAAAAGGACATTTTTTGCTTAAGTAAAAACTGGGGGCTACTTCAAAGATAATGGTCCAAAGCATCCAAAAAAGTTTCTGCGTGCAATTTTTTCCTGCTATAGATTAATATTAAAAACTGAAGTAGTATTAACAGCCAATGTTATTGCTTAAATAGTCAAGCCCTAAAGAGTAAAAATTCCCATGAGATGGAAATTGTGTTTGTGGTGTATTTTAATATATGTGAGCTTTTAAATAAGTCTGTAAGATAATTTGGATCAAATTTCAAGTTGACTAACTTGTTCCAGACTTCCTATGGGAAAAATAAATGCAGACTCCACAAGACTAAGGAACGATATTCCTTGAAGTAAATGTCAGGATACTCAAATATTATTTTGAGACGTTAATGCCAACTTTTCTTCCTATAATATCACAAATTTGAAAATATAATAGAGTCAGTGGGAAAACTTGATTCCAGCATATAATTTAACTCTACAGTATTTCAAGAATGCAACTAAAATAAAGTCAATCTAGACACAAATCAGTGTGTTCTGTACACAACTACAGAAATTTCATTCTCAACATATTTTGTTGTTGGGAACAAATAAATACTATAGGAGAAAACAGCTTATAGTTTAAGATATAGAAACTGAATGGTCTGGGGAAAGGCTTTCTATTAATTAGTAAATGTCAATATGGGAAAGAAGTTAATATAAAATAATGATAGTCACATAGAATATATTACTTCTATTAAAGACTCCTTTGTTCTAAAAACTCAGAGAATATTATATATAAAAGCTGGACCAATTCTACCACATATCTCATTTTATAGCTAGTGAACCTGAGAGTTAGAGAGGTTAAGTAATTTATCCAAAATTACAAAGCTGGTTAGTGGCAGAGACAAGGATAGAACTCAGGAATTCACATGCCCAATCTAGTCTAGGACTCTTTCTGTAAGTTCAAAAATTCAATATGTTCCTGTACATGTTCTTGTTACATTATTATCGTCACCATTTATGGAACTCTGCCCTTATGGAAGTCGTTAAAATGTTTTCAAGTATTTACTGAACTTTCAATACTTAAAATTCAATTGTTTTCTGTTTAATATAAAACACCAAGATACCAATTATACTCTGTACCTTCAAAAATACTCCAAAATATTTCTATATTCTGGTACAGTGAAAACATAATCATTAAAAAAACCAATTAAACCAACACTGAAGGAAATAAATATACTAAGGGATAGATCTGAACCATGGACTAGTTATGTAGCTGTGTAAGCTTTACAAATCTCTGCACAACTAACTCCTATGATATAAAAACACTAAGTACAAGTTGGCTTTAAGTTCATAGAATCTTCAGCATCACTGTTGAAGCATTTCATTAGTACCCCATGCTACCTCCACCTCTAAAAAATTCTATGTCCTTGGGGACAGTTTAGGTTCCATAAATATCCAATGAATTTCAAAATCAACATAATTAAGTAAAAGTGATATGTCAAACCTAGGATACAGTTTTTTTTTAGTTTAGAGTTTTATATTTTATGACTATGGACTAATGTAGTGTTCCACCTTGGACTTTACCAATAATACAGGGGCAATGTAATGCAGCAAAGTGATAATAACTTTTTCTAGGCTCTAATTAAACAATTTTTGTTAAGTTTCCATAGTTGAAACTACAGTTATTTACACATCAGTTCTTCCATATTTAAGGTGAGGCATGTTGAAAGCCTGTACTTCCTTTTTCTGCTGCAGGTACGTTGTGCTGATGAGAATGAAATACTATTTAAGCCATAGCACCACACAACATGACTCCACTATTGAAATTCTCTGTGTAAAAGATTAATAGTCTCTACCTTGGACTCTAGGAAGACCTGGGTTTGAAATGGCTGCTCCAAAGTTATTGGACAACTTTCAATACATTCCATTCAATGAATTTGTATGAAGTATCTACTACCTCTGCTGGGCACTATACCAGGCAAAGGGTACCAAGATGATATACTTCCAATGATGCTGAGGTCTAAGATACTGAAGTTTATGAAAGGGAGAATTATAAGAGCTGAGGATTTTAATATAGAGAAGGAGAAAGAGGTATTTAATTTTAAAACATTGATAGTACATCTTATTTGAGGACAAAAAGAATAAGTTCAAATATCAGCTCTGTCATTTACTGCTTGTGTAACCTATGCCAAGTCGCTTACCAGTCTTTGAGACACTATTTTTTACTTATTTTCAAAATGATAATCTACTTCTAAGTCCCTATTCAGCTCCAATTTTATGGAAGACAACATAGAAGAATGACAAAAAAAAAAAACTGGCCTTGGAGATAGAGGACCTGACTTTAAAACTTGCCTCTAACACATACAACATCTAGGGCTTTGGGCAAGTCACTTAACTTCCTTGGCCTTCATTTTCCTCATCTATAAAATAAGGGGGTTAAACAAAGTGGATGCCGAGGTCCCTTCCAATTCTAGATATCCAATGCTATGATCCTATGATTTTTATGAGTCTATCCTCCCCAAAAAATAGAAGGGAACTTCAAACATTTCTGGAATTATAAATAGCATTTCTTCTATGTGGACCCTAAAAAGGACATTATACATGACAATGAGAATCTTTGGTGAACATATTTCATTACTCGATATTAATCATTAGAAAGTCATCTTAAGGGGGCAGCTAGGTGGTGCAGTGGATAAAGCAGCGGCCCTGGATTCAGGAGGACCTGAGTTCAAATCCAGCCTCAGACACTTGACACTTACTAGCTGTGTGACCCTGGGCAAGTCACTTAACCCCCATTGCCCCGCAAAAAAAAAAGTCATTTTAAAAACCTGCATAATTACATCTGTTAAGGAATCCCACATGATTCTAGCATATTCATGAAATACTGTTTTAGAAGAATCTTTAAGTCTGTATCTTGCTTTAACTTTGTTGTAATTGATAACCAAAAGGAAGATCTTGTGACTTTCTATACCTTGCAGTGAATGTGTGACTACAAAGATGTAACCTTATATTTTAAAAGGGTTGACAAAAGCCTACTGGTTTCCTTACGGATGTAGATCATTCTCATGGAGATTTTATAAATAAAGATGAGAAAACTGATCTATACATAAGTAGTTAGTGATGTCCCCTCAACTACCTTTTTTCAGTAGCAGTATGAGTTTTTTACTATTCTCTTTGTAGTTTCCCCTCCATGGGGTTAGTAATAATGTTTGCAGTGTGGATATCTTTCACGTGTACCTGGTTCACTTCAGTTGCTTTAGGTGACTGACTTCTTAAGTGCCATTTCTACTTTCTCATATAGCATACCAAGGATTAGAGTACTGGGAGTCAGGTGTTGGCATTCTATTCTAGGTGATAATGAAAACAGGTCTTAAAAGAAACACTGAAATATCTGTTCATTTTCTGTCTCCTACTAATGTTACCTAGTAATGCCACTGGTCCTCTTAGAGAACAAAGGGAAAGCAGCAACAGTAACAGCAGCAGCAGCAATGATGGGATTGGTATGATTTAGTTAGATTTTACTCCCAGCTTTCTGCAGACTTACTGCAGCCTCCACAGCTTAATGTTTCTTCTCCATTCAACTTCCTCTATATTGTTCAGCAAAAAAAATGTTTGTATCCTAAACCAGTATTGCCTGTGGCTGCCATCTCTCTTTTTAACACAAAGATCAAGTTTTTGCTAACTAAGGGGGTTTCTGGGTTCTTTTGGCATGTATATTGTGGCAACTGCTTTATACCAGTTAAACTTCTTCAGGAAAGGTAACAATAAAAGTCATTATTTTTTCCTTTTTGCCATTTTTCCTTTTTTGGCATCAATGGCTTGTTTGAATAGGCCATGATGAAGTTATGCTACAACTGTATAAAGTGTTTTCTCATCATTATTCTACATTCTAATTTCATATTGATTTTGATTTTTCCTTTAGCTAGTCATTGGTCTTACAGGATACAAAAGGCTATTTCTGATATGACTACCACATCTATAACCAGTTTTTCCTGTCTATTAAGAGTTGGTTCAAAATATTTTGTTAAATTCTGCATAGAATTCTTATAATTCTTCATCCTTTGCAACTGATATTGGCACATAAGCTGTAATTATCTCCACAATGTCTCTTTGTAGGTGATAAGCACTCCAATCACTCCACTAATATCCATGAAATGTCAATAGAATTTAAGGGAATGTACCTGACACTTTTGGATGGACTCCCTCTGATACACTTATAGGAAGATGTCAACCAGAGTAACACAAATTGCTCAGACATGGATGGGTTGTGATCAGCATCACAGGATCATGGAAGGGAAGATCCACATCAATGAGATCACAGATCTACTACAGTATTGACTTTTTAATTTTTGCTTTCAGTGGTAAAATATGAGATTATCAAGTAAAACATGAAATAACATTTCTTATCACTTTTGAATGCATGATTAAATCACCTCTATCAATTAAATTTATGCTCTTATGGACACATATATTTGCCTCTCCAAAGGGAAGTTATGAGAGCAGTCCTTTCATTTAACCAAACCTTCTTTATTGTTTTTTTGTTTAATTTATTGAGAAAGAGGGGCGGAGCCAAGATGGCAGAGAGGAAGCAGCAAACTGCCTGAGCTCTCCTTCTGTTCCCTCAAATAGAACATTAAATCAAGCCTCTGGACAGATTCTGAAACTACAGAACCTGCAAAGAGACAGAGAGACACAGTCTTCCAACCAGAGATAATTTAGAAGACTTCAGGAAAAGGTCGGTCTGACTCAGGCAAAAGGGAGGCCCAGCGCAAGGCAGCAGCCCAGCTCCAAGGGGGTCGGGGACAAGTCAGCAGGAGCTGTGGGCCACAGCCGAACAACTGAGGCCCCTGGAACCTGGCTCAAAAATCTGGTGGCCAAGAAGGACAGTGGAAAAACCTACCTGGACTGGCCGGGGGGGCAAGTTGCCAGCTGTGGGGCCACGAACAGGACAGGCAGGATCAGGCGCCTGGCCAAGGGTGCTCAGACAGGAAGTGCAGGGAGGTGAACTGCACACACTATAAAGGCCTCAGAGTAAAAAGCCTGTCACACAGCACCTATACTCCTGCACAAGAAGCCCAAAACAGGGACCCTGGAGCCCCCAGAGCAGACCTCAACTTAATAAATAAATAAATAAATGAGCTGCAATAATGAGTAAGAAGCAAAAAAGACCCCTCTCCATTGAGAGCTTCTGTATCAATAGGGAAGAAGCCAACACAAACTCAGATGAGGACAATACCCTCAAATTGCCTATATGTGAAGCCTCATGAGGGAAGGTAAATTGGTCTCAAGAACAAAAAGCCTTCCTGGAAGAGCTCAAAAAGGATTTTAAAAATCAATTGAGAGAGGTAGAAGAAAAAATGGGGAGAGAAATGAAAGCAAAACAAGAAAACTATGAAAAAAGAATCAGCAGCTTGGAAAAGGAAGCACAAAGACTGACTGGCCAAATGGGAAAAAAAAGTGCATAATTTTACTGAAGAAAACAATGCTTTAAAATTTTCATTTGGCCAAATGGAAAA
Organism: Dromiciops gliroides; assembly: GCF_019393635.1. Classification (NCBI taxonomy): domain Eukaryota; kingdom Metazoa; phylum Chordata; class Mammalia; order Microbiotheria; family Microbiotheriidae; genus Dromiciops; species Dromiciops gliroides. Next base: position 531,427,476 of record NC_057861.1, read on the forward strand.
AAGGTGCATAATTTCACTGAAGAAAACAATGCCTTAAAAATTTCATTTGGCCAAATAGAAAAAAAAGGTGCATAATCTTACTGAAGAAAACAATGCCTTAAAAATTAAAATTGGACAGTTGGAAGATAAGGATTCCATGAAACACCAGGAATCAGTCAAGGAGAATCAAAAGAATGAAAAAATAGAAGAAAATGTGAAATACCTCACTGGAAAGACAACTGATCTGGAAAACAGATCCAGGAGAGACAATTTGAGAATCATTGGACTGCCTGAACGCCATGAGCAGAAAAATAATCTAGACACCATATTCCAGGAAATTATTAAGAAGAACTGCCCTGATATCATAGAATCAGAGCATAAAATCATCATTGAAAGAATCTACCAATCACCTCCTAAAAGAAACCCCAAAAGGAAAACTCCAAGGAATATTGTAGCCAAATTCCAGAATTATCAGGTGAAGGAGAAAATACTCCAAGCAACCAGAAAGAAGCAATTTAAATATCATGGAGCCACAGTCAGGATTGCTCAGGACCTGGCAGCTTCAACATCAAAAGACCACAAGGCTTGGAAGATATTCCGGAAGGCAAAGGAGCTTGGATTGCAGCCGAGAATCTATTACCCAGCAAAAATGTTCATTCTCTTTCAGGGGAAAAGATGGACATTTAATGACATTGGGGACTCTCAATATTTCCCGATGAAAAGACCAGAACCGAATAGAAAATTCGATCTTAACATACAAGACTCAAGAGAAGTTTAAAAAGGTAAACAGAGGGGGAAAAATTAGGTTAAACTGTTTATATCTCTACACAGGAAGATAATACTCATAACTCTTAAGAATTGTAAATGTATTTGGGCAGAAAGAAGGACTTTACACAGAGGGTATAAATATAAATTGTCTTTGATGTGATGATACAAAAAAAATTAAGGGGTTAAAAAGGGAGTCTATGGGGAGGAGAGGAAAGGGGAGGTGGAAGGGGATGAATTATATCATATGAAGAGGTGAAAAAAAAAACCTTATTACAATAGAGGGAAAGAAAGAAGAGGTGAACATTGTTTCAACCCTACTCTCATTAGATTTGATTCAAAGAGGGAATAACATATACGTTCATTGAGATAAAGAAACTTAGCTCATTCTTTAGGGAAGCAAAAGGGGAAGGGAAAGGGGGTGACTGATAGAAGGGAGGACAAAAGCAAGGGAGAAAAGGGTAAAGAAAAGAGAGGGGGGTGATAAAAAAGGGAGGGCAGATTGGGGGAGGCAGGGGTAAGAAGTAAAATGTCAGTGAGGAGGAAGAGGGTGAAAGAAGGGGGGGAAGTACAAAGGGGGTAAATAGAATGGAGGGGAATAGACAGTCAGTAATAATAACTGTGAATGTGAATGGGATGAACTCTGCTATAAAATGGAAGTGAATTGCAGAGTGGATTAAAAAACAGGAATCAACAATATGCTGTTTACAAGAAACACATTTGAAGCAGAGAGATACACACAGAGTAAAGGTAAAAGGCTAGAGCAGAATGCTTCAGCTAAAGTAAAAAAAGCAGGGGTAGCAATCCTTATCTCAGACAACGTGAAGTCAAAAATAGATCTCATTAAAAGAGATAAGGAAGGAAATTACATCATGCTAAAAGGTACTATAGATAATGAAGTAATATCAATATTAAATATGTATGCACCAAGTGGTATAGCATCCAAGTTCTTAGAGGAGAAGTTAAATGAGTTACAAGAGGAATTAGATAGTAATACTATATTAGTGGGGGATCTGAATCTCCCCCTCTCAGAATTAGATAAATCTAGCCAAAAAATAAATAAGAAAGAAGTGAAAGAAGTGAATAGATTACTAGGAAAGTTAGACATGATAGATGGCTGGAGAAAATTGAATGGGGATAGAAAGGAATATACCTTTTTCTCAGCAGTACATGGCACATTTTCTTTTTTTTTCTTTTTTTTTTTTTGCAGGGCAATGGGGGTTAAGTGACTTGCCCAGGGTCACACAGCTAGTGTCAAGTGTCTGAGGCCGGATTTGAACTCAGGTACTCCTGAATTCAGGGCTGATGCTTTATCCACTGCATCACCTAGCCGCCCCCTACATGGCACATTTTCAAAAATGGACCATGTATTAGGGCACAAAAACATCATAGTCAAATGTAGAAAGGCAGAAATAGTAAATGCATCGTTCTCAGATCATAAAGCAGTAAAAATTACATGTAAGAAAGAGCCAGGGAAAAGTAGAATGAAAATCAATTGGAAACTAAATAATTTCATTCTAAAGAATGAATGGGCCAAACAACAAATCATAGAAACAATCAATAACTATATCCAAGAGAATGACAATAATGAGACAACATACCAAAATCTATGGGATGCAGCCAAAGCAGTGCTTAGGGGAAAATTTATAGCTCTAAATGCTTACATGAATAAAAAAGAGAAAGAGGAGATTAATGAATTGGGCATGCAACTTAAAAAGCTAGAAAAAGAGCAAATTAGAAATCCCCAATTAGATGCTAAACTAGAGATCCTGAAAATTAAAGGAGAAATTAATAAGATTGAAAGCAAAAAAACTATAGAATTAATCAATAAAACTAAGAGCTGGTTTTATGAAAAAACCAATAAAATAGATAAAATATTGGTTAATTTGATTAAAAAACAAAGAAGAAAACCAAATTATCAGTATCAAAAATGAAAAGGGTGATGTTACCACCAATGAAGTGGAAATTAAATCAATAATTAGGAATTATTTTGCCCAATTGTATGCCAATAAATTTGACAATCTAAATGAAATGGATGAATATTTACAAAAATACAAACTGCCCAGGTTAACTGAAGAGGAAATAAAATCCTTAAAAAAAGAAATTGAACAAGCCATTAATGTACTCCCTAAGAAAACTCCCTAAGAAAAAATCCCCAGGGCCAGATGGGCTTACGGGTGAATTTTACCAAACATTTAAAGAACAATTAATTCAATCAATCAATTCAACAATAGTATTCAAATTATTTGGAAAAATAGGTGAAGAAGGAGTTCTACCAAATTCGTTTTATGACACAAATATGGTGGTGATACCAAAACCAGGCAAAGCAAAAACAGAGAAAGAAAATTATAGACCAATCTCCCTAATGAATATTGATGCTAAAATCTTAAATAAGATATTAGCAAGGAGATTACAGCAAGTGATCACCAGGATAATACACTATGATCAGGTGGGATTTATACCAGGAATGCAGGGTTGGTTCAACATTAGGAAAACTATCAACATAATCAACCACATCAATAAGAAAACTAACCAAAATCATATGATTATCTCAATAGATGCAGAGAAAGCTTTTGACAAAATACAGCACCCATTCCTAATAAAAACACTAGAGAGTTTAGGAATAGGTGGAGCTTTCCTTAAAATAAACAGTATCTACCTAAAGCCATCAGCAAGTATTATATGCAATGAAGATAAATTAGAGGCCTTCCCAATAAGATCAGGGGTGAAACAGGGATGTCCATTATCACCCCTATTATTTAATATTGTCCTAGAAATGTTAGCTTTAGCAATCAGAGAAGAAAAAGGAATTAAAGAATTAGAATAGGCAAGGAGGAAACAAAACTATCACTCTTTACAGATGATATGATGGTATACTTAAAGAATCCTAGAGAATCAACTCAAAAATTACTTGAAACAATTAACAACTTTAGCAAAGTAGCAGGATATAAAATAAATCCACATAAATCATCAGCATTTCTATACATGACCAACAAAGTCCAGCAGCAAGAGATAGAAAGAGAAATTCCATTTAAAGTAATGGTAGATAATATAAAATACTTGGGAGTCTACTTGCCAAGACAAACCCAGGAACTCTATGAACACAACTACCAAACACTCTTCATACAAATCAAATCAGATCTAAATAATTGGAAAGACATCAATTTCTCATGGATAGGCAGAGCTAATATAGTAAAAATGACAATACTACCTAAATAAAAGTACTTATTCAGTGCCATACCAATCAGACTACCTAAAAATTATTTTATAGAGCTAGAAAAAATAATAACAAAATTCATCTGGAAAAACAAAAAAACAAGAATATCCAGGGAAATAATGAAAAAAAAATTCACAGGAAGGTAGGTTAGCGGTACCAAACCTGAAGCTTTACTATAAAGTGGCAGTCATCAAAACTATCTGGTACTGGCTAAGAAATAGAGTGGAGGATCAATGGAATAGGCTAGGCACAGGGAATGCAGTAGTAAATGACACTAGTAATGTAGTGTTTGATAAACCCAAAGACTCCAGTTTCTGGGATAGGAACTCAGTATTTGACAAAAACTGCTGGGAGGGTCAGCTAGGTGGCGCAGTAGATAGAGCACTGGCCCTGGATTCAGGAGGACCTGAGTTCAAATCCAACCTCAGACACTTTACACACTTACTAGCTGTGTGACCCTGGGCAAGTCACTTAACCACAATTGCCTCACCAAAAAATAAAAAAAATTAAAAAATAAAAACTGCTGGGAAAACTGGAAGATAGTATGGCAGAAATTAGGCATAGACCAACATCTTACACCTTATACTAAAATAAGGTCAAAATGGATACATGATTTAGACATAAGAGGTGAAACCATAGGTAAATTAGGAGAGAAAGGAATAGTCTACCTATCAGATCTTTGGAAAGGAAAACAGTTTATGACCAAACAAGAGATAGAGTATATTATAAAATGCAAAATGGATGATTTTGATTACATTAAATTAAAAGATTTTTGTACAAACAGAAGCAATGCATCCAAAATTAGAAGGAAGGCAGAAAGCTGGGAAACAATTTTTATGGCCAGTACTTCTGATAAAGGCCTCATTTCTAAAATATATAAGGAACTAAATCAAATTTATAAGAATCCAAGTCATTCCCCAGTTGTGAAATGGTCAAAGGATATGAACAGGCAGTTTTCTGATGAAGAAACCAAAGCTATCTATTCTCATATGAAAAAATGCTCTAAATCTCTAATGATTAGAGAGATGCAAATTAAAACAACTCTGAGGTAACACCTGACACCTATCAGATTGCCTAAAATTACAAAAAAGGAAAATAATAAATGTTGGAGAAGATGTGGAAAAATTGGAACACTAAGGCATTGTTGGTGGAACTGTGAACTGATCCAACCATTCTGGAGAGCAATTTGGAATTATGCCCAAAGGGCGATAAAGCTGTGCATACCCTTTGACCCAGCAATACCACTTTTTGGTCTTTTTCCCAAAGAGATCATAGAAAGGGGAGAGGGACCCACATGTACAAAAATATTTAAAGCTGCTCTTTACATGGTGGCAAGGAATTGGAAGTTGAGGAGATGCCCATCAATTGGGGAATGGCTGAACAAGTTGTGGTATATGAATGTAATGGAATACTATTATGCTGTAAGAAACGATGAGCAGGAGGAGTTCAAAGAAACCTGGAGGGTCTTGTGTGAGTTGATGATGAGTGAGATGACCAGAACCAGAAGAACATTGTACACAGTATCATCAACATTGTGTGTTGATCTACTGTGATGGACTATATTCTTCTCACCAATGCAATAGTACAGAAGAGTTCCAGGGAACTCATGATAGAAGAGGATCTCCAAATCCAGGGAAAAAAAAGAACTGTGGAGTATAGATGCTGAATGAACCATACTATTTCTTTTGTCTTTGGTGCTGTTGTTTTTCTATTCTGAGGTTTTTCATCATTGCTCTGATTTTTCTCTTATAGCATGACTAATGAAGAAATATGTTTAATGTTATTGTGTGTGTGTGTATGTGTATATATATATAACCTATATCAGATTACCTGCTGTCTAGGGAGGGGGGAGGGAGAAAAATCTGAAATTGGAAAGCTTATATAAACAAAAATTGAGAACTATCTTTACATGTAATGGGAAAAAATAAAATACTTTATTAATTTTTTTAAAAATTTATTGAGAGAATGTCAGTCTTGATGCAGATGGTATAGTTCTATCCTTCCAACAACATGTCAACTTGTCAGTTGATAGGTAACAATTTCACAGAGTAGCAATAGTCAAATTAATATTTATATAAAGTTTTAAAGTTTTGTAATTATTAGCACCTTTATATTCTTCCCCTTACTCCACAACTCTCAGTGCAAAAGCAGAAGGGTCTGAAGGCCAGTTTTTCTTTTGTTTCATGGGTTGCTATGGCCAAAGAATTCATTACCTAATGGCCAACATGCCAATGATTAGCATCTTTAAAATTAGCTATGTTGCTCCTCAGTAGAGTCAGTTTATTGGCAAGAGCATTTTTGAAGTTTTCCCAACTTAGTACAAAGTTAAAGACCCTCATATTTTGCTGATAGCCTTTTAGAGCACAAAGCCAACTATAGACCAAGATAAAAAGTACTTTGTGGACAAATATAACTCATCTTTATTTTGGAACAAAACTTGAAAGATTAAAATTGTAAAATTTTATGGAGAAATTTTCATTTATTTCAAAATATATACTTAAATGAAATAAACTTACTTGCTCATTTATAGGAAATATCCAAACTTCAAGAGGCAAACTAACTTCTGGAATAATAACCAAACATACATCTGGAAGACCTATGATGAAGCATGTTACCTATGGCATGATAGAGAAAGTGATGGACTCAAGGTGCAGAAAGGAACGTATTTTTATATGGCCCTTGGGGTGACTTCTTTTGCTTGACTATGCTGATTTGTTATATGGGTTTTCTCTGTATTAAAGAAGAAGGAAAATTAGCAATAAGAATACTCAGGGGGGAAGAGGATTAAAATGTTTAAATGCAGAAAAGAGAATAAAGAAGCTGAATGAGTTGAAGTAATATTTGAAATTTATTATGTATTTTTTTCAGGGCAATAAAGGTTACATGACTTGCCCGGGGTCACACAGCTAGTGTCAAATGTCTGAGGTTGGATTTGAACTCAGGTCCTACTGAATCCAAGGCTGGTGCTTTATCCACTATTCCACCTAGCTGCCCTATTATGTATTTTTTAAATGAAGACTCATGGTTTCACATATGCTCCTCTTTTTATATTGTTTGTTCCTAGAAAAAGCTTTGGTTTTAAGTTTTATTCTGAACTTAATAAAAATTAAATTAAATTTTAAATTTTAAAACCCACAAAATTTCTCTCAAAACTTCCTATTCTTTCCTCTTCCCCCCCCCTCTCCCTCTTTATATTCCCCCCATCATTCTGGTCTTCGTCTTCATTATGACTTCAGTTCCTCCACTCCCCCTATTTTCCCAGTTCTTCTCTAGCCTCATTTCCCTATCTTCACCATATTAGTCCTATGGTTTACCAGTTCAACTACTCAGGACCAGCTACTCTTGAATCTCTTATACTTTGTTCTATAAGTCACAGCTTTTCATACTACAACCTTGGATTATCTCCTACTTTCTGCCTTCTGTACTTATATTCTCAAGCACTGCTAGAGAAAATCATGTAATTATCAAACCCTATAAAAATCAATGGTAAATAAATCCAATCAGTCAATCAAGAAGCATTTATTAAGCACCTACCAAGAGTAAGGCACAGGGCTACCCATTGCAGAAATAAGGAGAAAAACTTTTGTGGTGTTTTTTCATTTTTTGAGGTTTTTCCCTTTTGTTCAGATTGTTCTTTCACAATATGACTAATGCAGAAATATGTTTAATGTGATTGTACATATATAACCTATATCAGATTGCTTGCTCTCTTGGGAAAGAGGAGGGAAGGGAGAGAGGGAGAAAAAAATTTGAAACTAGAAATCTTATAGAAACAAATGTTGAAAACTATCTCTACATGTAACTGGAAATTAATCAAATACTTTTATGATTTAAAAAAAAAAGAATCAATTCAATGGTCCAACAAATGTTTATCAAAAGCCAGGTTCTGTGCTAAGTGCCGAAGATGAAAAAGGAAGATAGTCCCTTCCCTTGAAGAGCTTATAATTTAATGGGAGGAAACAACACACACAAATGGTCAGGAAAGGGGGAAGGAAGGAGTGTATCTTGTTCAGTGGAGGTGAAACCAGGCAGGGCAGCAGATGCAGAGCAGAGTAAGGCCAAAAGCCTGGTTTCTTCCCTATATAAAGGAAGGCATTTGGAGGAGTTTGGTATGCTACCCTGCAGCCCTCAAGGCACAGAGTAGGTGTTAGCAGCTGGTGGTGAGATTGGGTATTAAGCTTAACCAGGGAGAGGCATCTTGTTCCTTGAAAATGAAACCAGGCAGAGCAACAGGATTGAGAGCTAAAATTTAGAAATCATCCAGTCCAAATTCCAGCTTTTTTTACAGATGAGAAAGTTGAGGTCCCCAAAGACCTTCTGGTCATTTTTCCAAGGCTACATTAGTAGTAGGGAGGTAGAATTGGATAGATGGCCTTGGAGTAGACTTGGGTTCAAGTGTAGCCTCTGACACCTACTGGCTCTATGACCTTAAAGAAATTAATTAACCCTTCAGAGACCCATGCAACTTTCTAAGACTAGATAGTTGAATGGCAGGTTCCCATCTGCACTGGTCAAGAGCCTTCCTTCAATTGTAGTCCCTTATATCAACAATTTAACCTAGGTCCTCTAGACTTCAAATCTTTAGCTCTTTCCAGTACACCAAAGCTGATTCACAATGGATAATGCACTGAGTCTAGAGTCAGGAAGACCTGAGTTCAAATATTTCATTTCACCTCTGCCTATTATAAGTATCTGTTTGAAAATGGGAATAATCATAGCACCTACCTTTGAAAGGTTGTGAGGAGGATCAAATGAGATAATATTTGTAAAGTACTTAGCATAGTGTCTGGCACGTGGTAGGTGCTATATAAATTGTACCATCATTATTATGTTTATAAAGTGCTCTATTGCAGTAATATACTATATAATTATAACCAAATGTTATTATTAAATCTTATCTCCAAAGGTCAAAAAAAGGAGAAAATAAAATGATCTTTGCTCTCTAAGAGCTTTCTTTCTATTGAGTAATATAACTTGTCTGCATATAAGTGCATATAAAACATATAAAATAAATTTAAAGTAATTTTGGAGGTGGAGGGTAGACACTAACCCATAAACACAAAATACTGCAGCAAAAACTAACTAGTCAATATGAATTGTTAGTTAAAAAAAGGAAAGCAATTCAGCAAAAATTAAATTTAGACCACCATCTAAGACACCATAAACCACAATTGGTTTGTAAATGGACATATAATTGAAATAAAAATGGTCACATCAAAAAATGTAATAGAGGAAGAAAAGAAAGAGGTACCTTTTAAATCTAAGTTTAAGGGAGAAAGTCTTACCAAGTAAGGAAGAGAGTTGATCATAATGATTCCATAAGAAACTTCAATTCCAGAGAATTAAAAAATTTGGCACAAACAAAATCAATGCAAGTAGAATAAGAAGGGGAACTGTTAATTGGGAGGGAAATATTTTCATCAAATATGCTATGCTGCATAAAAGCCTAGTATTCAAATACATACAGGAAATTGGTGCAGATATATAGAACAAGAGCAATTTCCCATTTAATAAGTGGCCAAAGGACATGAACAGTGTTCAGCAGCAGAAATGCAAGTGAACAACATCCACAAGAGAAAATGCTCCAAATCACTAATGACAAGAGAAATGCAAACAGTTCTCAGGTTTTGCCTCACACTCATCAATTGGGCAAAGATGATTTAAAAACTGGAATAGTCAATGTGAGAGAAGTTTAGGAGTGATGCACACATTAATATGCTGTTGATAGAGCTATGAATTGGCACAACTGTTCTGGAAAGCAATTTGGAACTATGAGAGAAAAGTCATTAAACTGTTTATACCCTTTGCTCCAGAGATCTCATTAATAAGGATATACCCCAAGGATGTCAATAACAGAATGAAACTTTCACACATATGTAACAAAATATTTATAGCAGTACTCATCGTGCTAGGAAAAGGGAAAAAAAACTTGAAACAAAGTATGCCCACTTGACTAGGGAATGACTTAGCAAACTTATGTGAAAGTACTGGAATACATAGGAAGACTGAGATAGGCTGTTGTCCAAAATATAGCATCAAACCAAAGAGGTTTTGCTGCTTACTGAAATACATAATGAAGAAGAGAATATGATCTACTTAAGGGTAAAACAATGGTCTTACTTCCTTAGCTGACTTTTTTATTCTTGTTCAAATTCATCTGCATATTAAGCCTTCTGAAAGGATCTTGGAAATGTCTAATCCTAAGGAAGACAGCTGTCTGGAACAAAGAGATGGAATCTACACCCAGACACAGGAGTCAAAAAGAAAAAAACAGAATCTTAGTGGGGATAAAAGGGGTGGGAAATTTGGAGGCTTAAGGGGATGGCTCTCTGCCTGGGTTTTATTATCTGGGTATAGTGGTTATAACTAAAGAGATGTCAGCTTAACCTTTTCAAGAATAAGTTTAGCCACAATACCCTAGCCAACTTTGGAGGAGTTGGCCTACAGGTAGCCCAGAAGAAATGAAACACCAAATGTAGTAAGAGGGAACATTTTCCCAGCTGCATTCCCTTGGGTTTCTCCATTATGCCCCTAGGGACCTCAACATCCTACAAGACTGTATTCATTTTCGTTCTGCCTATTATAAATTCCCAAATTAACTATAAAAAGACCTATGAAGGAAGATGCTATCTGCTTCCAGTAATCACCTTTTTTTCTATTCTATTACATTATGGAAATGCTTGTTTTATTTCGTAAGTTCAGATTTTTTAAAAAAAGACTACATTCAGCCTTGGTACTCACACCTCATAAGCACACTGTGCCCCTCTGAATAGAGAGCAGAAGGACGAGCTCCTTCCAAAACCTCCATTTAAATAGGATGCCCAGGCCAATTATTTCTTCATTTCCTCCCTGATTGCACTCCTTCAGATTTGGACTTCTTGGTTGGACTCCTTTGAACTCTCCATGATGCCCTCATTCTGGCTACCTGCCCACCCCACCCCTTCCTAGCTTCCTTTTATGTGTTGTCTTCCTTCATTAGATTGTAAGCTCCTGGAGGGCAGGGCCTGAATGACTAGATATAATAGACCCAATCACAAGTAATACTCAGTAACAAGCATTAATAAGTAGAAACTAAGACTAGTAGAACAATGTTTAGCAATCCTCCATTAGATCATTGGAGATCTGTCTCCAGGTGAGACTATATACCAAGTCACCAAGTCACCAAGAAACCAATATGGATAAGTGGAGTAACAAGCCCAGTGAAGATACTACACCCAGAAAGAAGCACACCAAGAAAAAACAACAAAAATCATAGGAAAAACATAGGTAATCATAGAAATTTGGGAGGTATGAGTTGCCCCTCAATGTATATCCTGGCACACAGATTTCCTATTCTCCCCAATGACAATGTGTATAGATGTGGAATAACATTCTACCTGGTCAATAGGAGAAGAGTTCTCTTAAGACTTTCCTTACCATGTTACTTCATTCAATTCTTTTGCTTTGTAATAATTATGTCCTCCAGGTTATTAGGGGAAAACTTTTTAAAAGTAAAATAAATGAGCTATTGTTTTTAATAAATGCAAACATAAACAGTACCTTGAAACAAGAACATGGTTACATGTAAGAAACATGTAACCTGGATACTATAAATATTATTGATCTATATAGCTCAATAGCTATAGCATAAGTGGCAAATATGAAGAATTCAGAGAATTTGGGAAGACCTAAATAAACTGACAAAGAGAAAATAAACAATTTACTAACTGTGTGACCCTGGGCAAATCACTTAACCTTCAATGCCCTGCAAAAAAAAGAGAAAAAGAGAGAGAGAGAGAGAGAGAGAGAGAGAGAGAGAGAAACAAAACCAAGAGAACACTGTTCACAATAACCCTAATAATGTAAAGGAAAAGTACATTAAAAGACATCAGAACTCTAATCAACATAATGAATGACCAATCTTGACTGAAGAGAACTAAAGAGGACACAAATGCCACCACCCACCCACACCCAACTTGCTTATAAAAGAATGAGGTATGTGCTATTAGATCCATTTCTTTTGCTTTTCCCATTACAAGAGATGGTACTATCATTGGAAGATAGTATTGGGAAATTATATGGGGTTTTTTCTTTAATAAGCAGTTTTAGTTTTGTTATTGTCATTTCTATTTCTATAAGGTTTTAAAAGGTCATAAAACAATGAGAACTGTATTCACTACAATTTTACACTGTCTAATCTCAACTTGTCCTCACCTATGAATAAAAAAGCTTTTATTCTTTCCTGATTAACTCTCTAGAACACTCTCTACAATGATTACTCCTTACCTTCTCTTTACTCCTCAAGCTTCCTCTTTCAACTCAGCAGAGGAGCTCACCTATTTTACTAAAAAACAGAGGCCGTCTGTTACAATTTCCCTCTTGTCCTCCCTACTCAAACCTCAAATTCTCAAAAGAACACCCAAAATGAAATCAAACAACCAAAGATAACTTAACTAGAAGAGATAATAAACATAACAGAAAGGCAGGGGCTAAGTTAGTAGGACAGAATGTAGAAGCTATACAGTTTTTGCTTATTTGTTTCTTTATTACACTGTGGAAGGAGTAGGGGAGTTAAAGTTGAGACAAAAGGCGAGTTTCATGTATGATATTCTTTTTATGTTGCATGTAGAAATGTTTGCTTTATTTAAAGTTCTAAAAACCTTTGAAAAGTTTAGAATTTTTTTACTGTTTAAGAACTTATGTATTAGCATAAATAATCTCTTCTCTTTTTGTGTTTTTAACCCTAGGACCTAGCACAGTGCCTTCAAAAACTGTTTAATAAAATCTTGTTCAATCAAATTGAGAGTTCTCACACACTTGTATTTATTCTGTTTTTATTTTATGCCTAATTTAAAGTTTGAATATGATGCTCCCTCCATGGTCCGCCATATGTCTTGTTTGTTAAGGCACACATATCAATCAATTAGCTATTTTATAACACTGACATTTAATAACATTTACCTCATTCTATACCTTCCTCTGATACCTTAATAATTCATTCAAGTAAAACCTAAAATTAATTTATTCATTAGTAATTTCTGTTTTGATACTTAATGATTGATTAATTTAAATCACAGTTCAGATACCAAAATCAAGTCAAATGATCCTATGACCTAAGTGAGACAAGCAGTAATTATGAGAAAAAATAGAAAATGCAATTAAATGTCTAAATTTAATATCAATATGTTTATATTTATCTAGGAAAAATAACATTCTTAAAATAATAAGAAACTTCATATTGCTTTATGAGATGAAATAACAGAATAATATAATTTTATACTGGAACGGAACAGAGAGATCATTAGATCTGTCCCCCTTAATTCACAGATGAAAAATCTACACAGATTAAATTCTACCTTACTAACAATAATCTATTATATAGATTACCTCTAAATCAGAAGAACCAGGCAGCCACAATTTTCTAAGATTGTCATTTTAAAAGTCAGCTTTTACCCCAGTCATATTTTTATACTATTTATTGGGCTAAGTTTAGGGTAAAGTTAATAGCCAATAGAAAAGTAAATCTAGATTTTAAACATATGAGTTTCTATTTTTAAACTAAATAGTGAAGGAAAAATGCAATCAAGAAAAAAATTCATTATGATTTATTTAAAACAACTCAAAATGTCATCATAAAATGTCTCACACATTAAAAGGGAGCTACTTTAAACTATTTGCCTTTCACTGTGTGCATAATCTTATTTCATTTTGGAAATTTAATTGTGTTTTGCGTATGACCTTTAAAACATCATTGTCACAGCTTGATGATAACGTCCTCATAATTTCCATGCAACATTCTACCACAGATGGGAAGTAATAAAGTCATAATAAAAATACTCAAACTTTATACTAGTCTTTGGGAAATTTTTCTTTTCTAAAATTTAAATATTTGTCTTTTCAGAAATGAAGGCTATATTTTGTTTGATTTCCCTAGGAAAGCATAGATATTTTGAAGGGTTAAAAGTACCCAAAATATCCTTCTCACTGCTCTCTTCCCATCCAAATTCCACCTCTTAAATGCAACCAAACTCAAGTACCATCTCCTCCAAGATAATGTGTCAGACAAATCCTCTAAGCATTATGTAAACACTAAATTAGAAATGACTTTCAATAGCAGTTGATGCCCCACTTTATGTAAGGAAGTACAAGGTTATTTTGTGACTGTCATACTATATCCCTTTAAGTATATGTAGTTTTAGCTTGTTAAATAAGCTGTATTCAGGGGCAGCTAGATGGCGCAGTGGTTAAAGCACCAGCCCTGGATTCAGGAGTACCTGAATTCAAATCCGACCTCAGACACTTGACACTTACTAGCTGTGTGACTCTGGGCAAGTCACTTGACCCCCCACTGCCTGCCAAAAATAAAAAATAAGCTGTATTCCACAAATTAATTTGTAAGTATATTCTTTGGAGTTTTTGACTCAGTTTTACATTGAAATATCATAGATTCTTTCACTGGTTCACCAGTTTAAACCACAATGCCAATGAAATAACAAAGCAAAATACAAAATGGCCTGCTATCACAGATTTCCCCCTTTCACATCTGCAGGGATGGAAACAGAATAACGGTAAATGAGGAAGAAGTTGTTAAGAATCATACAGTATACAGTATAACTTGACTGTTATTACAAGTATGCCTCATCTTATTGCACTTTTATTTTATTGCACTTCACAGATATTATACTTTTTTTGGTGAGGCAATTGGGGTTAAGTGACTTGCCCAGGGTCACAAAGCTAGTAAGTGTCAAGGGTCTGAGGGAAGATTTGAACTCAGGTCCTCCTAACTTCAGGGCTGGTGCTCTATCCACTGTACCACCTACCTGCCCTATTACACTTTTTTTAAAACAAATTGAAGGTTTCTGGCAGCCTTGCCTTGAGCAAGTCTATCAGCACCATTTTTCCAATAGCACGTGCTGACTACATATCTCTGGGTCACGTTTAGGTGATTCTAACAATATTTCAAACTTTTTGATTATTATCTCTATTATGGTTATTTGTGATCAGTGATCTTTGATGTTACTATTGTAATTGTTTTGGGACACTGCAAACCACACCCATATAAGACAGCAAACTTAATTGATAAATGTTGTGTGTGTTCCAACTGCTCCACCAACTAGCTGCTAACTCACTCGCTCTTGCTCTGTCTCTCTCCCTCTTCCCCCCCCCCACCCCACTCTCTCTCCCCAACCCAGGCCTCCTTATTCCCTAGGACATGACACTATAGAAATTAGGGCAATTAATAACCAAAAAATGACCTCTAATTGTCCAAATGAAAGGAAGAGTCAATCAATGTGACAAATTTCAATGTTGTCTTATTTCAAGAAAATGCCATAGTCACCCAAACCTTTAGCAACCACAACCCTGATCAGTCAGTAGCTATCAACATCAAGGCAAGACACTCCACCTGCAAAAAAAGAGTATGACTTGACAAAGCCTTAGATGATGGTTGGCACTTTTTAGCAATAAAGTATTTTTAATTAAGGTATATACATTATTTTTAGACAATACTGTTACATACTTAATAGACTACAGTATAATGCAAACATAACTTTTATATGCACTGGGAAACCAGAAAAAAAATGTGACTCTTTATTGTAATATTCACTTTCCTGCAGTGGTCTAGAACTGAAGGCACAATATCTCTGAGGTATGCCTGTTGTACTACAAATGTCCAAGTCATACTGGTATAAGACCTGAATTATTTCATTCTTGTGTTCTTGTTGGACAATTGGAGTACGCTCAGAAAAGGGAGACTGAAGCCATGCCATGTGAGAATTCACTAAATGAACTAGAAATATTTATTTTGGAGAGGAGAAGTCATGGTAAGGGAATAAGATAACTGTCTCCAGATACATGTCATGCTTGTTCACTTAGAAAAAATATAACTTCTGCTTTCCCTCAAAAGGCAAAACTAGAAGCATTGAGTGGAAGTTAAAGAATGACAGATTTTCATTAAACATACAGGAAAACTTCCTAATACTTCTAGCCTTCCCAAAAGTAGAATGGATTGTCTCAGAAGGTAGTAAGCTACCTGTCACCACAGGTCTTCAACTAGAGGTTGTATGACCATCTGTCAAGGACACTGTAAGAGAATGACAGCTGAGTTCTGGTTTGGCTTAAATGATCACTGAGATTCCATCCCTTTCTGAGACTCAGATTCTGAGTTTTTAAGTGTTCACAGTGACTGACTAACTATATGACAGAAGTCTAATTTACTTTTTTTTAAAAACCTTCAAGTAATTTGTTGGTTTCTCCAGATAATATGAGTTTTTCCAGATTTGGGTGGAAATGAGCCAGCTAGTATCATCTATAAGACAATTTATTTTAACACAAAATTTAAAAGATTTAAATTAATCATTTGTCCAAATCATAAAAAGTAGACTTGAAACTTTTACATGAGAAAAATATGTAACAGGCAAAAAGAAATTAAAATTATCCACTGGCTGTACTTTCAAGTGAATAATGTTTTAATAAACATAATGATTATTTAGAAGTTAGTTTGAAGATTTAAAGTTTTACCTAAGCAGTATTTCTGAAATGCAATCTGCTTTAGGAATAGAAACTAGTTGTAAGACTAAGAAGCAATGTAGTTTGTATAGTACTTAAAAACTCTGATAAAAGGTATACCTATCTTCTTTAATGATTTTTTTTCCAGATCTTAATTGTGAAAGCAAAAATACTTTACTGGAAGCATTTCCTTACCAGAATCTGATTTCTAGCTAAAAGACAGTTGTTTAAGGGTTTTAAAAATAGCCAAAAAATAGTCTGGCAATGCATCTTCTTGGAAGAAACATTGTACATAATTCAATTCAATTCATGGTACTGTGTTAGGTGCTTGTGATACAAAATAGAAATAAGAGCCTTATAATTAACTGAGAAGGTACAACAACAGTAATAATACCTAACTCATATATATATATATATATATATATTTCTTTGAGATAGCAAAATTCTTTACATATGTTATAATATTTTATGTCATTTTAACTCATTTTTTATAAATATGTATATATGTATATATATGCAAACACATATATACATTAGGACAATACAACCCAATTTGAAGAAGGAAATATATCAAAGAAGACTCTCAGGAGAGTAGCACCTCAGCTGAGCTGAAGGATAAAAAGCATTCTGAGAGTCAAAGGGGAGAGAGCAATACACTATAAGCATGGAAGATAATCTGAAAAACAGAGATAAACAAAACCAAAGCAAAAAAGTCACTGAATTGACTTACAAAATTGTTAAAGTTTTTTTTTTAATTCATGAATTAGAGAAATAAGTTAATTTGATCCAAGAAATTGATGCCAAAAATAAAAGAGCAGAATTCACAACCCAAAAAAAGGAAATTAAAGAAACCAGTAACTTTAATGAAATGGAAGAGAAGTCAATTTTTTTAAATCAGATTAACAGGCCTAGCAAATAAAGAATTTGAATGACACAATTTTTGAAAAATAAATTCAATAATCCAGAAACTAATTCCCAAAGGAAGGGGGGGGGAACCCAGGTCCCACATGAATTTACAAGTAAATTTTATATAATATTTAAAGACCAATTAATTTCACTATTCATATATTATTTGGGAAAATACAGAAAGAAGGTTTCCTACCAAATTTCTTCTATGAAACAAATAGGGCCTTGCTACTGAAACAAGGTTGAAGATAAAGCAGAGGGGGGAAAAATGGCCAATATCTCTAATGAATACCAATGTAAAAATCATTGTAAAACATTGAATACAATATTAACAAAGAGGCTACAGTGGGCATCTAAGTGGTACAGTGGATAGAGCACCAGGCCTGAAGTCAAGAAGACCTTAATTCAAATTTGGTCTCAGATACTTAACTAGATGAATGGCCATGGGCAAGTCACTTAACCCTGTTTGCCTCAGTCTCCTCAGCCATAAAAGGAAAAGGAAATGACAAATCACTCCAGTATCTTTGCCAATAATACTTCAAATAGGATCACAATGAGTTGGATACAACTAAAATGACTGAACAAAAAAACACAGCAACATATTAAAAATTTATATATACTCTGACCAGATCACATAAATCTGTATAAAAAGAATATAGGCTTGGTTCCAACATTTGGAAAATTATTAATAAAACAGATATATCGATATAAAAATAATGAAATCCCATTGATATCAATGGATGAAGAAAACACTTTTCACAAAATGCAAAAATTATCTGTTTCTAAATCATATGAATAATTGGTTCTTTCCTCAATATGGTCAACAATATGGTCAACTAAAGCACAGGCCACCCTTATATATACTGGAGATAAAGTAGAGGTTCATTTAATAAGCAAAGATACCCATTATTGCCACTATTATTTGGTATTGTTCTGTTAATATTGGCTTTTGCAAAAAGGCAAGATAGAAATTGGGGAAATAAGCGTCAGCAAAGAAAAAGTGGAATTATATCTATGTTTTTAACAGATAATATGTTTTCAGGATAATACCACCATTAATTTTAGAATTGGAAGGAGCCTTATATGCCATCTAATCCAACCATCCATTTTATAAATTAAAAACTAAAGCCTGAAAAAGTTAAGTGATTTGCCCAAGGCCACATAGGTATTAAGTGATGGTGGAAGGATTTGAACCCAAATGTCTGTGGTTTTTCTACTATGTAAAAAGTTCTAGCACTATAACTAAAAATTAATTGAGATGTTTATTAATTTTAGTAAAGTAGAAAAATCAAAAATAAACCTAAATCAGCAGCCTTCTTTATATTACCTATTAAGCCTAACAGGAAAAAATAGAAAAAGAAATTCCAATCAAATAAGTAGAGAATGTATAATAAATCTGCCAGTCCACCCCCAAAAACACTCAATACCTGTATGAATACAATTACAAAATATCGTAGAATTTGAAAAGACTTAGTTAATGGGATAGTTAACTATTCATGGTTAGATCATAAGAAGTACCACATAGAATTTATAATTTTTCCTTAAAGCAAGTAATATGAAATGGATATTCATAATTTCATATGGAATCCTCTTTTTGTATTCTGATGTATATTAAAATTATCTTTTTGTTTAATTTTAGAATAATTTGTTTTTTAAAACTTGGTGCTGGTTTTGAAAAAATAGAAAACTTGATAGAGTAGTTTAAGAAAACAAGACCTAGAAACAATCATAGTGTTTTGTAAACCTAAGGTCACCAAGTAATAAGGTAAGAGTTCCCTATTGAGCAAACCACACAAATCACTAACCACAGTGTGGTTGTACGGATGTCCCTAAGTTACTGTGTTTGTTTCTTCTATATATTATCTATCTAGTCTTTTCTACTGTCAAACCTCTCTTTATTTAACCAGTATCAAATTGGTTGAATAATTACTACTTTGTAGGATAGTTCAAAATTTGGTACTGTTAGACCCCATTCCCACTTTATAAAAGTATTATCCTTTAGATTCTAGACCTTTTTGTTCTTCCATATAATTTTGTTATTTAATTTTCAGGTCTATGAAATAGTCCTTTCATAGTTTGATTGGTATGGCACTGAATAAATAAATTAATTTAGGAAATTTGTCATTTTTATTATAATGGTTCAACCTATCATGAGCAATTAATGTTTCTCCAGTTATTTTGGCCTGTTTTTATTTGTCCAGAATCTTTTATTAGATTCACGAGTATTCATATAGTTCCTGGGTGAATTTTGGTAGATAAACTCACAAATACTTTATAACTTCTGTAGTTATTTTAAATGGAATCTCTCTTTGTAGCTCTTCATGCTGGGTTTTCTTGTTAATATATAAAGATGCTGATGATTTATTTTATATCCTGAAATGTTGCTAAATATATAGTTTCAATTAATTGTAGTTGATTGTCTACTATTCTCTAAGTACACTATCAAATCATTTGCAAAATTTTTTTCTGGCCCTATTGCTACAGCTAGCATCACTAACACTCTGTTAAAGAGTAATGGTAGTAATGGACATCCTTGCTTTTCCTCTGATCTTATTGGAAAGGCCTCTAACTTTTTTTTCATTATAAAATGTTTGTTCTTGGACTTAGATATTGTTTACCATATTAAGAAATGTTTTGTTTATTCCTGTGATTTCTAGAGTTTTTAATAGAAATGTATTTTGTCAAAAGTCATTTCAGCATCTTTTGTTATAATGTTCTAGTTATTTATATTATTAACATAGCTTATTACATTTATAGTCTTCCATATGCAAAACCTACCCAGAATTACTGGTATAAATCTAAATTGATCAAAATATATAATAATTCTACTATAGTGGCTCAAATAATTCTCTAAGACAATAAATTATGAGTTGTATTTATCATTGGGGAAAATTTCAACAATGACAAAAGGAAATAAATTTTAGGGTTTACCATGCATAGAAACATAAAAAATAAAATAAAATAATTCATTTTGGTAGGCTAATATTGCTATTTACCAAATATTCCTCTTGTCCTCTTGAAAAGCTTCACATAAAAAAAAGAAAAGAAAAGTTTCTCATGCACTAGGTTGGGAGGTCTTGTGATAAAATCAAGGTTTTAGAGGTAGAAGTGACCTTACAAACCATACAAGGCTTCCATTTTACAAATAAGGAAACTGCAATCCAAAAACTGGAGAAACTTGCCCAAGATTAAAAATCATTTTTCTTAAAGCCGGAAGATCATTCTATATATGAGAAAATTGAGGTCCATTGAAAGTAAGTAGTATTCCCACAATCAGAGTCAATTAAATGACAGCTCCAGAACCCAGGTTTATTGTCACCAAATCCAGTGTGTATGTCATTGTACCACATGCCTCTTCACATTTTTAAAGGACTGAATTGATGGAATTCTCTCTTAAAACTCTCCCCTCATGCCATTGTTGTGCCAACTCACAGTGGAAGTCTTCCAAAGTCCTGAACATCAAAAGGGTACAGAAAGACTCCCTACCACAATGAAACAATGGCTAAGGAAGAACAGTTTGGAGAAGAAGAGAAGAGCCGTGTTACATATTTGACTTCTGTAGATACTTCCTATTATTCTCCTAGGCATCCAAGGGCAAAAGTGATGAGAGAAAACTCAAAAAGAAATGGGGAAAGGCCATAATGTAGGAATACATCTTTTGAGGTCTCCTTCTTTGCTTGTCTGCTCAAATGCAAATTCTCTTCACTTCACTTCAGAATTGCCCTCCCCTTCAGCCTAGCAATCAAGAGGGAGACGCAGCACATGCTACAAAAGCTATCCAACAGACTAAGGTAGCTCCTTCCTGATGCCTCATAAACTTCAAATCAAAGCCACTACTTCTAAGGTAGAAGAAAGGAAGATGGAATAAATGGAAGAAAAGGAGAAAGTCACCTTTGCTTCTTCCTACTACTTCCCCTTCCAAAACGCTGCACATTTGGGGTGGGGCATATATTCGGTATCTACTTCTGTGCAAACAGGAGGCATTCCGTTAGTAGAATTTAAGCTCCTGGAGGACACTGATTATCTTTCTTTTATATTTATATCCCCAGTATGCAGTTAAGTTTCTGGCACACGGTTGCCATGTAAGCAATGCTTGCTAAGTAACTGCTGATTAAGTTAATTAATTCAAGGTTCTCCATCATCACATTCTCCTCTCACAGTCTTCCTTGGACCACTTCTAGTGACATACTTTCTACCATTTTGTGGCTTCTATTCTTATCTCATGTGCTTGAAATGCTAGAACAATGAGCATGAAAAGATATGGAATTGTAGCCCAAAAAATCAAGAAATAACCTCTCTTAACCACATTAACTTTATTTTATTAAGTTTAAATATCTTAGAAGCAGAGATATAAATTATGTAAATGAGTATTAAAACTGCAAGTGAAGGGCAGCTATGTGGCGCAGCGGATAGAGCACCGACCCTGGATTCAGGAGTACCTGAGTTCAAATCCGGCCTCAGACACTTAACACTTACTAGCTGTGTGACCCTGGGCAAGTCACTTAACCCCAATTGCCTCACTAAAAAAAAAAATTTTTTAATTAAAAAAAAAAAACCTGCAAATGATATAATGGCAATACTGTTGAAGTTGTCGTGGTCTACTTCCAATGCCTTTCCTAATATAAATAAAATAGCTCTTATACAGATCTTCACATTTTTATGTACAGGTGGAAAAAATATATTTGATCTGTGTGAAAAGTACTTTTTCCATATATCCAGGTCAATTATTTCCTCTCCTTTCCATTCATCCTCTATCCATTTCCATTCTATTCTACAGATCCTGGAAGATCCATAATTATATGTCAAAATAAATATTGCCAGAAACATTGTCAGATATTACCCCTAAAATGGGGATAATAATCCCAGGATCATTGTTAAGATCAAATGAGGGGGCAGCTAGGTAGCTCAGTGGATAAAGCACCAGCCCTGGATTTAGGAGGACCTGAGTTCAAATCCAGCCTCAGATACTTGACACTTACTAGCTGTGTGATCCTGGGCAAGTCACTTAACCCCCATTGCCCTGCAAAAAAAAAACAAAAAACAAAAAAAAAAAACAAAGAAAGTGATGCCAATAGAAGTGAACCCCCTTGCTCAGGTGACACAGCTAGTAAATGACAAAGATATGATTCAAACCCAAATAATAGCAATTATAATAATAACAATGATACCATCTGGTATTTATATAGCACTTTAAGGTTTGCAAAACGCTTTTTAAATATTAACTAATTTTATCCAATAAAATTTATACAGGACAGAAACAAGTTTTCTATCTAGTGATTCCTGCTGAGAATTCCTTATTTCCAAGGACATGGAAACATGTAATACCATGGTTGTATCTCCAGGATATTGTATGTCATGTGAAATTAATCAAATCATGCGTACATTTTAGAATTTATTTTAAAGTTGTTATCAAATTTTCTGAATGAGAAAAACCAAAAGGGAAAAAAATATAGCATTTTAATAGCAATGTAAAGACCACAGATTCCTACATTTAGGTGTTATAAATGTGTAAGAAGAAAAACAAGAAAGGATTAAGATCTTAGTAGGGGGAGGGGGGAGGGATAGAGATTGGAACAGAAAAATCTAAATAAAAATGCTTAATCTGGAAAAAATTATTTAAAAAGGTGGGAGAGGAGTTCTGGGAAAGGTTCAGGAGGTATATATGTATTTATATACACACATAAATATATATGTTGCACATATATGCATTATTTAGGTCTTATTTATATATTAATTATATTTAAACAAAATTTTCATGTTATTTATATAAATTGATATATGATATTTATAAAAGTTATTTAAAGATTTCAAATACTAAGTTATATATATATATTAGAATATATTTAGGTATATCTAAATGTAATAACGTAGAAAATTTATATTATGTATGTCATATATGTGTATGCATATATTATGTCTATGTTTAATATATCTATAAAATATAATTATAGATCACAAATTAAAATAAAATAAAAAGATCTTAATAGGCTCTTAGGAAAGACAAAAGGTATCACAAGGCTACATGAGAAAATAAAAAACAACTAAAAGATGTAATTTCCTCCTAAGATAAAAAAAGTATAAATTAAAAAGCTTGAGTTAGTTCAAACTGCCACATAGCAAAAGGACTTGAGATATAATTGCACATGAGAACTAAAAGTACTATTTGCTATAAAATATAGTTGTGTGCTATAAAATGAAGTCGTTTTTTTCAGTCATGTCCAACTCTTAATGATCCTATATAGGGTTTTCTTGGCAAAGATACTGGAGTGGTTTGCCATTTCCTTTTCCACATTATTTTACAGATAAGGCAAACAGGATTACGTGATTTGTCCAGGGTCACACAGCTATTTAGTGTCTGAAGCTGAATTTGAACTCAGGAAGATGAGTCTTCCTAACTGCAAGCCTGGCACTCTATCTACTGTATCACTACCTATCTGCTCCCTATGAAATGTTGACTTGCACTTACAAAATAAATTTTATACATGTAAGATTACAAATAACATTAAAGTGACACCATCATAATAGCTTTTTGGCTGTTCCCCCTGCTTCAAGTGTCTCCTTACTTCAGTCTATCCTCTATTCAACTTATCAAATTATCTCACTTTAATAAGATCTATGCTATCACCACCCCTATAACAATAAATTCTAATGACTCCCTATTACCTCCAAGATCAAATATAAAATCCTCTCTTTGGTTTTTAAAGCCCTTTATAATCCGGCTCCTCCCTACCTTTTTGATCTTTTTACACCCTACTCCTATATACCCTACTCTCCAGTGACACTGGCCTTCTTTCTTTTCCTCACAAAAGACATTCTATCTCCTGGTTTTGTATTTTCAACTGTCTCCAATCTGTGGATAGCCTTCTTCAAAAATGAAGGACAAAAAAAAATTCTCCATCCTCACTTATAACTCCTGGTTTTCCTTGCTAGCTTAAAGTGTCGACTAAAGCCCCACCTTCTGTAAGAATCCTTTGCCAAGCCTCCTTCATGCTTGTGCATTCAATTATCCCCAATTTATCTTGTCTCTATCTTGTTTGTTCATAGTTTTTTTCTAGTTGTCTTCACCATTAGTTCCTTGGAAGCAGAAACTGTTTTTGTATTTCTTTGTATCCCCAGAGTTTAGCACAGTGCCTGGAACATAATGGGGCTTAAGAAATGCTTGTTGATTTGGCTTTTTGATCATCATCTAAAAGGAACTTCATCGTAAGCTATTGCTCCTACCTAAAAGTTGCCCATAGTCAAATACAAAGGGCTGACTTACTTTAATAAAATATAATATATAAAAATACAAAATTATAAAACAGATAATGAGTTGGTTATTCAAACTTACAAAATGTTTCTTTTTTCACGAGAATTTACCACTAAATCCTTCTAAATAAGTTTCCTTTGATACATTCAAAATGTGATTCAATCTTTAAAGATATAACATAAACAAACTTTCTTAGGAAAACATCTTTAGGAATGTGTGAAAATTCTATAGTACTATCATAATGAACTTGCTACAAAGATGCTATAAAAAGGTACTAGAACTTGACCTTACTTCACGCAAAAAAAAAAAAATTATTTGATGTGGACCTGTGATTTCATCAATGTAGTAGCTACCTCCAAAGATGAAGATTTAAGCCCTCTCAACATGGGCTACTCTTACTCATATCATCTCATAAACTTTCCAAAAGGGGTTCACTCAAAGCCCTGGGTGCCTTCTAGTTTTCTTGAAACTGTGTGGATACTAATACTTGCTTTTTCCATCTGTTATCCTCTGGTCTCTTCATATGACTGGCCCACCTTCTTTTCCAAACTCACATCTCTCGGATTGTTAAAAACCAAGGCAAAAACAAGTATCTGTCACTCTCATGGAAAATGGCCAGCACAGAATCCAAATGAAAGAGGGATTCCCATAGATGCTACTCCTTTCAAAGGCCACTGCACTGATTATGTGAAGCCCCAGATCTTTTCACAGTCCACAAGACACAGATCATTGAAAAAAGATAAGCTAAAATATCCACAGAAGGAAAACAAATATAAAAAGAATGAACATTATCCATATTCAACTAAATAGATAATCCACAGGGCTATTTTGACAGATGCTATGTATGAACAATAAGAAGGGAGCAAAAGTGAAAAAAAGATGGAAGAAATTAACCTTTGGAAAAGTGTACTATGTTTTTAATGACTCCATACTTTTTCCTAAAACAGAAGTAAATCTTTATAACAATATTCTTTTCACAATGCTCTATGTCTATGAGTCATGAAATACCCTAGTCTCTGAAGTATTAAGGTTGAGGGTCACCCAAAGGTTAGCAAAAATGCATATGGTTGATATGAGTAGGCCAAGTACAAAAAGAAAAGCTGTATATCAAATTATAGATTCCCTTTTTCCTCTATAATAATTTCTGAGATTCAATCCCCCAGAAAACTTTTTTGAATAAAGATATAAAAATCGCACTTATAAATCTTCATGTTCATTTCAAAGGGCATTCTTCCTTTTCAATTTGTTGTCTATGCTCTAGAAATCCTATAACATTCTGGGGCTTAATGAAATCAGCACAATATCATCTCCAAACAGAAGGCTCTAGAGAATATCATCATTTATAAGGCATCCCTCTTGCACTAGGACCATGTGCAGTATACGCTCAATGTCAGAGCACAAACATATCTCTCCCTGTTTTATGCCTCAAATGCTAATGATAGTCAGGGACTGCTAAATAAAGTTATCCTTATGAAAGCACCTATTAAACCCAGGATATTATGGAACCATCTCAAGGAAATCTGTAATAAATGTTTTCCCTTTATTCATTTATTCATTCATTCATCTAAACAATACTTATAAGAAAACTCAAACAAGTAAAGGCCTATTGCCCACACTTTGACACACAGCTAAATCGAAAGTCCACTAAGTTGATTCACTAACAAATCCATCTTGGTTGGCACTGCAGAAAGATGGTAACTTGGGGCCAGAATTAAATAAGAAAAGGGAAAATTGTATTTGGGGAACTGCACCATGCTTTAAATGGTGTCAAACTCAAAGAGAAAAGAGGGCCACTAAAGCTTACATAAGCATCTCTGTGCGGTCATATTGACTTAGAAAAAAGACATTCTAATTATTACCTATGTCCTAATGGTTTTTTATTTATTTTGTTCAATATTTCCCAATTGTAATTTAATATGGTTTCCCTGCAATTAGGGTTTGGCATCTCTTTTTTAAATGATTCCCAGATGCATTCCCTATCCAAAATACATACTTACATACAATTGTGTGTACAGACCTACACACACATATCAACATACAGATATAGACACATATAGACAAAAATATGTGTGTGTGTGTACTTGCATCTTACCACCTTCCTTTCAGTACCTTGCTCAATCTTTCTCTCTACCCCAATCTCAAAGATTAAGCTCAAAGACCTTAATTTCCATGCTGATGTCCCTTCAAATACCCTTGCTTCCCAGTTTATCCTCCACAGCATCCATGACCTCAACCTTCACTCCACCTTAGTCACATTCAAGGATGTTCACATCTTTACTCTTATCATTATCCACAAGTTGCCCATCTAACTATAACCCCATCTCTCCCTCTCTTTCTCTCTCTCTGCACCTCATGCCTACTAAACCTATTATTTTCCATTCTTTACTCAAACTCTAGATACTAGAATTGCTCCCTGGTCTCCCTCAATGTCGTAACTATGCATTTACTTTGGATACAATTTGTATTTACTTCTCTGTGAATATGTTGCTCTCCAGTAGACTGTATTTTCCTTGAGGGCAAGAACTGTTTTCATGTTTGTCTCTGTATCACTAACATCTAGAACAGTACCTGGCACAGAGTAAATACTTGTTAAATTGAACGGAATCACCCCCTCATCAAACACCTTTAAGCAAAAGTCAAACAACCACTTGACAGGTAGGTTATATTTGGAATTCTTTTTTAGGTATGGGCTCTGAAGCCCCTTTCAACTCTGAAATTCTGGGATTCTCTGACTACTATTCATGGAGCAGAGGATATGGTGCATACTACTCTGATGATTCATTCACTTGCAGAATGTTGAGGTTTTATTTATAATAGGCTTGGTTAATAAATTACAAATTATCCTCCATTAATTCCATATTTAGAAGATACTGGGGCACCCAAAAACCAAAAACCTAACCCAGAGCTAACAGGCCAACTGGGCCGCAGTCTTCTGGTATAATGCCCCCACTGTAGCTGAAACTCTTGACAGCTAATATGCAAACAGGTCCTAGGGGATCCTAACCATTTTTGAACCTGAAAGACCATGATTGTTGTTGCAACAGCAACAACTGCTTGATCACACATAGGGGAAGGTCAGTATTTCAATAGGTTACACCACTTCTAAAAAGATTATTGCCATTTGCCACCTTTCTATATTTAGGCCAGGAAACACTCGGCTGGACTTTCAATTTTTGGACATTACTCCCCCTGCCAAAGGAATCCTTTTTTTCCAGCTCTTTTCCAATATTTTATCAAGAGCGCCATCTTTGGCCTAGTTTAGCTGACCTGAACTGTGACTTCTAGAACCAGCTTCATCTATGAATTTTATGGAGACAAATTCTCTGCCTGGTGGTCCTAGTGCTGAGGAGAGTGCCCCCCCTTAGGAATGTTACTGAGGGTCAAGGCTCAATATGGCAACCATCTATTATGGTCAATGCTTCTAGAAGTGCTGGGAGTGAAAAATAACTTTCCCCAAGATTTACATAACTTTATTATGTAACAACATCCAACCAAACCCCAGAAGTGCTAAGAAAAAAGGGAACAGGTTATATTTGTTTGAGTATTTTATAATATTTCCCCAGGGAACACACTGGGGCTTCATCTCGTCAGTCTCTGTTCCAGATCAAAATAAGCAACTCTTAACTTCCAAAAGGATAACAGGGAATTTCTGAGGTAGAAACTAGAGTCTCTCCCTAAGTCAGAACTGCATCTATAAAGTTCACACGTGTCCCTATCTCAACTATTGCTGGAAATTCTGATACATGTGCAATTCAATTCAGGAATTAGTAACCTGTGGGACAGGAAAGATGAAGAAGCCTTTTCACAGCCCTGTTTCTATTGCAGCAGGGACTATAATAGTGATTTACTGCCTAGCTGGAATTCTGTGTCTAGGCTTTTGAGTTGGGCCTGACTATATGGGTTTCTGCAAACTCCTGTGCTTCAAAAGACGCAAATCTCTACTCTCTGATCCCTAATGTATATAGGAACTAAATAAATATTCCTAAAGTATAGTTCTGACTAAGTCACCACCCTGCTGAAGAAGCTCCATTAGTGGGGGCGGCTAGGTGGTGCAGTGGATAGAGTACTGGCCTTGGATTCAGGAGGACCTGAGTTCAAATCTGGCCTCAGACACTTGACATGTACTAGCTGTGTGACCCTGGGCAAGTCACTTAACCCTCATTGCCCTGCCCCCCCACCCCAAAAAAGAAAAAAGAAGAAGAAGAAGCTCCATTAGCTATCGAGTCCTGTATAACAGGTACACACTGCCAGGTAAGCACAGCCAGTAAGAAACATAGCTGAGAAGCTTGCCGTCAAGGATTCTATATTGTTCATCCTTCTTTGTTCT
Organism: Dromiciops gliroides; assembly: GCF_019393635.1. NCBI lineage: Eukaryota > Metazoa > Chordata > Mammalia > Microbiotheria > Microbiotheriidae > Dromiciops > Dromiciops gliroides. Next base: position 531,456,405 of record NC_057861.1, read on the forward strand.
TATAAACCGAGTTTTGAGAATTAATCTCTAGTAACCAACCCCCAAACGCCATACTAGAAACCAGATTTCTGTTTTGTTCATCCTGAATACCCTTCTATGGTACCCTACTTGTACCCCAGTCATTCCAGTACTAGAGTCTTGCCTTATTCTTACCAGTCACCGTAGGTAAAGAAATTTTTTTATCATAGATAAAAGAAGCATCACGATAAGGAAGACCAACTCCTAAACGACAAAATGGGTCCATTAGGGAACAGACTTCCATCTCAGCTCCTAGTTTGGGGTACAAAAGAAATAATATGTTTTTCTGTAGCCCCTTGCACCTGCTGAAGCTAACAAACCCCATCAGCTGTTTCTTCTCCAACTTTACTGTCTGGGTGCCTTTCAAAGGCAAAGGAATATACTATGTTGCTTCTTTAACCCAAACATTTTTGCTAACCTTGATTTTGCCTCAACAACTAAGAGAACAGGGGTTAACTAGAAATAGATACAAATTTGAAGAGGCCCAAAAGTTTTAGTACATTTTTACTTTTTAGCAGACAGAGGGACCAAACTTGGTGCCTCCATGTTAGGAATTCCTAACTGAAATCTCAAAGGATTATGACTACATTCTTCTTTTTTGGCTAACATAAACTTCTTAAAAGCAGAAGAGGTAGGAACAACATGAAGCTGAGAGGCCATGATATTATTTTCAGGCTTAAAATGAAGTAATTATTTAACAGGGTATTACAATAGGAATGTCAATCCTCACAAATATAATTTTAACACCTCATTATGACCAATAATATAAAAGTCTGGCAGAGTTTCCTAGAGTGATTTTTTCCATTTTAATGCTAATGAAGTATAATGACAAGACTTGATCCCTGCCCCAGGAATTCTCCCTACACATGGAGAAACAACCTTCACAGACTGGCTTAATCCCACTCCAGGTTTGAGATAAAACCAGCTCTAAGAAGGGGAAAATATAAAAACCAATGAATCCCTAGCTCAGAGTCAAGACATCTGGGTTATTGACACTTCTCTGATATTCCCCCACATGCTTATAATAATTAGATCCTTGTCTCATTCTTGTTAACTGGGTCTTTCATGCCATATTAAATGTAGGTTTCTGCTGCATTATCCAGTGCCTAAGATCATACCCTAATATCCTATCCCATACCCAGTTCTTCTAGGACTGGGGTACTGTCTTCTTTTTTCCTATTAGTGCCACTAGCACCCCAAATACTGACGAGTTGCCTTTTAGGGTACCTGCTTTAGGCAACCATACCAATTCCTGCAACTACCTGTTCTACTAAGGACCTCTGACACTGACCATCTGCCTGCTTAGATAAATGGTCTAGATCAAATGGGGTGTGAGGGATGGTCAATGGATGATCAGGTCCCTCCCCCAGCAAGTCCTTTCCCACCATGGTCATCACATGGTCTATCCACTCTCTCCTTCCCCCACCAGAGTATCAGTGCGTACTTTGTATGTCTCTGGGTTTAGGCTTTATACAGCAGAAACATGTAAGCTCCTTCTAAAACTCTTCTCTCACTCCATTCTCAAATAAACAAGGGAGGCTCATATCAGGCCCTGATATAACTACAGTAAGTAAAGTTCTAGAGAAGCAGGCATGACAGGGGAAGTGATAAGAATGGGAGCAAGCAGCAGCAGCTTGTGGAAGTTGAGAGGCCATGTTGGCTTCTCTTCCCTAAGGGTTTGAAGCTCAAGGAGGCCAGCATAGGACTCTCTCAGATCTGCAACCATGCTCTCAAAAACACTCTCAACCCACTGAACAGCTTGGAAGTTGTTAAAAAAGGTTATCTACCACCAACAAAGGAGGGCCTTGCAAAGCATCTTGCCATCTATCCTCTCACTGCCCTCCCTGGAACAACTACCCTGATGATCTTGGACTTAACCTACAGAATCCATGCCCTACCCAGCTCTATGGAATCCTTCTTAATACCTAAGACTGAGATCTTTGGGATTTTCTATCCTGCTCTAATAGGACTTTCTGGTGTCAGGACCAGTGTAGGAGACCTTGATGTAATTAAAAGTAACACAAGGGCCTTATAAATTAGATCAAAGTATGACCAAATTATCCCCTAAAGGGTCCCTGAGACTCTTTTAGGGGATTTGCAAGTTCAAAACTATTTCATAAATTTATTAAGATGTTATTCACCTATTAAAATACTTTCCAACCACTATATGAATGAGGCCAGATTTTCTTTCATATACGTCAACCAAAACATGTCACAGCAGAATGAATGCAGAAGCAGATATGACAATTCAGCTGAATCCAGACATTAAAAATATTTCTGGGGGGCAGCTAGATGGCACAGTGGTTAAAGCACTGGCCCTGGATTCAGGAGGACCTGAGTTCAAATCCGGCCTCAGATACTTAACACTTACTCGCTGTGTGACCCTGGGCAAGTCACTTAACCCTCATTGCCCCGCAAAAAAAAAAAAATCTGAATTTTTTGTTTTGAAAACTAGTTATTCTCACAAAAATATGTTACTTATATTAAGATGTAATGTTAATTATCAGTTTTAATTTCTAAAATGGTAACTATCAATACATATTGCCCACATAAACAAAAACTCTTCAGAGTCCTCAAGAGTGTAAAGGGGTGTTGAAACCAAAAAGTTCAAGACCCACTAAACTAGATGAACAGATGATATCCAAAAAGGGAAAGCTCAACATAAAACTATGCTACCATCTTTTTTTTAAGTGGGGCAATGAGGGTTAAGTGACTTGCCCAGGGTCACACAGCTAGTAAGTGTCAAGTGTCTGAGGCCGGATTTGAACTCAGGTACTCCTGAATCCAGGGCCAGTGCTTTATCCACTGCACCACCTAGCTGCCCCCATGCTACCATCTTAAGGGACAGAAGGAGAAAGGAGCAAAAGGAAGGAAGGGGGAAGAAAGAACAATAAAAGCAGTTTAATGCTGTTGACAAGACTTACTGTGGTATGTAAAATAATTGAAGCCAGCTCCTGAAATGAGAAAGAAAAAGTAAAGGATTTTACTTTACTCTTTGAATGACAGGAAAAGTAACTTCTACTGACTGGAAGAAAAGTGTGCAAAGATTTTTATACTTCTAGAGACATCATATTACTCTTGAACTTATTTTTTCTCCTGCTGTGACCTGATAAAGGAAGCACTCAGTTAGTTGTGGGATGCTAAAAGGACACAGTAAAACCTTCCTTTACTTAGCTCAAGAGCCTAAATAGACTGAATAGACTTCCTGCTGCTGAGACCAAAAAAATTGCTGGCCAATAAGAACTATTCAAAGCATTCAAGACATTGGACTGGCCAAGTTGGGGACCCAAATCTAAAATATAGGGTAAGGTAAAAAAATTAAAATTGAGGTGAGAAAATTAAAAAAAAAAAAACAATTCTCAAATAGCCCAAGTTTGGTGCTATTGTTTAAGTTCAGATATTTAATCGTTATATTTAGGTCACTTAAATTCCCAGACTCTTGGTTCCCTCATTTATAAAATAAGGGGAGAGGATTAAATTATCTCTAAGGGCCCATTACAGCTCCAAAATTATATATTCTAGAAATGGAAAAATTCATCCCTGAGAGTCCTGATTGGCATGGTCTCTTACAATTCCAAGCTGTGGACACTTGGTAACAGTGTCTCTGATATTAGAGATTCCAAAAAAAATAGTGAATTTTAAGGCTTAAAAGAAACTCTTGTAATAAAAAATGGAAAATGACCCCATTTTAAAAATAAGGGAAAATGAGGCTCAGTAGGACAAAAAATTTGTCCAAATAATTCTCCCCTCACCCCATATACCCAAATCAGTTCCTGAAGTCTTGTCATTTCCATCTCCACAACAAATCCAAAATCAGTCCCTCAAATCTTCTTCCTCTCTCTATTCATACAACCATCACCCAAGTTCAGGCTCAAATCACATCTAACCTAGTACAATAGCCTCTTAATTGCTCTTTGACCTTTCTCTAATTCATAAAAGATAGGTCCCTGTCTACAATGAATTTATTATTCAGATAAAATGGTTAATTATTGCAAAATACCATCCTTAAAATGCATGAGCTCCAATTTTACAAACTCATAAAGCTATCAGTAAACAGTCAAAATGTTAAAGCTTCTGATTCACTGAGTACTGGAGTTAAAAATGATGTTTGAAGTCATCTAAACAAAGATCTCATTTTACAGAATAGAAAACTAAAGTCCAAAGGGGCTTCCGCAAATCATAACATCACCTTGGTATTGAGTGACTCAGATAGGATTTGAACCTAAGTCCTTAAAAATCGAAATCAAATGCATTCTGGGAGACTTTAAAGTCAATAGAAAGTTGAGGTGATATGGAATCCCCACTGTCACGGATATTACAATCTAGTAGAGTGAAGTTACAAATGTAGTCAATTATAATACATTTTAATACACATTTTAGCAGGTACAAAATTATGTTTGATATTGGAGAAGAATCATTACTAAGAAGAGGAAGAAGAGGAGGAGGAAGAGAATTAATGTGAATTGGATTTTAAAGAATGGGTACTAAGGGGCAGCTAGTTGGCACAGAAGCTAAAGCACTGGCCCTGGATTCAGGAGGACCTGAGTTCAAATCCAGACTCAGACACTTCATACTTACTAGCTGTGTGACCCTGGGCAAGTCACTTAACCGTCATTGTTCTGCAAAAAAAAAAAGCTAAAAAATAAAAAAAATGGGTACTAATTTGAAACAGAAGTGACACTGGAAGGATAGAGAGCAGCATGAGCAAAGGTAAAGAGATGGGAAAGCACAAGATATACTTGGAAAAATAAGTCATTCAGTTTGGCTAGAATGTAGAGTACATAAAGGAAACTAATAAGAGATAATGCCTTGATGAGGGAGCTGTGAAATAGTACAGCTATTCTGAAAAGCAATTTGGAATAATGCAAATAATAAAATGTCCATAAACTTTGATGAAGATATTCACAGTTAAGCATATATCCCAAAAAGGTCACTGACAAAAAGAAATCCTAACCTTCTTGTCTCTCCTCAAATTTCTAAAGGCATCACATACCCTTAACCTCTTAGCTAAGGACCTTGACTGAGACCATTTATAGATCTCTCTCCTCTTCAACTCTTCCTTATCTCACATCACTCAGACATCTTCCTCTACTATCTCCTTCACTCCAGTCTCAAATGATGAAGTTGTCTATCTCCTTGATAAGGCAAACCCTTCTACAAGCGCCTTTGATCCCATCCCCTCCGCACTTCTCCAAAAACTGCTCCACTCTAATCCCCATTCTTAGCTTTAATCTCACTTTATCTACTGTCCACCTTCTTGTTTCCTACAAACACACCTCTGTCTTCCCCATCCTTTAAAAAAATCTCTTGGGGCATCTAGGTGGCACAGTGGATAAAGCAGTGGCCTTGGATTCAGGAGGACCTGAATTCAAATTCTGCCTCAGACACTTGATACTTACTAGCTGTGTGACACTGGGCAAGTCACTTAACCCTCATTGCCCCTCAAAAAAAAAAAAAACTCTTACTGAATCTGAGCATTATCACTAGCTACTGGCCTATATTTCTCTTCCCTGTCATGGTTAAACTCCTTAAAAAAAAAAAATTGGTATCTCCACTTCCTCTCCTCTCACTGTTGTCAAAACTCCTTTGCAATTTGGCTTCCAACATAATTCAACTGAAACTGCCCTCTTGAAAATTACCAATGACCTCTTTTTTTTTTTTTTTTTTTTTGGCGAGGCAGTTGGGGTTAAGTGACTTGCCCAGGGTCACACAGCTAGTAAATGTCAAGTGTCTAAGGCCAGATTTGAACTCAGGTACTCCTGAATCTAGGGCCGGTGCTGTATCCACTGTGCTATCTAGCTGCCCCCTACCAATGACCTCTTAATAAACAGATCTAATGGCCTATTCTCCATCCAGATCCTCTTGGACCTCTCTGCAGCATTTGATATTGCTGATGACTGTTTTTTTATCTAGGCTTTTGGGGCATTGCTCTCCATTCTCCTCCTAACCAACTGCTCCTTCTCAATTTCCTTTACTGGTTTTTCATGGATGGCATGCCCACTAACCATGAGTATCCCCACCAACACCACATCTCTTATTCTGAACCCTTTTTCCTTTTCACTCAATACATGTCACTTGGTGATTCTATTAGCATATCAGTTCAATTATCATATCTATGAAAATGATTCCAAATCTATATATCCAAACCTAGTCTCTTTCCTCAGATATAATCCCACATCACCAACCACTTTTTATACATTTCAAACTATAGGTCCCACATGTATCTTATACTGAACCCTTCAAATAGAACTCATTTTTCTCCTGCAAATCCTCCTCTTTCTGAACTTCCCTGTTCAGGATGCCACTATCTTCCCAATCACTCAGGTCCAAAACTTCAATGTCATCCTTGACTCTTAACTCTCATTCATACCACATATCCAAATCTTGTCATTTCTACCTGCTCAGCATCTCTTTTATAAGCTTCCTCTCCACTCATACAGACACGACCCTGATACAAGCCCTTATCACTACACACATGGACTACTACATGGTCCTATACTTGGTCTCCCTGTCTCATGCCTCTCTATACTCCACTGAACCCTCCACAGAGCCTTCTAAAGTGTAGGTCTATGTCTTGCCTGCTCAGTGAACTCCTCTGGCTCCATGGTACTTCCAGAATCAAATATAATAAACTTCTTTGTTTAGCATTTTAAAGCATTTTTTGCAATCCAGTCCCTTCCAACCTTTACAGCTTTCTTACACCATACTCCCCTTCATGCATTCTACAATCTAATTTCATTGGATAACTTGAAGTCCCGCAAATACCTGATACCATCTCCTGACTCCATGTCTTTATACTGAAAGTCTCCTGTGCCTAGAGTACTCTGCCTCTCACCTCTCTGCCTTAATTCTCTGGCTTCCTTCAATTCTCAGGGCAAATCCCATCGACTCCAGGTGGCCCTTCCCCCAGGGTGCCAATTAATGCCTTCCCCTTTCAGATTGCATTCATCTACTCTGCATATAGTTCTATGTACCTAGTTATTTACAAGTTGTCATCTTCACTCGAATGTACCTTCTTTGCAAGCAAGCAGGTTTTTGGTCTTTTTTAAATATCTTCAGCATTTAGCACAGTGCCTGATATACATTAAGCACTTAATAAATGTTTGTTGACTGACCAAGATAGGTCCCAAATAGACCAAATATGTGTAGCAGCACCTTTCATGGTAGCAAATAACTAGAAATAAGGCAGGGGCCCATTGATTGGGGAAGGCAGAAACAAATTGTGATATATGAATAATATTGTGCTGTAAGAAATGACAAACATCGGGGCAGCTAGATGGCGCAGTGGATAGAGCACCGGCCCTGGATTCAGGAGTACCTGAGTTCAAATCCGGCCTCAGACACTTAACACTTACTTGCTATGTGACCCTGGGCAAGTCACTTAACCCCAACTGCCCCGCAAAAACAAAACAAAACAAAGAAATGACAAACATCACAAATACAGAGAAACCTGGAAAGACACATGTATTGATTCAAAGTGAAGAAAAAGGAGGCAAGAAAATAATAAATATGAATAAGTTTATACAAATTCAAAGAACAACCACTAAAGAACTACTGAAATTGAATGCTGCAAATTTATAAAGACCCGAAGGAAAAATTAAAGAAGATAAAATTAGGAAAAAAGAAAATAAAAGATTAGAAAAGATAACTTCTCATTCCTGTGTAGTGACTAGAATTCATGGTGTGGAAAATTCCATATGTTAGAATTTGTTCATGTATTGAATAGTTTTCACTGAATTTTTTTTCTTCCTCTTTTTAAAAAGTTCTGTTTGTTATAACAAAAGGCTCCCTTATATAAGAGAGGGGGAAGATTAATTATAGGCAATAAAAATTTAAGGTAATGATAAAAATCTATTTAAAAAGATAATGCTTGAGGGACAAGGTAATGCCAGATAATAGTTTCACTTTTACTCAGTAGTAGAGAGTCACTGAAGACTTAAGCAAAGGGTGAAATGACTACCTCTAAACATACAGAAAGGTGGGTAGAGGACAAGCATTTGTTCAGTACTCATATGCCTGTCCCTGTGCTAAACACTTTACTAATAGTATTAATTTGTTTGATCCTCACGACAAACTTGTGAGGTATGTATTTTTATTATCCCCATTTTAAAGATGAGAAAACCAAAGCAGATAGAAGTAAGTGACTTTTAAAAAAATAAAATTTTTTTTAAATTTTAAAAAAAGAAAAAAGAAATTAAGTGACTTGCTGAGAATCACAAAGCTACTAAGTGTCTAAGGTTGTTATTTAAACTCAGATCTACCTGACTCCAGGCTCAATTCTATCTACTGCACCACATAGCTACCTATAAAAGTAGTCTAGCAGCTAAATCAAGAGGCATGGGTAAGGGGAGAAGAGGAAGTAGAATTATGAAGATATCTGTTTCATATATTAAAATAAGCTTTTGTCTCTTTACAATCTCCAAAAGAAGTATAAGAAGTCATAATTACCAAGCAATTCAGTTCTCCCAATACTCCTCTTACCCCTAAAATAGTGGACTTAGTTTGACTTACTTTTTAAAGTCCATAACAAATAAATTCAATTTTCTTTATAACCTCCTAATTATTATTTGTAGCCAGTAAAGCAAAGTAAACATAATAAAAGATCCAAAGGTCACATTTATAGTAGGAAATAAATATGAGGATATATTTTGACTTACAATAATGACTTATTTAATTTACCTCCCAGCTAAAAATATTTATCTGAAACATAAAAAGGGCACTGTTTACTGTTTATCCTTCAGGTCAGACCAATTTGTCCATAAGGACTAATCTAGCTGTTCAAATTATTCAAATAGTACTAGCTTTTAATGGACTCTATGCATCAAAGATGCTTGACAGTCATTAACCTTTTAGGGCTACACTAATTTGTGCAATTAGCCTAGGGGAAATTATTTTTCTTGGTCACATAATTAATTGTCCATAGAGTTTTAAAGAATTGGTTTACAGGATGCTTTTCAGAACTACAAGTTACACAAAAATAATAATATTGTGTACTTTAAGGACAGGTCTCTAAAGTCCAAGAAAAGAGGAGGATTGAGGCAATTAGCCAGCCATTCCATGTGTACCTCAATAATGAATAAAAATAAAAGGGGCATCGATTAAAAGGACTTTGTAACATAGCAAACGGGTGAGGGTAAGAAAAGGATTCATATTTCCAAGGTAAATAATTTTTTTAATGTGTAGAAACATTTTTATACTATGAATTAAAAGATGTTTATTGTCAATAATTTCCTTTTTAAGTTGAAACTTCCAAATAGTAGGTTTTCTTATAGTTAAAATACATTTACATATTTTAAGGACTAATTTCCTTACTGTCAAAAAAGACCAAGCATAAATCATTTTTTACACATCCTTCCTTTCTTAAATGTGATGGGCTATACACATAGGTATTCATTCACAATTTGATGTGGGAATATAAAAAAGGAATTTTTCCCCCAAATAATACCAGGATATCATCTTCCTAAGTTCCAAGAAATGAGTTTATAATGACACAATTTGTTTTAAATGTCTACACCTCAGTGCCATCTGCACTGTAGGAATTCAATAAATATTTATTTTTAAAAGGTGTCCAAGGTGAGTGAAAGTGATATAAAAGATAACAGATGAACACTAAACAAATAAAACTTCTGTATTTCAATTTTACCAATTTTTAGAATGTATTTAACTCATACATTCTTTGCTTATATTGTATAATGCTAGATTTATAATTTTTAACTGCTTGCTCACCACAAATTTTCCTAATCAAGTAAGATTTTCTTGTCAAAAAGCAGAAAAATATCATTAACACTGAAAAGAAATGGAATACAATGCCATTTTCTAAAACTACAATAAGTTTCTAGTGATAAGGATTCATATAGATATGATTGCATTAACTCAAGATTATAGTTCAAACATTTATCTTATGCAATTTTTCACGATAATTATCTTAAACATAAAAAGGGCACTGTTTACTATTTATCCTTCAGGTCAGACTAATTTGTCCAAAAAGGACTGATCTAGTTGTTTGCATGGATCAAGAATCTTGGTTTCTGATCCTTTTACATATAGCTTAGGCTATGGAAAATAATAAGTCGAATCAAGTCAAGAAACTTTATTATTAAACAGGTACTGTGTGCAAGGTGCAGTGCTCAGCACTAGGAACACAAAGGAAAGGTTAAAAAAAAAACAATACCTATCCTCAAGAAGCTCTCGGTCTAATAGGGGAGATGATGGGCAAACAACAATGCATAAACAAGTTACATGGGGCAGCTAGGTGGTGGCAGGTGAATAAGCATTGGCCCTGGATTCAGGAGGACCTGAGTTAAAATCTGGCCTCAGACACTTGACATGTACTAGCTGTGTGACCCTGGGCAAGTCACTTAACCCCCAATGCCCCACCAAAAAAAAAAAAAAAAAAGCTGAGTGAAGGGTGGACTAGAGTGGGAGTGACTTGATAGGGAGACCACCCAGAAGCTATTGCAATGATCCAGAAATGATGAAGGCCCACACCAACTAATGGCAATGTCAGAGAAGGGGGGCCCATACAAGAGATGTTGCTGAGGTAGAATTGACAGATCATAACTCTTTAAGTCTTACAATGTGCTCTGGTCATAACAACCCTACCTGGTAAGTAATACAACTATGATTATCCCCATTTTATTGATAAGGACACTGCAGCTCAGAAAGCTTAAGGGACCTTAAAATAAGGTCACCCCACTGGGAAGTTCCACAGCCAATATGTGAAGTCAGGTTCTCTTGGCTTCAAGGTCAGGGCTCTTTCCGCTACATCACTGTTTTTCTTCTGCTGACATAGATAAATGCACCACAACTTCACTATAACATGATTCTCTAAGGAGCAGAATTTAATCTTATACTTTGTCCAATGGTATAACAGAATATAATAACGTCCTTATGACACTGTTCATCTGTATCACATTCTGATACATGGCATTTCAGGATATTTTTAAAGACAAGGAAACTATCAAACTCTACACTTAGGTAATAATAAGAGCTCACATTTCAACAGTGTTTTAAGGTGTAGGGAACCATTTCCTTAAAACCATCAAGCAAAATAAAGTACTATTGTGTGAGCAGTACCCAAATGTCATTAGGCTTAGTGAACTTCCTCAACAAATTCAGATTCACAATCTATAACTTGGCAGACAGGCCAGAAGAGTTTGTTCAGAGGCACACAGAATTCCAGTGACTTATTCAAGGTACACAGCTAGCAACTGTCAAAGAGGGGCTAGGAATCCAGATCTTTCAGACTCCAAGCCCAACATTCTGCCCATGATGGTATACTCCTTATATGAAATTTAGTTATGCACACTTTAAAGATGACCAAATTAAGGCTTCAGGATGCCTTATTTGTTCAGTGTCACACACCTATCAAGGGTGAGACTTTAGGATCTGTTCTTATACTATATTGCTTTCCAAATGAAATACCCCTCAAATGTTAAAGATTATAATCTCACTTGTAATAAAAATATAAGTTCCTATGATATGTTATAATATTTTTAAAATATCAAAATAATTATAAAGACCAATGGCTAGATATCTTCAAATGAATAACAACAAGGAGAAAAAAGAAGACAATCTTGTGAGAACATCTTGATCTTTCCTTTAAAGATCTTAAATTGCCCGGAACAGTGGCTTTTCTCTAAGATTCTGTCAGACTGTTGTTGTTTTTTATAAGCATTACCACTTTGAATCTGTCAATATTGACATTAAACAAATAATTAAACAAATAATCACAAATTATTTCTTCTGCTAATTACAATATTAACATCTTCGATATCTTAAACTATTACCACAGCTCTCTTCTTTTGTAATTGTTACCCAGGACAATCTAAAAACCATAAACATGCTTAGAATAATCCAATACTCAATACAATAAAACTTCCTCCAAAACCCAAAAATAACAGGCTTCCTTTTACTAAATGCCCTAAAATACAGGCTCAATCAGGACAACTCCAATATTTTTTACTACAACTCTTTGAGCATAGCATATAAAAGGAAACACATATAGGAATGGAGAGATTTAAAGCCTTTGATCTCCATAAACCATTTGACAGCCAAAGAATTGTGGCATCAGAAAACTGCCAGACTTCTTAAGCAAGCAAAAAAGCATTTTCTCCAATTGCATAAGTCAATTTTGCTACAAATTATAAACTATTCCCATTAAGTGCACATAAGCATCTTCATAATGTTGCAGTTGATATACACTTGACCTAATGCAAACTACCAATTTCTCAACTCCATTATCTGCCAAGTTACATATCAGGTTTTTTTAAGGTACTTTATTTCAAACCATTTTATTCAAGGCTTTATTTGTGAAATTTGTACTCACTCATTTTATAAGCAACATTTTTCCCAATAATTAGTCCCCCAAATATTATTTTGACATCAGGTTGAAGTCTGAAAGAAAACAATTGACAGTGATTGTTCTCTCTATTCCTCTGGGGTTAACATTTGTGTAGCTGTCTCTTTTTGTTGGCATACCCCATAATGAAGAGAAAGAACCATCTGCCTAGCTGTCTGAAAAACAGCTCTTGCCTGGTAATTCCCACGTTAGAAAGGAAGCAATTCAGAAAACCTATATACTCAGGAAGCTGATTTACTTTTATGACATTTTAACAATCAAAATGGCATGCTATACCTTTTGAAGTCTTACAATATTAAAGCCTAAATTTACCTTTGTTCTATGTTCAGACTATTCTTACATAGCTTAATGTCAATATGACTAAAATAATGTTTAATAATATGGAAGCTCAGAATCAATGTAAAGAAGTTCCTCTTCCTTTTATGAGCTATGAACTTTTTCTTTTAATCTTTGGGAATTTTCATTTAGAGAGGAAGAGGAAGTTTTCCTTTTTATCTACTACATCTTAGTCTCTAATGATTGTTCCTTTTCCTCAACAAACCCCAACTTGAATGTTCCTTGTGGCTTTGTCTTTGTTTCTCTTCTTTTTTCTTTCTCTACACTCTATGCCTGGGTAATATCATTTATGACATCTATCCAAATCATTCCTAATCCTCTATCTCTGGCTCCAACCCACTCCTACTCCTTCATATGTACCTTAAACTAAACATGTTCAAAACTTCCCTCCGATCTTGCTCAATCTTTAAACTTTTCCTATTTCAGAAAGCAACACCATTTTCCCAGTCACCCAGCTTCAAGACCTCAGTAATTATTGATTCTTCCCTCTTTTTTCTCCCCATATCTAGATAGTTGTCAAGGCTTAACATTTCAGTTCTACCTTGAAAATCTTTACTCTCTCTCACCTCCTTTTGATTGCCACTAACATCATTCAGGTCTCATTCAAATCTTCATTATCTCTCACTTGCACTATTCTAGCATTCACTGATTGGCCTCCTCTCTCCAATTCATCTTGCACACCAAGGCCAAAGTCATTTTCAGATTCACAGCTCTGATTATATCTAACCCATGCTTAAAAACCTTTGGTGACTCATTACTGTCTACCAAAAGTACCTTGAATTTATGCTGTATATATTTGGTATAAATTTAAATCTGTATGTACTGTCTCCCAGACACAATGGAAAGGACAGACACTACTTCATTTTTGTCTTTGTATCCCTAGTGTGTAGCATAGTACCTGAAACATAGTAGGTACTTTATAAATCCTTACTTATTGATTAATGACTCTTATCATGAGGCCCTATTTTACTCATGGTTGATCATCTACCAAAAGCATCTGAAGTACCTTCACACAGTGAAATCCTTTTCTTTTGAACTCTACACAAAACAAATTCCACAATAGTGGCAAGTCTCCTATGATAAACATATGTTTGGTTTGGTTTGGTTTTGGTTTTGGTTTTACATTTTATGCCTCACCTACTATTAATTATCAGAGTTATTCAAGTTATTTCTATGGTTGCATTTATCACAGAATCTTGTGAGATCTTAACATATTCATGAGAGACTCATAATGGAAGAAAAGCCTTTCTTTAATACTGTTTTGCTCTATCGAGTTAAATTATTTTTTCCAATCAACAGATAATAAACACAGTATTGTCTTAATTTCTGTGTAGCTTTTAATCAACTGTGAGGCTATAAGATGTGGTCTGCTATGGGAAATTATTCACAAAAATCTACCTGTTCCCTTCTCACATTTTCATCAAGGATACTCTCAATATACCAGTTGTTCCCTATAAATCCCTCCAGCCCTCCAACATCCAATAAAAATAATTAAGGCCAGATGTAGAGTAATTAGAGCTAAATCCTCAAGATAAGAATACAAAGCAACCACTGGTAGGAACTTTATGAATCAGAAGAATGGATGATTGATGGGGAACAGATCTCTAATTTCATTAATACCTGGAATTCTCACAGAGGAAACTCCTTTCTCTATCAGCACCAGTATCTTAAGATACCGATACAGCAACTTAAGAGAATTGCCTAGGGTACTGAGTGCTTGTTACTTATCCAGGGCCAAAGGCAAAACTTGAACCCAAGTCTTCCTGCTTAAAACAAATATCCACTATCAAATGCTACCCCTCGAAACAAACAAAGATAACAATAAAAATAACAATATAATACAGGGGACAGAAATGATAGACACAGTCTCTAAAACAAATGTTTAATAATGACCTTCTAGGTCAAAGAACAAATCACAGAATAATAACTGTTAGTGAAAATCATGAGTAATCATATAAGAAATTTCTGAGCCAGCTAAAGTAATCTTCAGAGGAGAAATCAGAGCCTTGAAAACACTGATTAGCAAAATGTAAAAAGAAAAGTTTGGGGGCAGCTAGGTGACACAGTGGATAAAGCACCGGCCCTGGATTCAGGAGGACCTGAGTTCAAATCTGGCCTCAGACACTTGACATTTACTAGCTGTGTGACTCTAGGCAAGTCACTTAACCCTCATTGCCCCACCAAAAAAAAAAAAAAGAGAGAAAAGAAAAGAAAAGTTAAATGAACTGAATATGCAGTTTTCAAAATTAGGAAATCAACAAATGTCCCCAAAATAAGCACAAATGAGGAAATTTTGAAAATTAGAAAACAAATATATTAAGTGGAAATCATAAAGATTATAGGAATGATAAACATTAAAAGATAGTTCTTTGAAAAGACCAACAAAATTGATATATGCCCTACCTAATCTGATTAAAAAGAGGGTAAAAAATCAATTGACCAAAATAAAAAGTAAACATGGTGAAACCAAAACCCATAGAGAAGAAATGAAAATTATCAAACAAGTTACACATAATTATATTCCAGCAAAATTGAGAATTTAAAAAGAAAGGAATACCTACAAGAATATAAAATACCCAACAAAACATAAAAGATATGAACCCAGTTGTAAAAATTTAAATTAAAATATCTGTAAAGGAACTATCAAGGGTGGGAGACACTTGAACCAAATAGGTGAATTCTTACAAACTTATAGGGAATAATTAATATTTATTACAAACAAGTCATTCTCAAAAGTGTTAAAGAAAATACTTCACCATACTATTTTTATGAGACAAACATAGTCCTAATACCTATGCCAAGGAAGGACAAAGTAAAGAAGAACAGACAAATATTAATGAATTAATATCAATTTTTAAATTTTAAATAAAACCATTCAAACAAGAATACAGAAATATGTCCAAAAATTATCGCTTGAGTTCTCTGAGCTCAAGAACATTTCATCCTACCGGAAGGAAAAGTATACATGTTTTATTACCCTATGCAACTCTTGTCTATGTCCTCCTATAAATCTTACACAGGGGTTCCAACACCCCTCCACCACCTTTCCAGATTAAACATTTTTATTTATATTTGTTTGTTCCAATCTCTATCCCTCTTTCCCTCCCTCCCCTACCCCCTCTCCGAGGTGGCAAACAATCTGATATGAGCCATACATATATGATCATCACATTGCCCTTCTTTTGCAAAATACAATAAAAAATGTCTTGACTATGAAATGTTAAAATGAATGGAGATTAAAGGTTGATTAATCCCCTAAAAATCTGTATATAATTTAGAGTATGCCATACTTTTTTTAACTAAACCACCAGACTCTGTATGTATACAAAGACTATCACAGTGTAGAGAGTAACCCAAATTTGGGGCAACCCATGTTGCTGTTGGCTATGATAAAGGAATTACAAAGACCAACTCCTTTTATATCCAGCATAAGGAAACCCCTCATGATACTTAAATTATTTAGGAACAATAAGATATGAGTTTTCCTAGTGTCACATATAGGTATGTAAACAGAATAGGCATGACATTGACATTTCAAGCCCTTGTACAAACACCAGTTTACTGTACAGTACTATTATGATATTTGTGACTTAGAGAACAAAGACCAGTATAGCTCAAATTCAGACTTATTTAGTATGTTCCCTTGCATCCATTATCAAGAGGCTTTAACACAAAGAACCCCAGAAAATGCAGCACTCCCCAAACTATCAAATAATTAGCCCTATTTCTAGGCTCATCCCAGACCTACCCCATCCTATCTCCCACTCCTATCATCCAAGAAATAAACCTTTGTGGAGATGTAACTGGAAACTGCTACTTCAGGTAAAGAACATAATTGAAGAATGAAAAAGGAAAAGTCTGTACACCAAGTCCTTGGAATTGCCAAAATGGTTTGACATCAGAAATGGATGTGATTTCATCTGTGGAAATGACATTAAAGAAGATGCCTTGGGAGCGGCTAGGTGGCGCAGTGGATAAAGCACTGGCCCTGGATTCAGGAGTACCTGAGTTCAAATCCAGCCTCAGACACTTGACACTTACTAGCTGTGTGACCCTGGGCAAGTCACTTAACCCCAATTGCCTCACTAAAAGAAAAAAAAAAGAAAAAGAAAAAAAGAAGATGCCTTGCCATTTGCTTTCCCTCACACTTTAAAGAGCATGAGGCCTTTCTATCAGATTTGCAGCTAAGAACCTCCCATTTGTGTTGTCTTCCCTCATTAGAAGGTGGACTTCTTAAGAACAGGGATCTCTTTCTTACTTTCCTCTCTGTAGTCCCAATACATAGCACATAGTAAGTGTATGATAAATGCTTTTTTATTCATTCTCTCTCCCAAACTTCTATAGACTTTCTAATAAGTAGATACGACCATTGTTATCAAGATACTCCTAACTTTGTTATTCCCACTTCCAAACCCATCCCGATAAAATGTTTTTTACGTTCTACCTATCACTTGTTCAATAATTCAATGCCATTAAAACTGAATTCTGACTCAAAATTTACACGTGAGGTTTATAATTAATATAATTTTGATCAGGTATATGTTTGTAATTTTTCATTCCTGAGAAGCAGTACAGCATAGTGCATAGAGAGTTGACCCCAAAGTCCAGAAGAATGGGCTCACATCCTGTGTCTGAAAACATACTGGCAAGTAACTTAACCTCTGATGGCGCAAGAAACCCTTAAAGATTATAAATTTCTGAGCAGGTGCTAAATCTACATTGGTGGAACCAGTTCCTCAAGAGGAACTTCCTATGCTGATGAAATCCCACGGCCAGTTTAAAAATAAATTGTAATTATGTGTGAAACAAAGATGAATTATGCAGCTAAGTGAATCTGAACCTTTTTACTTACACAGAAGCCTGAAAGTGTACTAATATCTTTGACAGCTAGCAGCAAGTATATATAAGTTTTTGTCTTTTAGAATAGCAGAAAGCTGAAAACTCTATTTTCTAACATTAGTGACTAGAAGTGATCATGTCTTTTCCTACTGACTGAACAACCTTTTAACCAAATCTTACATATTTTATCTTTTTAGATTCATACTCACAGAAGTCTCATCATCAGAATGAATTTTAGTTAGAGGAAAGCAATATTTTCAGAATAAAAGTAAAAAATCTTTCCCCTTAAAGATCATTTTTGTCTTATGAGTATAATTTTTATTATGAACACCTAAAGCAAATCTACAATGATATTATAAATATACTTAGGTTATGAGATCACTACTTAATGGTCTTCTCAGCAATGCTTATGCATGCAAGATGTGACATTGTCAGCAATGTGTTCTTGCAACATAAACAAGAATTAGAGGTGTCAGTTGTCAGCAAATCTTAACTTTTGTTAAAAATTACCTATTCAGGGGCAGCTAGATGGCACAGTGGTTAAAGTGTTGGCCCTGGATTCAGGAGTACCTGAGTTCAAATCCGGCCTCAGACACTTAACACTTACTAACTGTGTGACTCTGGGCAAGTCGCTTAACCCCCATTGCCTCACTAAAATAAATAAATAAATAAATAAATAAAAATTACCTATTCATTTGTTAGTGAAGTTTTGTAATACCAATTAGGGATTAAAACTTTTTGTTTAAGTGAATGGTACCTACTATTTTATTTTTTTAAGTAATAAACATTTTTATTTATAGTTTTGAGTTCTAATTTCTATCCCTCCTTCCCTCCCCACTCCCCAGTCAGTAAGTAACCAGATATGTGTTATACATGTACAAATATGTAAAACATTACCATATTGGTAATTTTATACAAGAAAAGTTGAATAAAAGAAAAAAATTAAAAACTGAAAAATAGTATGCTTCAGTCTGTGTTGCATCAATATCAGTTCTTTCTTTGGAGATGGGATAGTATGTTTCATCAATAGTCCTTAGGGATTGTCTTGGATCTTTGTATTGCTGAGAATAGTTAAGTCATTCACAGTTCTTAATCAAACAATATTGCTTTCTTTGTGCACAATGTTCTCTTGGTTCTGCTCACTTCACTATACATCAGTTCATACAAGTCTTTCCAGGGCTTTCTGAAATCATACTGTTTGAGGGCAGCTAGATGGCACAGTGGATAGAGCACCGGTCCTGGATTCAAGAGTACCTGAGTTCAAATCCGGCCTCAGACACTTAACACTTACTAGCTGTGTGACCCTGGGTAAATCACTGAAATCATACTGTTTGTCATTTCTTATGGCACAGTAATATTCCATCACCATCATATACCATAGCTTGTTCAGTCATTCTCCAATTGATGAGCATTCCTTTGATTTCCAATGCTTAGCCACCACAAAAAGAGATGCTATAAATATCTTTATACAAATAGTTCGTTTTCTCTTTTGGGGCATGGTACCTATTACCTTTTTAAAAACCTAATGAATATGAGTTCAAATCCAGCCTCAGACACTTGACACTTACTAGCTGTGTGACCCTGAGCAAGTCACTTAACCCTCATCGCCTCACAAAACAAAACAAAACAAAACAAAAAAAAAAAAACACCAAAAAAAACTAATGATAGCTACAGGCTATATGAGGTAGGGTGTCTAAAATCTATAAAGAGGATTAAAGAGGTTATAAATTCATAGTCGACATAACTATTGAAACCTCTGCTTTTCTTTGGTACTATGTGCCTCAAAAGTAAAGATTGTTTCATTTTTTGTACTTGCCTACCCAGTATACAGAACAGTACCTGGCATTTAGAAGGAAATTAGTAAATGCTTGTGAATTGATTGATACAAATCTAACACCCTACCCTCTGCCAAAGCATACCTGACCAAAAATATAATAGTTCACATTTGTGAGGAGGTTTGCTTAGATATCTTTTACAACTACTTCCAGCACTGGCATTCTAGGAGTCTACAACATATATTATTTTAAGCTTATAAAGCACTTTCTTTATAACAACCCTATGACATAAATAGAAAAAAATATTGTTTAAAGCACTAGCCCTGGATTCAGGAAGACCTGAGTTCAAATCCGGCCTCAGACACTTGACACTTACTAGCTGTGTGACCCTTGGCAAGTCACTTAACCCTCACTGCCCCACAAAAAAAAAAAATAATTATAGATAGATAGATGATAGATAGATGGATAGTTCACACTTTACAATTTACATTTTACAATAGGAAATGGAGGCTCAAGGAGGTTAAGTAACTTAGTCATGGTCACACTGATGCTAACTGAGAGAGCCAGGTTCTCTAATTCCAAATCCAGGGATATTTCCACACTATCACTTTGCCCCTGCTAAACAGAACAGATCTATGAATAAGGGCTATGAAATAAAAATAAGACACAAATCTGATAGAATAAGCTACCACATATACTCAAACATTTCCAGGGTTTTTCCCTTGTTCTAATTGTTACATGCCGTAGTTTGGGGCGGGGGGCGTGGGGGGGGGGCGGGGAGCGGGGCGGTGTGGAATCACTCAAAACAGGTTTAGTGTTGAGAAGATATATAAAACTGTGGAATTTTGTAGAATACTTTTATTAGAACATTTATTCTGTTTTCATTAATATTCATTCTGTTTTCATTTTGAATTATATTTGACCAGCTATAATAACTTGCATGCTGCCAAAATGAATATAAATTAATATAAAAGGCATTTCTAAGTTTTTATGAAACAAATCTTCATGAAATACTTCTCTGCCTTTATTGGTACTGGTAATCCTAACTTGCTTTCACTTAAAAATGTAGACACTATTCAAAAAAGAAAATTTAATCAACTTGACCACCTTGATCTTCTTTTAACCAATCTATGTCTCCTATTCCCTCAAAGTTCACTTCCAGGAAGGCTTGCATGATTTACCCTACCTCTATTTACTATAGTGACCCTACCAAATTTATACTCCATTTGTATCATTAGCTGTATCACTTTTCTGCTTTATTTCTTGGACAATACCTGGCTGTATCCTTTTTAAAGCAAGGATAGTAATAATAATCTCAGATGAAATTAAATTTAAAATAGATTTAATTAAAAGAAAAAATAGAGAAACTAAACTATGTGCCAGCAATAGTATTCAGTATTGTTTAAGACCTTGGAAAATAACTAGACAATATAAAATACCTAGGTATATACCTGCCAAAACAGACACAGGAACTATATGAACATAAACATAAAACACTTTTTATACAAATAAATTCAGATTCAAATAATTGAAGTAATATTTATTGTTCATGGGTAGGTAAACCCAATTTAATTTTTAAATGATAATTTTACCTAACTAATCTACTTATTCAATGTCATCCCAATTAAATTACCAAAAAATTATTTTGCTGAGTTAGAAAAAATAATAACAATTCATTTGGAAGAACAAAAGGTCAGAAACTTCAAAGAAACCAGGGGAAAAAATGTAAAGGAAGTAGATTCAGAAATATTAGACTTTAAACTATAAGGTGAGAGTATTCTATAATTCCGATCATCTTAAATTAAAAATTTCTGGTATAGGGGCAACTAGGTGGCACAATGGATAAAGCACTGGCCCTGGATTCAGGAGGACCTGAGATCAAATCCAGCCCGAGACACTTGACACTTACTAGCTGTGTGACCCTAGGCAAGTCACTTAACCATCACTGTTCTTCAAAAAAAATAATTCTGGAATAAATAAAACTTATGTAGCCAAAAATACAAACAATGCAGAAAACAGGGGGGCAGGCAGAGAGAGGGGACAGGGAGAAGAATCTTTCATAGACAATCTCTCAGATAGGATTGCTTGAGTTGGAATACTGCTGTTGTGAAGGAAATGATAAGCTGGTTGACTTGGAAAAACATGGAAAGACTTGGAACTTATGAAGGAGAATGCTATCCACCTCAAAGAAAGAGATGACAGATAGAAATAAGTATGGTATGGTCTTACATATATGTGTATTTTTGTAGATATCTATGTAGATGCATGTATATATACATATGTGTATATACATACATGTATACAAGCAAAGAACAAAAGAAAACCAACAAGGAAGCAAAGAAAAGCTGGGCAGCTTTGAAAACAATGCATAGCATTTATTATATAGGTTTTCTTGAAATGGAAATTTATTGTTTTAGATCGAATCCTCTCTTGTGTTCTGCTGTGTGCGTAACAATGTTTTGTTTTTTCTTTTCTCATTTTATATATGAGTCTAAAACATTTTTTTACAAAAAAAAAATGCACAGAAAAGAAGGAGTAATGCCAGGATGAAATACAAATAAGAGAGTTAGCTTTGGAAGTTGAATATTGAATTTATCATATACTTTAGAAGGAAAAACAAGCTATATAAAATAAAGATTCACAATTTCATCATGATCTTTTCTGTTCCACTTTGAATATGGAAATGTTTATTTGATTTGCTAATTGTTAAGTTCACAATAAAAAAAAAATGATACCCCAGAAATGTAGGAATGGGACATGTTCTAAAGAGCTTAAAATGCTAAAAAAGAGGAGTTTTTACTTTATCTTAGATGTAATAGGTAACCAGTAGCTTTTATGGAGGGAGAAGAGTGAAGAGGAAGGATATAATAATACCTTTTAAAAAATCATTTTTACAGAGATGTGGAAAATGGACTAGAGTGAAGAAAGATTTCAGGCAAGAGAACTAATCAGGAGAACAATGAGGGAAGTTGAGGGAAGAAGCAATGAGTGTCCAAATTCAGTTGATGGCTATGTGATTAGAAAGGAGACTTATCTAAAAGAAGTTCTGGAAATAGAATCTGTAAGATTTTGTAACTTATTGGTTATGTGGGGTAAATGAGAAGAAGGAGCCAAAGATAACAAGGATGCAAACCCAGGTGAATGGAAGGATCATGGTGCCCTCAACAGTAATAGGGAAGTTTGGAAGAAGGATGAGTTTGAGACCAAAATGAATTCTGTTTTGGACATAATCAATTTGTGTTACCTAAGGGACATCCCATTCAAAACATCTAATATGAATTTTGTGATGGAGGACTGAACATCAGAAGTAAAGCTGTGATAAAAATAGAGATTTAGGTGATATCTGCATAGAAATTTTAATTGAACCCATGGAAGTTGATGAGATCACCAAGTGAGATAATACAGAGGGAAATGAGAAGATAACCCAAGACATCACCATAGTTATGGGTATTCCTATAGTTAGTGGACATGACATAAATGATGATTTTCCAAAGGAGGCTGAGAAAGAGTGGTCACATAGATAGGAAGACTACTAAGAGAAAGTCATGTCAGAAAAAAACCAGAGAGGAGAAGGTATTAGAGGTAAGTACTAGAAAGTTACTTGAAGCCTGTTTAATGACTTGACCAAGGTTACAAAACTACTACTAATAGTTAAGGCAGGGATTTAGAGTCTTCCTGAGTCTTCCAGCTGCTTTAACTGTTATACCTACCTTGCTGCCTCTAATTTACTCTGCAGAGCTTTCAAAAAATTTAGTATTTTAATAAAGCATCATACCAATTTAAGACTACTATTGACACTGTAAAATAAATAAATATAATTTTCCATTTATCAGCTACAGTAATCCTAAGAAAAACTGATCCTTTGGTGGAGATTTTTAAGCATCTACTGTTATGTACAAATGATCAAATATATAATTTTTAAGATCCTACCCAGATAGAAAGGAGAAAACAAGCCCACAGAGTACCAGAAGAAGAAGAAGAAGAAGAAGACGCAGAAGAAGAAGAAGAAGAAGAAGAAGAAGAAGAAGAAGAAGAAGAAGAAATAAATAGAAGCCAGGTAGCATTGATATAGATCCTCTCCACTGAAAACTGGTCAAAGAAAATTTTAAAGGGAGTTTAGGATAGGCTTGTGTTCTGCTCACAGCTATGTATTACACTGTGTAGAAATAGATTACACAAAGTCATAATGGACTACCTAATACCTAGGGGATATACAAGGTTCTCCCAGGGTTAATTTCTTCTAGATTCCACAGAAAGAGTTATTTATCACAGCATAGTCTCAGATCAAAATGCTATTACCAAAACGAGGTTCCTTCACTCAGGAAAATTATTTTTCTTTCCTTTCCCTTCCATGCTGCTCTAAAAACTCAATAATAAACTTTAAATCCTTTAGGTTTGAGAGGTTTGCAATAAAGCTTGGTACAAAGTCATAATTCACTGTAAAGAAAATGAGGAATGCCATTGAAAAATTAATCTGTTCCCAAGTTATAGATCTACAATACTTAGAGCAGGCAAGAATATCAAGGTGTACAATTTACATACTACCTGAATACTAAGATCAGCATACTATTGGTGAATATTTATGTATATAAAAATTATAGTGGTTATTTTAATTGCTTAATATTAGAATATCATATGGCCAAATTAATTCTTCACAGCACAATTATAATTTAGTTGTGTCTGAGGAGGAAATGTACTGATAAAGGCTTTACATATATGGCATGGTTAAACACCATGCCTAACTAATGGCCCTTCGAGAGAATCAGGAAAATGGTTATTTTTTCAATCAGGAGTCAAGGCTAAAATTTAAAGTAAGAAAAGAGAAGAATAAGAAGAGGACGGGAGAGAGGGGAGGGGAGGGAGAGAAGGAAAAATAACGGACTCTGAAGTCAAGTAAAACTAACAACCTTCCCCTACAAGGCAATAAAACAGAAGGGAGAAAAGAGAAGGGAAGAATAAGGTAGAAGGGGAAAAGAGGAAGAAGATAAAAAAAGCAGTGAGAGCAACAGACAGAAGAAAAAAAGGAAAAAAATACTTGAAATGAGCAAGTGAAGTAAATTAGGAAACAGGTAAGGAAAGAGGCAGAAGGCAGAATGAAGAAATGAGTAAGAGATGACAAGATATTTTCACTATAAATGCTAGGTTGATTTCAATTAAGAATTTTTAAAAATAAGTGACTAGTATTAGGTGCTTTTGGCTGAAACAATCATGAAAGTTTCCTTAATGAAATATTTGTTGAATAAATAAGGGTATCTTCTTTATTTACTTTTCTGATTAAGATGAACAAACATTCCTCCTTATTTCCTTTTGTCTTCAGTACACATGGCATCCTGTCAGCTACTCCCTATCTCTACAATGAACAGTAATGGTTAACTTGTAAATTACATAAACTTTCTATAGTATGATTTTGTGATCTTTAATCTACAATCCAAAGCAAGTCCCATATGTGGAAGACAGAGTATAGGGGGGGGTTGGGAAATCAAAATGTCATTTATAGCTTTTCCTATAGGCAACTTCAATTTCCTTATCAATCTCCAAGGTTCAAATTTTCAACATTCCAACATTTGATAAGAACCTCCAGGATATACCTACATAAAAGCCTGCTGGAGAAGTATTATAAATTCAAGAGATATCCCCTATAGTCCTAAAGTAATGAGGCTTTATTCAAGCCCCAGTTGACCTATCTTACTTTAGAATCATTCCAAAGACCACATCAACCTGATGTGGTACTAGATGCCTTAGATCAAATTGAGCCACTAAATTGCAGGACACTCACAGAATTTTAATATGAGACCCTCCATATTTCTTTCTGTAAAGGGTCAATAACCTCAAGGAGATCCAGTTTTGATCTTTCCATCTAAAGAGAGGACTGGGTACCTTATTTGTATTTGCTTCCCAGACAGTGTTAAGTATTAGAGAAATTTTAAATACTGAAGACCTAAAGGTCTCGTAACTTTTATTCTGGTATTGTGGCCTCCCCTACTCAGTCATGATCTATGGCTCCCCAATTAAGTACCCTAAGAATAAAAAGTGGATTTATCCCTTACTGCAACTCAGAATTCCTTAACTCAAAAATTCACCATCCTCCATATCCTCCAGTAGCAGGGATTACATACATATGCCACCATTCCAGGCTTAAATTCCACTTAGTATAAGAACCCTTTCCTGGTCTTCCCACTGTTAGTGCCTTCCCTCTGCAACTACCTCCCATTTATAGACAGACATATATCCTTTATGTGACTAGTTACTTAAATTTTCTCTCCTCCAATAGAACATAAACTCCCTGAAGACAGGGGCTAGTTTTGTTTTTTCGGTTTGGTTTGGTTTTTTATTCTCAATATTTAACATAGTGACTGGTATACAATAAGCATTTAATGATGCTTGTTGACTTGTTTACTGACTAGATATTTGGTATTTTAAAGTGTTAAACCAAATAATGATATTTATATATTATAGATGTTCCTGCTCTATAAGCAGCCCTATTCATTTTTTTTACTAAAAGTGATCTTTTCTGACAATTAGACTCTTGAACAGAGTACTTTAACTAAGGAGGGTACTCAGAACAATTAGCCATTCTCATCATTAAAATGTGCTTTTAGATATATAAGTTGAGATGTGACCCACTTAAAAAAGAGTTTTCTTTAAAAGTAGTGCTAAAATAGAAAGAATTAAATGCTCTCTGGAACTACTCTAAAAAGAGAACTTTGTGTGTGATTGAATGTGGTAGCAGTTCTGGCTACTGTTATTGATTTTTAAAATTAATACCAATTGGAAGTCATCCCACAGAGGGTTTCAGAGACTTTTAAATGAAATAACACATCAGTAAATAAAAGATATTTCTAAATGGACCCTAAATTTGTTTTAAACCCTTACTATAAAAGCAATATGTTTTTAGCTTTTTAACTAATTAAATTAAATTTTTCATTTACAGACTTCTAGTAAAATTGTCATTGGTGGCAAGACATAGATGAGAATAGGTCTATTCCCTACGGAGAAAACAAAGGATTAGGTCAACA
Organism: Dromiciops gliroides; assembly: GCF_019393635.1. Classification (NCBI taxonomy): domain Eukaryota; kingdom Metazoa; phylum Chordata; class Mammalia; order Microbiotheria; family Microbiotheriidae; genus Dromiciops; species Dromiciops gliroides. The sequence goes on from NC_057861.1 coordinate 531,482,750, forward strand.
TGGCTGGATCATAGGGATCTTGGACAGGAGGAATGTGCAAAAAGACTGAAAAAGTAGAAAGGGCCAAGTTGTGGAGAGCTTTGAATGACAGACAAAAAAGTTTATATTTGATCCTAGAGATAATAGGTAGCCACTGGCATCTATTGATTAGGGGACTGACATGGTCATATATAAGATTTAGGAAATCACTGAGGCAGTTGTATAAAGAATAAACTACAGTGAGCAGAGATTTCAAGCACAGAAACTGATTAAGAACTATTGAAATAGCTCAGGGAAAAGGGGGTAAGGACCTGAATTAAGATGATGACTATGAGAGTGGAGAGAGGGAAGCATATCCAAGAGAAGTTTTGGAGATAGAAACTATAAGATGAGTAGTCAAAGATGACACCAGTGTTGCAAACCAGGGTGACCAGAAGGATGGTGATGCCCAAAACAATAAGAAGTTTTCAAGAGGGGTGGGCTTAAGAGTAAGATAATTAATTCCATTTTGGACACATTCAGTTTGAGATGCCTATGAAATATCCAACTAAAAATGTCTAATTTGACATTTTTGATAAGAGAATAGCATTTCAGAAGAGAGACTGGTATTGGATATATAGATTTGATAACACAATGACAACTGACCTCATGGGAGTCATTGTTATTTTACCAAATAAGAGAGTATAGAGAGAGAAAAGGGGAGAGGGTTCAGGACATAGCCTTTGGGTCTATCAGTAGTTAGTGAGCATGACATGAATGATGGTACTCTGAAGGATGCTAAGAAGTAAGTGGTCTTATAGGTAGGTGAATTGAGAGAGCAATTCAGAAAAACCCAGAGAGAAAAAAGCATACAGAAGAAGATAGTCAACAGGGTCAAATGCTTCAGAGAGGTCAATAAAGATGAAAGTTGAAAAAAGATTATTAGGTTTGGCAATTTTAAAAGGTGACTTTGGGGAGAATATGTTCAAGTGAGTTATGACACTAGAAGCCAGGTTACTGATGGGTAAAAAGAGAGAAGGAGGAAAAATGGAGGCATCAGCTTAGATGGCTTTTTTGAGGAGTCTGGGTAGAAAAGGAAGAAGAGATATAGGATGATAGCTGGAAAATAAGGACAATTAACTCAAAGAATTACAACTGTAATGAACTTCACAGATCATGCAGACAAAACTATTTAACAGATGAAAAAACTAAGCCCAAGAAAGGGAATGACTTGTACAATGTCACAAAACTAGTAAGGTACAAAGTCAATATTTGAACCCAGGTCTTGTTACTCTAAATTCAGTGCTCTTTCCACTACACTATACTGTCTCTTTGATTGAATAGTCCAAAACAATATTAAAGAATGGCTCATTAGTTTTGCTGAACTGCTTTTCTTTTGCAGTTTTTGTTAGAAATAATGGCTATCTGGGTAAGGTGGCAGAGGAATAAAATTGGAATTTGAAGGTAATATAAAAACAGAAGATATTAAAATATTTTAAAAGATAGAACTAAAGTTATAATTGAATAGAAAAACAGATTTTAATATTTTTAAATACTCAACCTGTTAGTAACAACTCTTATAGATAGTAAGATCATGCTATTCCTCTTTTTTCCTTCAGACTTTGTTAAAAAGAAAAAACTTGCCTAAATAAATATATCAGATCCCCCTCCTTTTCACTTCACTCTTGACCAAAATGTATAACTGAATTCTCTCCTCTAAAAAGACTAAATCTAAAGTAAGTGACTGACAGCATAAACTGTGTTAATAAGTGATTAAGCTGTATAAGTAAATACTCAACTATTTACAATTTGTCCTCAAGACAGTGCCAGGATTTGAGTGCTTGAAACAGGTTCAGGCTTGGTGAACAACTCTACTGGGCAATCAAATCTGTGCCAGTAAGCCTGTTGAATAATAAATTGTTAAGGAAGAAAACAAATAGCTGTTTTTTGTAGTAACAGTTACACAGTATTTTTCAAATCTTAGATTTTTTTTTAAAGAAAGCACAGGTAATTCTACAGTACATTGAAGCAATATATTGAAAAAAGTTAACCTGTCTCAAAGTTAACCTGACTCAAAAAAATTTGAAATGATGGAATTTTTATGATCAGCTCTTCTCCTGAACCTATCATTGGATTCTGGATAGACTAATTCTGAATTTATCTGACACTCTGGTCTAAAGCACCAATATCCTAAATAATTCCAAATGTGAAAGAAGTTTAGAGACATTCACAAAATTCACAAGTGATTCCCCAAGAGTAAGTAGGTACCTAGAGAACTCTTTAGGTCAGAAGGCTATGGTTTAGCACAGTGGTTGTTAAATAATTTAATGCCATTAAACTCTATGCTATGTTTATCAACTTCTCTTGTGACTCTCCCCACCAAAAGAGGTGATAACAGATGATAAGACAGTGTGACCTTTATATTAGAAAATTGTTTTTTTAAGATTTTTCCACACTTTTAATAGCTAAAGCCAAGACACAGAAATCTAGGAAAACCTTTTTTATTAGAAAGCTCTAAAGGATGGCACCAACTCCCCCATCCCTTGACAGTGATAAGGAGTAAAAGTCTCATCTTTGCTCTTTTCCCCTGAATTAAATACCACCCTCAATCCCCTGAGGGATGTCTATTTACAAATTTCCCTACCCTCCACCACATACTAAACAGATATAGCTTGAAATAGATAAGCTACTGAAAAAAAAAAGAATTATTATCTTAAAAAATAAAAATGGCAAGAGAGGCTATTCTCCTTATCTGATTTCAGGAGAAAAAAAATCAGGTAAGGGTACAAATACCCTATACATTTTCTATATTTCATTCTTTCCTTCCTTCCTTTAATAACTTACCAACAATCTTTAAATTAGTCAATTTAATGGCCTTTTTTTAGTCCTCATCCTTCTTGGCCTGGTCTTCAATTTTTTACATGGTAAACCAGCCCTGCTTCTGAACACTCTTTCATTGGTTTTTATCCCTACTGTCTCTGTTTCCTCATAAACCAACTGCTGCCTCCCATTCTTCTTTACTGTCTCCTTTTCCCACCCTTACTCATTTGTCTTCTCTAAAATTGTCTAGGGTCTTCTCTCTCTACAGAAGATATGCTTAACCATTGGTCTACAAATTTGGTTTTTAAAATAATTTAATAAATATTTCAATATAATTTATTTTCTTTGTAATCCCATGTATTTTATATATTTATATATTTATTAAAATATTAAAATATATTATAAATAAGTTTATATATTTAAAAACATTATTCTGATAAGTCCATATAACTTTCACCAGACTACCAAAAGGGTCCATGATACAAAAATGGTTAAGAACCTCTAAAGGCTGTCTCTTAATTCAGTCACCATGCCTATGAAGATAGGCTTACCAAATCTATATATCCAGATCTAATCTCTCTAATGAATTCTAGTCCTGTGTCACCAACTACCTGCTGGACATGTCTTCTTCCTGGTTATTTCAAGAGTATCTCAAGCTCAACATGTCTAAAGCACAACTCGTTATCTTCTCTCTAAACCTCCCCTTCCAAATTTCCCTATTTCTGTTCAGGGTACTACCATCCTTCCAGTCACTCAAGTTTACAACCTCAGAATCATCCTAGACTCTTCACTCTCCTTTACTCCCTATATTCAATTTTGTCACTGCTCCCTTTTCAACATCTTTATGCCCATTCCCTTCTCTTCACCCACACAGCCACCACTTCAGCACCTCATCACCTTTCCCCTGGACAATTGCAATAGCCTTCTAATTGGTCTCTCTCCTCCCACCCTCCCCCATCTTCAATCCAATATCCATACAGCTACCAAAATAATCTTCCTAAATCATAGACTTAAATGTGTCACTCTCCTGCTTAGAGGTTCTCCAGAGCCCTTAAATAAAACACAAACTTTTCACCCTGGCATTTACTCACAACATGGCTACAGCCTACCTATCCAAACTTGTGTCATGTAATTTCACTTCATTCACTTGACATTCTTGACAAACTGACTTAGCCTTTATCCTCTGAGTTCAAATCTAGCCTCAGACACTCACTAGCTGTATCACTGGGTGAGATGCTTTACCCTCTGTCTGCCTTAGTTTCCTTAGCTATAAAATGTAAAATTCTTAAAATAGCACCTACTTCCCAAGGCTAATGTGATGACCAAGTAAGATAACATTCTTTTTTTTAAATTAATAAAGTATTTTTTTCCATTACATGTAAAGATAGTTCTCAACTTTTGTTTATACAAGCTTTCCAATTTCAGATTTTTCTCCCTCCCCCCTCCCCTAGAAAGCAGGCAATCTGATATAGGTTTTATATATATATATATATATATATATATATATATATATATATATATATATATATATATATGTATATATATATATACACACACATAATAACATTAAACATATTTCTGCGTTAGTCATGTTATAAGAGAAAAAATCAGAGCAATGATGAAAAACCTCAAAATAGGAAAAAAACAACAGCATCAAAAACAAAAGAAATAGTATGGTTCATTCAGCATCTATACTCCGCAGTTCTTTTTTTTTTTCTTGGATTTGGAGATCCTCTTCCATCACAAGTTCCCTGGAACTCTTCTGTGCCATTGCATTGGTGAGAAGAATATAGTCCATCACAGTAGATCAACACTCAATGTTGATGATACTGTGTACAATGTTCTCCTGGTTCTGCTCATCTCACTCATCATCAGCTCACGCAAGACCCTCCAGGTTTCTCTGAACTCCTCCTGCGATAACATTCTTAAAATACTTAAGATGCCTGACACATAGTAGGAGTTCAACAAATGCTTGTTTCCTTCCTTCCCATTCCATTTCTCATCTTTACGCACAAATTTGTCCCTCAAGCTTATAAAGTACTTTAATCAATTCTACCTGTTGTAGTCCTTAGCTCCCTTCAAGGTCTATCTCAGGAGTCATCTCCTCTGTAAATTAATTACAGTTTCATCTAGTTGTTCATCTTCTTTTTCTCCTCAAGTCATCTTGCACTATTTCTCTATTTAGCCACTGAATCCTTCATATACATTGTATTCTCCAATAGAATACAAACTCCTTGAAGGATAGGGATATTTTTCTTTTTGTCTTTGTTTTCCTAGTGCCTTGAACATAGTAAGTGTTTAACAAATGCTTGCTGAATAAATGAGAGACTAACTCAAAAACTTTTAAGAGATTATCAGAAGAGACAAATACTTAAATGTGTATATATATATATATGTGTGTGTGTGCGTGTGTGTGTATATATATATATATATACATATACACACACATACATAATGAACACAGAAATGTAAATGTAAAGAACTACAAGAAAGCAAAGTAAATGTTGCAAAATTATAAAGAATGAGTATGGCTCAAAAATGAGTTAAGGGGAGAAACACCCACAAACACTCCTTTGCTGATGTATGTTGCACATCTTTTCAGTCTTTTTTTTTGATGTATTTTTTTTTTTAGTGAGGCAATTGGGGTTAAGTGACTTGCCCAGGGTCACATAGCTAGTAAGTGTCAAGTGTCTGAGGCTGGATTTGAACTCAGGTACTCCTGAATCCAGGGCCGGTGCTCTATCCACTGCGCCACCTAGCTGCCCCTTTTTGATGTATCGATGAGGTTTACTTTTTTTTCCTCTTAATTTCCTTTTTTGTCTTTAAAAATACTATTTGTTATAGAGAATTGCTCTCTAGAAGGGGGAGTGGGACACTAGGATGAAATTATTGTGATGTAAAAAAGGACATTAATAAAAATTTATTTTTAAATTGATAATTGAATTTGAACTTCTCATCTTACAGATAAGGAAACTGAGGCTCATAGTGTTTAAATAGTTTGTCAAAGGTCACATAGCTAGACAGTAACAACACCAAGACCAATACTGTAGCTGAATCTCTGTTTATTTGGAATTCTTGACAACCACAGTAAAGAGTAAATTAATTCAAACATAGACTGAGATCTATGTGATCTTTTAGAAGGTTTTTGGGTAGATTTTCAAGCCAGTTGCTTCCAGTACAACTTACTCTCTCTGGTTTGCTAGGATCCCCATAATGGAAGAGAACATAGGCAATAACCAAATTTTGTCATGCTCCACTTGAGGACCCTGAGCACTGTCCCCTCCCCATAATAATAATCTCAAGTCTAGGTCTTCATTACAAAAAGTTTTGGTACCCTACAGGAAGCCAATAATGATTTTCATATATACATGTGTGTGTGCGCACATGTGTGCATGTGTGTATATATACATATACACATACACATAAACACACACACACATATATGCTAAGGTGGCCAAAAAAGATGATGATATTAAGTTATTAACTTCCCACTTAGCCACAAAAAGGATTAATCTTTTTTTTTTTTTTGCAGGGCAATGGGGGTTAAGTGACTTGCCCAGGGTCACACAGCTACTAAGTGTTAAGTGTCTGAGGCCAGATTTCAACTCAGGTACTCCTGAATCCAGGGTTGATGCTCTATCCACTGCGCCACCTAGCTGCCCCAAGGATTGATCTTTTAAAGTTAAAAAAAATAAGCTATGAAGGAAAAGAGTGATATTATGGTTCATTTAAAAAAAAATCCTTCCTGCTTCTTTCTTTTCGGATACTAACAAGTAAATACAATGATTCATCAATTCAATTGTTATCATTTATGCTTATGTACTAATCTTTTTACTCTTAAAGCTGATAAAAGGATATAAAATTCTGAAATAACCAATATCAGCCCTTTATAATTATACAGTTCAAGGGAATAATAGATATGAATGTTCTATTTTTTGAGACAACCAGATGGCACAAATGATGCTTCCACCATTGTTTTATCCTACTATTTAACCCAAAGTAAATTAATTAAAACTAACTCTATTGGGGCAGCTAGGTGGCGCAGTGGATAGAGCACTGGCCCTGGATTCAGGAGGACCTGAGTTCAAGTCCGACCTCAGAAACTTGACACTTACTAGCTGTGTGACCCTGGGCAAGTCACTTAACCTCAATTGCCTCACAAAAAAATTAAAAATTAAAAAAAAAAACCTGACTCTATAGAAACAAAACAATGACCTGTTTTCTTTCACTTTCAGTCCCATTTCCCTAAATCTTAAACTTTGAGCAATCTTGCTTCATGACCAACAAGATATGAAGACTAAGTCAATTGTAAGTGTACTGAAATCAAATTTATAAAAACAGTTCATCTGAAGGATTCAGTTGTATGCATCAGTATTTTTGTGTTCTGTGGTAAATAGACATAAGGGTAAGAAAGATTATTTTGCCTTTGGTAAACCCCACTGATAGACTAATCTAATCTCATCCCAAGGGGCAAATGCCCTAATCTGGTGAAATTCACAAAGTAGGGCTAAAACCAGAGATAGCTTATGTTTGGGTCTAGTCTTCATCTTGGACAATAACCTGGGAATGTAGTTTGGTAATAGGAATAGAACTAAACTAGGAAGTGGTTGATATAAATGAATGGATCTCCTGGATTTGATGGAGATGCTTTATTATCCAGCAGTATTTTTTATGTAACCCTGGGTTAATAGGAGCAAAGTGTCCTTCAACTAAACTCCAAACTGAACCCAGATAGCTAGCAGATAAAAGTCCCTACCTGGTAATTTCTTTCCTCAGGGTAGTAAGTCCCTATCTTATGGGGAAACTGGGCATCCTCATCCTTGCCAAACCCTTTTTGGGAATCATGTAATCTTATCATGGTGCTTCTATATTTCCTCCATACTTGTTATAACTGAAATTGTTTAAAACTACTTTGCATTACATCTATTCTTGTTATAGTATGTATTTGGGGTTGATTTGTATCATATTATTGAAACTGATAACATTCTGTAACCAGTGGACAAAAAAAATCCTTCTCTACCCTCCGAAAGAGGGAGTCTCAAGCTTCTTTCTTAGGATGGGGTCTCCACATGATCATGTTCCTTTCTTCTTGGGACAAAATAAATTGGTATTATGTTTTTCCTATGTCTCTGATCTGGTTTTTAGACATGTTCTCTGATCTGTTTTTGGTAGGAGACTTATGTTCTTTGATCTGGTTTTTGGTGAGAGGACAGGTATGGAAACTAATTGTAGGAGATATAAGATTAATTTCTCTGATCTGTTTATTATTTTTGTAGGAAACAGGCAAATTAAAAACTATATTTAATTTTCAACAGAAGTAAAAGATCTTACAAGGTTATAGTATTGCCTGTTCCATAAATTAGTTGTGTGGTCTTAAGCAAGTCAGAAACTCTCCAGACCACAGTCTCCTTACCTGTAAAATTAAAGAGTTAGACTAGACAACCTCTAAATTCCCTTCTAGTTCTAAAATCCTATTGTTCTATAGAAGTAGAGACATTAGGATTAATATCTGCTAGTGAAGTCACAGTTCCACTTCTAGAAAAACAAGAGTCTCGGCCTGGAACAAAGAAAAGGAAAAGTGTCTGAGAGGTCAGCTACAGGACACTGTCTGATTTGCATTCATTTTTTTATACTTTGGGTATATATCAATACACCAAAATGCAAATTTTAAAGTAGACATGATCTTATTGCTCTAAAGCTCCTCCAGTGACTACTAGATGTGTAATGCAGAGGAACCTAAATAATTGGACCTCTCTACTGCTCTGGGAAGGGGTGGCCATGGGCCTAGAGTTATTGAAAACCACATCTGACAAATGTACTTGTCAACAACAAATGTGACTACCACTACCTCCACATTGGTTTCATTGACTGACAAAGATTATATTACTACAACCCAAGTCTCATGCTCCAGACAAGAACAAAAAAGAATAGAGACAAGAGAGAATATTGGAGAACAAAAAGAAGAAAGAAAGGAAGTCTCTTTCTTTGGGATGGATGTGGGCTAAGGAACATAAATGCTCTTTTCTCTATACTGAGTCACATTATACAGTGGTATATACCAAAAGGTATAATTTATCAGAAGGGCTCCCTGTCACAAAAACATCTTCTTATCATGCTGTCTAAAATCTCATCAAATAGAAATCTATTGGAATAACAAGCAAGAACCCTTAGAACAATTAAGGGAAACAGTATTAGTCATTCACATATTAGTGTAAAAAGTTTAATAAAGTTATCAAAACAAGAACTAAGAGAATGTTTTTGCCTGGAGACATGTAAGAGTAAGAAGCCAGAGATAATTTTGAATTGTGAGTCACTTCAAGGAAATTGGACCTGGTTGTAGCAACTCAGTCACAAAATTACAGATCGATCCTCAGAGTTTGGAAGGGGGCTCAGAGGCCAACCTGTACCTGAACAAGAATCCTGTCTATGACATATCAGTTTAGGGAACATCTGAAGTTTGCTTACAGGCCTCTGGTGAGGGGGACCCCTTTCCCTCCCATGGCATCACATTCTACTTTCACAGAGTTTTAATTCTTAGGAAGTTTTTCCTTACGTCAAGCCTAAATTTGCCCTTTTAAAGTTTTTATCCACTGATCCTAGCTCTGCCCCCTGGGGCCAAAAAGAACAAACAGAACACCTCTCCCAGGTGACAGCCCTTCATCTCAACAACCTAACAATACTTCAATTGGCATTTTTCAATAAAAATTATTTCCCCAACGGAGCCCCACAAAACTGCAGTTTGGAATTAGAAAAACTTTTCAGAACAAATTTCCCCTTTTCTTTAGCTTTCCTACTATGGTGATTTACAAATCTGAAAACATTTTTCTATTTTCAAACTTCGTGCTTTTCTTTGTGACTTTACCATGGAAACGTGTGTCAGGAGGTTTAAAAAGCAATTTTCCGTTTCTTTCCTAAAATGTTTCCTTTTTTGTTTTTATCACTTCTTTTTAGAATTTTCTACCTTTAGTTTCTCCCTAATTTTTCAGATGAAGAAACTGAGACTCAGAAAATCTGGATGACTCACCCAAGGTCAGACAGATAACGGATGGGATAGAAAGGATTTGAATGTAAGTTTTCTCTGACTCCAGAAAGTAACACTTGTTTGACAGCAGAGGTCTTCAGTGTTCTACACCTCAGCAATTACTCAGCTGCTTCCAGATACTGCCTCCAAATCAAATGTGGTAAAATAGCGAATTGATTTGTGAAGACCAATGTGGTACTTTTTATTTACTTTTTAAAAGAATCAAATCAAGAATTGAACATCTAAAAATCAGATATGTGGCTTAAAGATTCAAATCCCTCACTTTCATAAAAAGCTTCTGTGTGTTTGTATGTGTATATATTTGTATATGCATGTTTGGGGGTTTGATCATGAACTCTATGTCATGTATCAATCAGATTACTGTTTAGGAAATTAGCCGCTCACTATGTATCTATATACAAAAGTACATGTCTACATATATAGACACATAAATATGTATGCATATTGTAACGATTGGAATAACGCCACCTGCTGGATACTTACTGTAGAAGAGTTCTGCCCATGAAGGGAAGGTCTTTGAGGGCAAGACCAGGAGTCTTTTCTTCAGGAGTCAGGAAGTGACGCGAACTAGTGGGAGGAGGAAGGAAGAGACTGGCGCTCAGTCTCGCTCTCTTTCCTGAGGACGTTGGCGGAGAAGGGAGCTAGAAATGTGCTCTCCCTTTAATAGTTAGGAATCTAGGCCTTTCTCTCTCTCTTTACCAAATTCTTATTCTCCTTAATAAATGCTTAAAAGTCTAACTCTTGCTAAAGCTTATAATTTATTGGCGACCACTCATTAAATAGTTTAGACAGTTTAGCTAGAATTTTAGCCCTTAACAGATGGCTGACCACGAAGAGGAAAGCTAACCCTCAGTCTTCTGATCTGCTGGTTGGGTAAGAAATTTCCCCTCCCTCTCCCTTTAACTGCTAAGTACTGGCGCACTGGCTGTGTTTTCCTTTAAATTTTTTCAAATGGACCTTTTAAACTCCCTAATTACCCTATTTTTGATTTTAGTCTGTTTAACCAGACAAATGGGAGATAAGATCATGTTAATGCTTTGTTTTTGTGGATTTTCTATTTTTCTTTTTATTTTTGTTAAAAGAGCCAGTAACTTACTCACAGGAGGAAATATCTCTCCCTCTCCCAACCATGCTTTTTCAGAGAAACCTGAAGAGATTCCTGCTGCTTTTCCCAGTTCCAACACTAATTGTTGCTCTAATTTTGCATGCCTGGAGGCAATGACCCACCCTCTAGAAGCTTTTAATCCCCTAGCACCTGGAGGCAAAGTGGGGGAAGAGGAATCCAGGCCTGAGTTCAAAATCAAGTCGGATTCAAATTGCGCTGGTCCCTCCCCTCCTCTCCAGACCCCACCCTCTACTCCTCCCATGGCCAAGCCCATTGCTTCCCCTACCGGGGAAGTCCAGAGATCTGATGCGCATGCTCAACTTTTTCTACCTGCATTTGCAGCTTCAGGCTCAGCCCTTTCCCAGCCTGGCTGTGCTTCTGAGACAACCTTAGAAAGCCCTTTAAATTCCAGATATGCTTGTTTTGTTCATAATTTTGCTAACCTGCTTTTGTCTTTAATTAGTAATCTTATAAAGCATTTGTATGGTGAAAAGACTGACAGACAATATAGAGGGGTTAAAGAAGAAAAACTTAAGCTGAATAAGAATGACAATCATCACCATAGTTCAAGACTCTGCTTCTTTTGCCATGGAAGGGTACATATTTTACAGAAATGTAGAAGTAAGCAGCAAGGTATTGATATGAGTATTGGGGATTTTAGATATCGGAATCAAAAGTGTTCTGAATTCACTCAGAGTAATAATGTCAGTTCAGAGGTTACATAGGATTTCTATGCCATTACATATACATTTTGAAATTAATGGTATGGGTTTATTTTCATAGAAATTTTCATGCTTTTGAGATTGGGTCTTATACTTAGTTTCTAAAACAAGGAGAATATCTGTAAAAGTTTTTTATAGTCATGTGATCAAGTTTATATTTTATAATACTCTTATTAATATTAAGTTCATATTCATTTAGATTTCCCTAGTTTGAATTTCATTGTCTTTTATTGTTCCACATGTATCTTCTTCTATTCATTCATCTATCTAATTTTGAAACATGGTTTTGATTTCATAATACAATATTAATTCTAGGAGTATTGTGCTCCCATATTCTGAGTTGTTTGTTTTTGTTATTTTTTCTCAACTGATTATTTGATCAAACTCTTTAAAGCATTTCCCTAGCAAATTGTTTGCCATGGCAAGTGTAAATTGATTCTAGAAGTATTATTTTTGATAAGCATATTCCCAAAAAAAAAAAAAAAGAGGGGAACATTTGTAAAAGTTTTCTTTTTTCAAAAAAAAAAAGTTCTTTGAGATTGTGTTGTGCTTTAACTTGTATTCAAATATGTTCTGATTTTTCACAAAAGTAATTGTATACTAAGTAAAAAAAAGGGGTATCATTTGAAATTGTTGCATAATTATATATTGTGTTCTGAGTCAAGATGTATTCACATTTTTTGCAATCATTTATTATCCTCAATTTTTAAATCCATATGAGACTTGGATTATGGGAACTTATCATTTAAGACATTAATTGCCTTTATTCTGAGTTATCAGATGCCAGTTGGCCAAGATGCCATCCAATCACAAGAGGAATACATGCAAGAGCAGACACTGAACTGTCACATGAGGGGAGACATGCATGAAGTCAAGGTATGGCCGAGGGAACGGCTTTTGACAAATGTTGAGGTTGGATTCTCTTGGTTTAATATTTTATTTTATTTTTCCCCACAATATTGTACAGATGGCTGGAAGTATTCATCCCACCCATCTCACTTCTACACCTGGCTTCTATGCTCCCTCCTATATGCCTGATGCCATGGACATCTCAATCCCATGCATCTGATTAAGTCTGACTCAGTTTCTTCCAATATGTTTGGTGGCATGGACATATATTCCATCCACCTATTTTAAGCCTGGCATACTGTATGGGCAGTACATATTGCTCAAGTGTGGGAATGCTCATATCCCATCATTTCTCTGTTCTTTTATGGTAACCCCCATAATTATCTCAGGTGTCATGATAAATAACAGTGTTGAATTTGGCCTTGACACCTGTTACCAATTATATTAGATTTTCTAATTTCTCATAATGGCATGAGGATAATTAGGCAGATGATGCAAAAAGTGATGAAACAAAGATAAAAATTATTTTTAATAATTAATATCGCAGCAATTGTCTTCCCAATTACCCTCCATAAGGGGGGGACTATAGTAATATTATAATTTTAAAGAATGGTTCAATTTTTGTTTTATCGTATGTTTCATGTGTAACAACTAAGATTATAAATTCCCTTAGACATGTTTTTGAGAACTTTCATTGTTTGATTTGATTATTGACAAAGCTATTTTAAAGTTGTGTTAAGCTCAATTTTGTAGGAAATTTTCCTGGCTGATTACCAGCATCCACACATCAACCCCTGAAAAGACTTCCATTCCACGACTACACCTAGAGGACATCTGAGAAAAGACTTTCAGAGACTTTAAATGAACAGTTTTGATTTGTTGTTTTTGTTGTTTTTTTTCTCTTTCTGTTATAATATACACCATCTGTAACATGTATTCTCTGCAGAGGCCCTCCCTTTGCAAGACTAATGTCAAAGCGTCGGTTCATGAGGACAAAAAAAATCGCCCCTCTGGACAAAACTTTCCTCTCTTCCTTTTCTATATTGTTGTTCACATATTATTAGTTAGCAATAGTTATTATATTCTTTTTACTGTTCCGTCAAGGAAACATTTTGTTTCTTGAGGAACAACAGGGGGGACTGTAACGATTGGAATAACGCCACCTGCTGGATACTTACTGTAGAAGAGTTCTGCCCATGAAGGGAAGGTCTTTGAGGGCAAGACCAGGAGTCTTTTCTTCAGGAGTCAGGAACTGACGCGAACTAGTGGGAGGAGGAAGGAAGAGACTGGCGCTCAGTCTCGCTCTCTTTCCTGAGGACGTTGGCGGAGAAGGGAGCTAGAAATGTGCTCTCCCTTTAATAGTTAGGAATCTAGGCCTTTCTCTCTCTCTTTACCAAATTCTTATTCTCCTTAATAAATGCTTAAAAGTCTAACTCTTGCTAAAGCTTATAATTTATTGGCGACCACTCATTAAATAGTTTAGACAGTTTAGCTAGAATTTTAGCCCTTAACAATATATAAATGTATGTGTGTATATATACATATATTGCATGTTTGTATGTATCTATTTAGTGAGCAGCTACTTTCTTAAATAGTGACAAAGGTGAAATTTAACAAAAGAGTAAACTGAGGCAATTCTCTGTAAAATATATCATGGGGTGGGACAATTGGGGTTAAGTGACTTGCCCAGGGTCATACAGCTAGTATCTAAGGCCAGATTTGAACTCAGGTTCTGCTGACTCTGGAACCAGCTCTATCCACCTGGCATATTTATCATTTATTAACAAATATATAAAATATGGCAAATATATAATTTGTGAACAGGGGTATGTGACCTGGGTGTCTCAATAGAACTTCTGGGAGACAAAGTTCTGAACCCAATCAATTAGGTAGGCTAGCAGTAACCAATAAATTGGGTCACTGGCACCTCTTGATGGATGACCGAAGACCCTGAGCAAGGGCTGACAGTGTCTTTTATAATTATTAGAAAGATGAGTGCAAAATCTTGGGCAATATAGGTGTGTCTTCTTCTGATTGGCTGTTGATGATATAGCAAGGATTGAAATTACATCATTTGGACCTCCCATGGCAATGGCAAGGGAAGCCCAATTGGTAGACATTTTAATGAGGGGGTGGGTTAAGAGTTCTCAGCTCCTCTGTATTACTTCATTATTGGGAAGGACCTCCCCCCATCCCCCACTGATCCTCAAGTTAAAGGATTAATCTGAAGCTAGGGAAAGTAGATTGGTTTTTAGATGTGGCTGATTACCCCACACATATACACATTCACACACACACACTCAAAGAATGCTACTTGTTTTATGAGACCCAAGTGACTCTAGCAATCTTAACTAGAAAAACATAAGCCATGTGCATCAGGTTCTCTCTGGTTTAGTCTCCCCCATGTAAACCAGATCACTCCTAACTTTGATTAGGAAAAGCAGGGACACAAGAGTCATCTCCTGGAGAGGGTCTAGTTCTAGTCAGCTTCTGCGCTTATGGGGTAAACAGAAGTAAGGATCTCACTTGGGAAGGGCCCAGCCCAAGTTCATTAACAAGCAGATGCCACAGGGGCTAGGAGTGATCACATTGCTTGATCACCCCCTTCAGAAACTTCCTACCCTTCAGAAGTAGGGCCTGAGGAAAAGGATGGATGACAGAGAAATATTGGTTATTAAATAATACAGCAGATATTAATTTTCCTCAATAGTAATCTGATCCATAACACACTGTTCATGATCAACCCCCAAACATTTTCATATTTTAGCAATACAGTATAATGCAATACTCACAGGGATATAAATCAGAAGATCTGGGTTTTAGTCCCAGTTCTATGACTTACCAGCTGTGTAACCTTCAGCAAGTCATTTGATCCCTCTGAATCTCCTTTTAATTGGCATAAGAATCAAAGGATTTCAAATAAAATCATATATGTGCAAGTAGTGTACAAAAGTAAGATAGGAATGTCATTAAGTGGTGAATTGCTTCTAATACAATTATTTTCAAGAGATGATTATGAGATTCAGTTAATCTATAACCCCAATAGTAGTGATATTTCCTATGTTTAATGATTTTCATATTTTTTTGTAACCACACACAAAAAATACATGCTTTCAACATACCAGTGTTCAATTATTAAATAATGGAGAGCATACCGGTGGGGGCTCATAAGAACTAGTGCTAGATCTACAGATACATGGTTACCCCTAGAATCTGAGGTGGTAATAGTCCAACTTTCTGGACACCCAAGTTGTTAGTAATTTGAGGGAAGCAGCCAGATCCTTAGGCAACACATTTCCTTACTTTTAGTCCAAACATCTCTGTAGCAATCCTTATCTGTAGCTGGTATAGCCAGTATAACTGGCTCAGTAATGACACAATTTCTTTATTTTTCTACACTATATTGAGGAATTCAATTATTATCATGCAGCTATTTCCAAATGTCCTGGAGTTAAGCAACAGGTAGAGATAACCAGCAACAGGTAGAGATCCAGCTTCAAATCAGATGAAATGTTCAGAAACTTTTTTTTCCATAAATTCTAACTATACTAAAAGCAGTTCTATTTACATACTCATTCCTTGAGACTTTGCATATCTTACTAAGTTAAAAGAGTAGAAGTGGGGCAGCTAGGTGGCGCAGTGGATAGAGCACCAGCCCTGGAGTCAGGAGAACCTGAGTTCAAATCTGACCTCAGACACTTGACACTTACTAGCTGTGTGATCCTGGGCAAGTCACTTAACCCTAATTGCCTCACCAAAAAAAAAAAAGAGAGAGAGAGTAGGAGTAAATGAGTAAAACCCATGAAAGATATAGTTCTAAGATTCAGAACAATCAGCTAAGTATAATACATTTTAGATTGTAAACCCTTTGAGAGTGAGAATCATCTTATTCTTTGTTTCTGTCTACAACACCTCCTCACAAATAGTAGTACTTAATAAAGGCTTGCTGATTGATTAATTGATTGATTGATTGATTGATAGCTCATCTCAAGGACAACAGGCCTCCCTCCTACATTCTATCACTTTCTATTGCTGGAATTGTAATGATATGTAAGTATAGTCAATCCTCAACTTTCACCAGGGTAACATTTCTAGAAAATGGCAAGAAAGTAAAAAATATGAACGCTGATACATTGAACCTATGAGAAACAGGAATTTAGGTTCCCATGATCACCAAAAACTCTCATCTTTCACTAGAGATTGCAGCAAATGCATTTTTGCATACAATTCTTTATAACAAAACATTAATTCTGATAATGTGAACTTTTCCTAACATTGTTATGATGAAATAAAATGCAGGGGAGAGGAAAGGCAACACCAGGCAAGACAGGGAGGGGCTCTGACCTCTGAACCCCCAGCAGGTGCTATTCCAAGATGCTCCACCACTCCACCCAGTGTGGGCCAGGATGCCCAAAAGTCCTACGGCACTGACAGCAGTGGAGGGAAGATGTTTGATCAGCATAACCAGTACTGCCAGAAAGAGGGCAGAAGCAACCACTATCTCATTTACCCACAGAGACTTAGACATTTTTCCATTTTTTTAAATTTCTTCATTACTTACTTGATAGGTTATATTAGCACTTTCTAGAGCAGATTCATGAATGCTTTTATGAATATTTGCTCATTTTTTGCAGATATAAATTTGCACATAGAGCCTCCCATTTTTTTCTCTACTGTGCATAAACTACAAATTGTACAGTTGCCAGCAGTTACTAATAAAATTGTAAGAAGTGAGAATGTTGAGAATGGATTGTAATCATGACAATGTCAATTGTCGCAGCATTGAAATTCTAGTTCCAGACATCTTTCTAAGTGCATCTGTAATTTTGATATAGCATCCCCTCCAGGACTGCTTCCCTTAATTTACACTTGTACTAACCATCTGGGTTTCCAGGAAGTTGGACTACCACCTCAGAGTCTAAGAGTTACACAGTATCAGTACTTCTAACACTATGAGCCCCAACCAGTATGTTCTCCATTAACAATTAAGGCATTTATGAAAAAAATATAGCAAGAACAACTGATATAGAACATTCCTCTCCAAAAGCCTGGGAGATACTCTCCCACATATACAAAGAGTTCATAGGGGGTAGCTAGGTGGCACAGTGGATAGAGCACCAGTCCTGGAGTCAGGAGGACCTGAGTTCAAATCTGGCCTCAGACACTTAACACTTACTAGCTGTGTGACCCTGGGCAAGTCACTTAACCCCAATTGCCTCACTAAAAAAAAAAAAAAGAGTTCATAGGAAAACTGGGCTCAAACTTATAGTATAATGGGGGAAAGGCACATATATTGGAAGCAAGTGACTATGGGATAATAAAATTTCTGATACTAGAAGTACTATCTCCCTTTGTAGAGCTCTCACTATGCTCAGTGTTGGGTTCATTTGTCTGTGCTGAACGGGTCACCCAGCTGCTAGGGTGAGGTAGCTTCCAAGATCTGTTCCTTTCTTGAGCCTACAATGGACACTTCTCTTTACCACAGAGAACACTTCGAAGCTGCCTTCTTCCTCAGCTGATTCTCTCTATATATTGATCTGTTCTCAGTATCCCTCTCTATTCTGAATTGGATGCATTTTCTTCCATGAATCTAGAGTCTCAGGAGGCATGGTTAGTGGTGAGGGAGTAGTGTTATACTCTCTCTCCATTACTACCCTCAGGTATAGGTTTGTGAGAGACTGCCTCCACAAAGCACTTCTAAGCCTGTGATCCCTCCTCTTCCCCCACCCCCTTAGAGAAGAACTCTCAAGCTGACCAGCAGTTTTTATACACCAACCCAGGAGGTATAACTAATTCATTCAATCACAAGATTCTTCTTTTGTAGTACCTTTACCTTAATCTAAAGGAAAATAATCTTCTCAATTTAAGGACCTATTCACATAGGATTATAGAACATTCCTTAACAGTGAGTTTACAATTTCTGATTATATTCTGAATCTGTTGGTTGATTCTGTGACTCAAACAACTGGGCTTTCCAACCTGATAAAGGTGTCCAGATAAAGGTATTGGGACAAAAGCATATCAAAACTTTATCAATTCCTGACACTGATTACAATAACTGAGGAGAAATATGGAATTCTTTCCCTCATAATGTCATTTTTTTACTGTTCAGAAATGTATAAATTGGTCATTCCTATTAGAGGAAAATGTTTATAGGTAAGAACATGGAAATAGGAGTCCGATATTCTGAACACCTATATACCACAAATATGTTGCTGGTAATCCTAAAATCATATAAGAAATCCCATAATATCATAGCTAGAAGGTACCAGGAAGGTGGGGGAAAATTTTTTATAGAGAAATGAGCCAAATTTATAAAAATTGGGTCCATTACACAATTGATAAATGATCAAGGTATAAAAGGTCATAGGCAGTTTTTGGAGGAAGAAATCAAAGTTCTTAAAAGTCATTTGAAGAATTTCTAAATTACTAATATTTAGAAAATGCAAATTAAAACAAGTCTAAGATACCACCTGACACCAATCAGATTGGCTAAGATGATAGAAAAGGAAAATGACAAATGCTGGAGGGGATGTGAGAAAATAGGTACACTCATTTATTGTTAGAACAGCTAGGTGGCACAGGGGAGAAAGTGCTAGGCCTAGAATCAGGAAGACCTGAGTATAAATCTGGCCTCAGACATTTACTTGGCTATGTGACCCCTGGGCAGGTCATTTAACCTTGTTTGCCTCAGTTTCCTCATCTGCTGGGGAAGGAAATGGCAAACCACTCTAGTATCTTTGCCAAGAAAATTCCAAATGGGATCACAAAGAATTGGACATGACAGAAACGACTGAAGAACAACAAAACAACAATGCACTGTTGGTAGAAATATGAACTAATCCAACCATTCTGGAGAACAATTTGGAACAATGCCAAAAGGAGTATTAATCTATACATACACTTTGACCCAGAAATATTGATACTAGATTTATACTCCAAGGAGATCAAATAAAAAGTTAAAGGACCCTGTTGTACAAAAATATTTATTTTTGTGATATCAAAGAATTGAAAATTGAGGGGATGCCCATCATTTGGACAATAGCTGAACAAGTTACAGTACCTAATTATGAAGGAATATCATTGTACTGTAAGAAATGATGGGGGCTGCTAGGTGGCACAGTGGATAGAGCACGGGCCTTGGATTCAAGAGGACCTGAGTTCAAATCCGGCCTCAGACACTTGACACTTAACTAGCTGTGTGACCCTGGGCAAGTCACTTAACCCCAATTGCCTCACCAAAAAAAAAAAGAAAGAAAATGATGAAAGGGATGGTTTCAGAGAAACATGGAAAGACTTTATGAGCTTATACAAAGTGAAGTGAGCAGAATCAAGAGAACATTGTACACAGTGACAGCAACATTATAAGGATAATCAAATGTAAATGAGTCAGTACTCTGATAAATACAATGATCCACAACTGTAAAGGACTCATAATGTAAAATGCTATCAAACTCCAGATAGAGAATTGATGGACTCAGTGAACATGGAAGAATCTTTTTCCTTTATTTTTATTTTTTTCTGAAACATAAACAATGGGGAGATATGTTTTGCATGACTTCCTATGAATAATAAGTATTGTATTTTTGCCTTTTCAATGGAGAGAGGAAATGGTGTAAGGAGGGAAAGAATTTGGAATTGAAAATAAAAATAAAATGTGTTGGGGGAGGAGGGTAGAGAGAGAGAGAAAAAGAGAGAGATCACTGAGTCCACGCCAATGTATTTTACAGATGAGGAAACCGGTCCAGAGAGGGAAAATAATTTGATTAAGGTTACATACCCTAGAGAAGAGAAAGTTCAGAACCTGGAGAAAGGAAAATTGCAATAATCATATGATAGCTGTCTTCAATCCAATACCTGATGGCTATCTTGTCCCAACCTAAATTTTCTTTTCTCCAGACTGAACATCCTCAGGTCATCTACTCCATTCTCTTTTGTATGACTTTGAGCCCCTTCACCATCTGTATTGCCCTTCTCTAAATGCTGACCAAGATTTTCCAAAATCCGATGACTTTGAACACAATATAAACAGTAAAACAGCCTGGAGAAAGGAGGAGCCAGGAAACAAAAAAAGTGTAAGTAAATAGAAAGGGGGGAAGCTAGTGGCTAGTGACCCTTGGCAAGTCATTTAACCCCCATAGCCCTGCCCCCCCCTAAAAAAAACTAAATAGAAAGGAGAATAAGGAGGAAAGTATCAAAATCTAACCATGTGATTTGGGGTGCATTGTTTCCCTTCTCTGAGACTTTAGGTTTCTCATTTACAGTATGACAGGGGTTGTCTCAGACGACCTCTAAGTTACCTTTCAATTCTAAAATCCTATGACCTTATTAATTATTTTGAGATTTTGCCTACGACTAGTCTTTTCACACTTTTTTTATACAATTTTTTCGGTGGAGCAATGAGGGTTAAGTGACTTGCCCAGGGTCACACAGCTAATAAGTGTCAAGTGTCTGAGGCCGGATTTGAACTCAAGTACTCCTGAATCCAGGGCTGGTGCTTTATCCACTGTGCCACCTAGCTGCCCCTCTTCCCACTTTTTTATTCCCTGAGGTCAAACAAAAATTGTTTAACTTGCTAGGTCTTCACCTCCCCTCCTAACCTAAAGTGGCAGGGGTAGCTCCATGGTATATAAATATAAAAAGGTACTTTTCTCAATCCATCTATTCAGTTAATTAAAGGTGTTCACAAGAGTATTGCCTATACATAGAATTTAATGGGAACTATAGTGGTAGTTGAATTTTTACTACAAATATTATAAAGTAGGGGGCAGCTAGGTGGCGCAGTGGATAAGCACCAGTCCTGGAATTCAGGAGGACCTGAGTTCAAATCCAGCTTCAGACACTTGACACTTACTAGCTGTCTGACCCTGGGCAAGTCACTCAACCCTCACTGCTCCACAAAAAACAAACAAACAAAAAAAAAAAAAAACAAAGAAAAAAATACTATAAAGTAACCTTTAAATAGTATAACATTTAAGACCAATCTACAATTGTTTACAAATGTTATAATTACTTTACCATAAAAAAAATCTTCATAATCTTCATCCTTGAGCTCTTTTTAACTGGATAGATACTAAGCTACTGGCCAATACATACTTCAATCCATATGAATAAATTAAACACTCTAAGAATTTGTATTAATTCAGGCCACCAGGGTACCATTCTGGGATTCACTAGTGTACCAAAGTGTACAAAAGTATATCATATCTTCCCCAGCTATGGAAGGAAAGAAGAAAGGCAGAAAGACAGGCAGGCAGTCAAGCAGGCAGGCAGGCAGGCAGGCAGGCAGGAAGGAAGGAAGGAAGGAAGGAAGGAAGGAAGGAAGGAAGGAAGGAAGGAAGGAAGGAAGGAAGAAAGGAAGGAAGGAAGGAAAGACAGAAGGAAGGAAAGACAGAAGGAAGGAGGGAAGGAGAGAGGGGAGGAGAGACAGGGAGGGGAGGAGGAAAGGAGGAAGGGAAGGAGGGAAAGAGGAAAGGAGGGAGGGAAGTAAAAAAGGAGAAGGGAGGGAGGAAAAATATCTGACCATTTGAGAATGTAAATTTAATTCAGAACACAAAAACAAGATACTTGATGATACTTAATATTCGGATAGATTAAGGGCTTGTTGAGACCCAAGTAAGAAAAGAAAAAAGTTTATAGGTGAGAAAGGAAAAAGACTAACTGAATTGACTGTTCTACCTTCAGAATTTCTGCCGTAATATAAAGTGAGAATGGAACCTTCTGGAATGGTCACTTGATAGTTACACAATGGGAACTTATACCTGGGAAAGAGACTAAGAAACTGTCTCATGATCCACAGAAGGATAGAAGTAATAGATAAGTAGGAATTCATGCTATTTATTACCCCTTTTGCTGACACTAGCCACATTCTTCCTCTTTTCCTTTTAAGAGTCATTGGCTTGTGACCCTATTCTCTCCATCATTCTCCTTCCTAACAATTTCTGTCCCTCTCTAAGTTACATTAGCACTGTTGTTTATAAAATTTTTAATTCATAAATTATCTGAAGAGACCTCTCTCCACACATTGTACATCAGTCACAATAATATGTATAAGGCTGGGAGGTCAGTTGTTCCCAAGGAGAGAAGAGACCAAAGAGCTTACCTAAGAGATCAGGCAGCATGACTACTGTCCATTAAGTGACAAACTCGAGGGATAGGAAGATAATCCTCATTATAGGTTAAGGAACAGAGTGAGTCTGACAAGCACAGAAGAAAGAACATTGGATTTCAAATCACAGGGACCTATGTTAAAAAACCAGGCTCTACCTGCTGCCTAATAGTGGAAAAATCACTTCCCTGTCAGAACCTGTTTCCTCATCTGGAAAATAAAGGAGCTGGGCCCAATGATTTCTAAGTTCCCTTCCAGGTATGAATACCCTAGGATTCCACCTGTGAGCTTAGTGCTGCTAGCAACAAATTAGTGGTACTCAGTTATTCAAACTACCAGATTCCTTGTTCCAAATTCTTATCTGCATTTCCCCACTTTCAGCTTTGCTGAGTAGTCACAATGAGATAAAGAGTTAATGCATTAACAATGTGTTAACAAGCTGTTATCCCTTTATATAAGCACCTCTCCACATGAGAAAAGAATAAATGTTATTGGATAAATAACAAATTACACTTTTGGGTGACCCTGAAAAGACATAATCCAGCCAGTTTGAGAGAATCCAGGCAGTAACCAGCAGACTGGAAATAACCCTGTTCCACATTACTTTGAGGGAGGCAGAGATTTTCTCTCCTCTCCTTTGCCCCACCCTCCACAAACAGTCACAGGGTCTAGCAGCAGAACAACTCACTTAGACAGAAGTACCCCATCTAATAGTTGGAGTATCTGTTCCAAAGACTTCAAGGCACATTTGAGGGAGTAAAGATGCACTTGAGGAAAGAAGCATCTTCTAGGAGAGGGACCTCTAGCAATAGAGCAGAGAGAGAGCTATGAACTCAAGAAAGAACCAGCCCTAGCAATCAAGAGGTGGGCTCTATCCAAGAACTACACAAGAAGAGAAAAGATGTCAAGGGCCAGCAGTGCCCAAGGAGTAGCCCTGGCCAATCTATTTGCTGAGTGTGGATCACTGCACTCTAAATGTGTATCTCACCTTCCCACAAACCACTGTTTTTGAGGGAAAGTGGACCCCAGGTGTATGGGAGAAATTTTTTATACTTTTTTTTTTGAGGATTTTTTTTAAGTGAGGCAATTGGAGTTAAGTGACTTACCCAGGGTCACACAGCTAGTAAGTGTTAAGTGTCTGAGGCCGGATTTGAACTCAGGTACTCCTGACTCCAGGGCTGGTGCTCTATCCACTGTGCCACCTAGCTGCCGCAATTTTTTATACTTAATGCTCTTACTATACCATTTTAGGAAATATTTTTGCTGTGAGTTAAATGTATATTCTGAGTGTTACTGGGAAACACACAAGTAGAAGCTTGAAAGCTATGGTAGTAGGAGTACAGACCAGATTATACACCACAGAACTTTAGAAGAATGGGGATCTACCACAGGGGGCCCAACCTGAAAACCTATGTGTGCTTTGTTGGGGAGCAGATTAAACAAGTTACTATACCTATAAGATTTCTGCTCCAATGGAATTATAGCCAACCAGGCACATTTCTGAACATTCTTCAAAACTTTCAAAATTACAGGTGGATTTACAAAGGTTTCCAGAGCTAGCATACCAAATACTGCTACAAGTTATCATCAGCATGCTTAGATATTGCAATAATACAATGTAGATAGAACTTAAAGGTCCATTTTCCTTGAAACATTTCTAGAGGTAAAAATCCTGGAAAAGTGTTATAAAAATAAAAATCTAACACTGCTTCTTTAGAAACCAGAAGTGTTATAACCAAAAGAAGTAGCAAAGTAACTCTTTGTCCAGTAAAATGACAAGCAGGCTCATTTTTGAAAATGGAAGAATGTTTTCTAATTAGTAAATCATTACAGTAGAGAAACTAAACAAGGCTAAAAGGTCAACAAAATTATTTGTTCAAACTAGTTTTTCTAATTCTAAATTATAATTTTACAGAAATTGTGGGGGGAAAATAATTTTCAGTGAAAAGTGGCAAATGAATAAGTCTGGAGCATAATATGAAAATAAATAGAAAACATCTGAAATTCTTTTATTTCCTAAACTCCATCCAACCCCAAGTACTCTCAAAATACCTCTCTCTCTCTCTCTCTCTCTCTCTCTCTCTCTCTCTCTCTCTCTCTCTCTCTCTCTCTCTCCACACACACACACACACACACACACACACACTTTTTTTTTTCCTCAAAGAATTTTAGTGTTATAGTCTCCAAAGATTTTAGACTATGAACCCATGCCAAGAATTCCATCCCACCCCACCACCTTGGTGAGTACAGGAAGTAAAAAGGGACTTTCCCAATGACACTTGAGCAACTGTTGCTGTTGGTACATGAGAAGGGAGTTTATCACTATCCTGAGGGACAGTTTTCTGCCTCAGAAGGGAGGAGGTTATGAACTTCCATAGTGATAGAAGTGGTTGGAATAGAGGGATAGGAAGGTATGGATATGTTGGAGACAAGCCCCACTGAATAGCTGTGGTGGCAAGGGTAGAATGTGACTCACCTTCCCACCATTCAACACACTACTCACACAAACTTTAGGATTAAGCCACAATCCTCTTGAATCATGTCACAGCCCTCTAGGGGGCTTGTACACACTTTGGTGAAGACTGCTCTAGTGAAACATCTGGGATTGGTTTCTCCTAGGAGAAATCATTTTTTTTCCTTTCCTGAAAGTTATTCAATACCAGCAAAATCATCAATTTACTAAATTTAAAGGCAAGGTTCAAATCTACATTTGCTCCAGGTTTCCACCCAGAACCCTTATATTGGATGAGAAATGATTCAGCTAAGAAACATAGAGGACATTTCTAACTGTGAGAAAATAATTATTTTTTCCATCCCTCCCCTCCCCAAGGCTGCAAGCAATTAGTATAGGTTATATATGTGCAATTATGTAAAACATTATCATATTAGTAATTTTACATAAAAAGACTCAAGTAAAAAAAAGAGCAAGTGCAAAATAGCATGCTTCAGTCTGTGTTCTATCAATAACAATTCTTCCTCTGGAGATGGATAGTAAGCTTCATCATTAGTTCTTTGGGATTGTCTTGACTCACTGTATTGCTGAGAGTAGTTTAAGTCATTCACAATTGCTCATAGAGCTATAATGCTGTCACTGTGTACAATGTTCTCCTGATCACTTTACTGTACATCAGTTCATATGAGTCTTTCCAGGCTTTTCTGAAATCATACTGCTTGTCATTTTTTATAACACAATAATATTCCATCACAATCATATACCACAGCTTGTTCAGTCATTCCCCAATTGATGGACATTCCTTCAATTTCCAATTCTTAGCCACCACAAAGAATTACTATATTTTTGTACAATTTTTTTCCTTTTCTCTTTTTCATAGTTACTATTGTTAACTGTTTCCCTCCATCCTATTCCCTTTCCCATGATATTTATTCTATTACCTATCTTCCTTCATCCTATCCCTCCTCAAAAGGGATTTGCTTCTGACTTCCCCCTCCCCCACTCTGCCCTCCCTTCTTTTACCCCTCCCTCTTTATCCCCTTTCCCTCCTACTTTCCTGTTGGATTAGATAGATTACTCCAACCAAATGAGTATATATTATTCCCTCCTTGAGCCAACTCTGATGAGATTAAGGTCTTTGAGCCAATTCTAATGAGTGTTAAGGTTCATTCACTGCCCTGCTCCTCCCCCATCTCTCCCCCCACTCCATAACCCCTTTACTGTTTCTTTCATATGAGATTTCACCCCATTCTACCTCTCCCCTTCCCCATCCCTCAGTGCATTCCTCTCATCCCTCAATTTTACCCTAAAGATGTCATCATGGGACAGCTAGGCGACATGGTGGACAAAGCACCCACCCTGGACCCAGGAGTACCCGAGCCCAAATCCAGTCTCAGACACAAGACATTCACCCACTGTGTGACCCCAAGAATGTCACCCCACTCCAATGACCCCATAAAAAGGAGATAAGCAAAAAATAAATACCTTACAGATATCCCTTCATAATAAATTCCCACCTGTGCCCTCTGTCTAAATTTATTTCTATCATCTGCCCTAATACTGAGAAAGTTCTTATGAGTTAGACATATCTTCCCATACAGGAATATAAACAGTTTAACCTTTTAACATTCCTCTTAATTTCTCTTTCCTGTTTACCTTTTTATGATTCTCTAGGGTCTTCTATTTGAAAGTCAATTTTTTTATTCAGTTCAGGTCTTTTCACCACGAATACCTGAAAGTCCTCTTTTTTCATGGAAGTCCAATTTTTCCACTTGAAAGATTATACTCAGTTTTGCCAGATAGCTGATTCTTGGTTGTAATCCCAATCCCTTTGCCCTCTGGAATATCATATTCCCAGCCCTCTGATCCTTTAATGTAGAAGCTGCCGGAGCTTGTGCTATCCTGACTGTGGCTCCACAGTACTTGTATTGTTTCTTTTTGGCTGCTTGCAATATTTTCCCCTTGACCTGGGAGTTCTGGAAATTTGGCTATAATATTCCTGGGAGTTTTCATTTTGGGATCTCTTTCAGGAGGTGATCAGTGGATTCTTTTGATTTCTATTTTACCTTCTGCTTCTAGGATATTGGGGCAATTTTCTTTCTTTTTTTTTTTTTTGGAGGGGGCAGGGCTGTATATTTATTTATCTGCAGAGAATGATACATTAATTCACCCCTTCAAAGCACATGGCAGAAGAATCAGATAAATAAAAGCAAGGTAATAGAAGTCCATGATTCAGCCAAACCAAACCTCACTTCTTCTTAGGTTCCTTGCAGGCCACCACATACCTCTGGGCCACATTGAGAGGGGGAGAATAGCCATCTGCATAGAAGGTATCTTCAAACAGTACAGAGTAGTCTTCCTGGGGCCGCTGTGGAGGAGTATGAATCAAAGCCTGGTAAAAGCATGTGATTTGGGGATACAAAGCCAGAACAAGCTGATCTTTTTGGAATAAAGCCTCAGGGTCTGTCTCAGGATTGGCCTTCCATTGTGGTAGTGGGATGATTTTCCTTCAGCTCAAAGTGTATCTCTCTTTTCCTTCCCCATCAATGTCATCCACCTAATATTTGTTGGTGGCATGACAATAACTGACCACTTCTGTCAGAATCCATTGCTCATCCCCATCCACAGCTTTCACTCGAGCAGTCACTTTATCACCTGGTTTGGCTACATAGTCCCCTAAAGCTGGAATGGCCCCACACAGGGGTGGAGGCCTGTCCCCAGGTTTCCCAATCCACATGGGCAATGTCATGGCCAACTGTTGCAACGGAGTCATCAGCACCCCTTGGTGGATGGTTTTTCATGGAAGTTCTGAATCATTGTACAATCCTGTGATTTTGGCTGTAATGTGGCTTTTTTCTAGCAAAGTCTTGATTTAAGCAATCTTATCCAGAGCTCTGGACAGAATATTGCACTCTGCCTCTGCATCTGACTTGGCTGTGGTGTAGAGACCTCAAGGCTTTGTCTGGTAATAGGGACACTGTTTGTTCTCTATCTGCATTCGCTCATGTGTCTTCTGGAAATTGATCAGGTTATGTTCACTTCAGGAACATTATTCCTGAGTTTGCTTGATCAGTTGATGGAGCTCCTTGAATAGTTCAGCTGTTTAGGAGTCTGCCAACACCAAAGCCATGCCTGTGATAAATATGGCTTTCCAAGATGAGCCAAACAAGCCAACTATGATGGATGCACTGAAGACCACAGCTATGGCAACTGCAACACCTCCCCCCACCACCACCCCCCGAATTTTTTATCAGGGAAATTTTCCCTAACAATTTCCTGGAAGATAATGTCTAAGCTCTTTCCTTGATCATGGTTTTCAGGTAGTCCAATAATTTTCAAATTATCTCTCCTGGTTCTATTTTCCAGGTCAGCTGTTTTTCTAAGGAGATATTTCACATTGCCCTCTATTTTTTTTATTCATTTGGATTTGTTTTATTGTGTTTTGATTTCTCATAAAGTCATTAGATTCTATTTGCTCAATCCTAATTTTGGGCAATGATTTTCTTCAGAAAGCTATTGTACCTCCTTTTCCATTTGGCCAATTTGGCTTTTCAAGCTGTTGATTTTATTTTCATGATCCTCCTGCATCACTCTCATTTCTCTTTCCATGTTTTCCTCTACCTTTCTTACTTTATCTTCAAAGTCCTTTTTGAGCACCTCTATGGCCTGGACCAATTCATATTTTTCTTGGAAGCTTTGGATATAGGAGCCCTGACCTTGCTATCCTTTTCTGAGGGTGCGCCTCAATCTTCCTTGTCACTAAAGAAACTTTCTATGTTCCTCACCTTTCTCTGTCTGCTCATCTTGCCTTTCTTTTACTTGACTTTTAGCTCCTTAAAGGGGGGCACTGTTTCCAGGCTGCTCTGTCCCAAGTTTCAGGGGGACCCAGGTTGTATGATTTAAGGAGGGGCAGGTGCTTCGCTCACCTGGCCTATTCCCTGGTCCATAGATAACCCGAGGTGAACTTGCTAATTAACCAGACAGCAAAACTTTGTGTGCTGTGGTTGTTAGCTCCAATGAGCCTGCTCCCCTCCCCCACATGGGCCACCACCACTCAAGCCTACTTCCTGGTTTCCAGCAGGGG
The DNA here is from genome assembly GCF_019393635.1 of Dromiciops gliroides. Taxonomy (NCBI): domain Eukaryota; kingdom Metazoa; phylum Chordata; class Mammalia; order Microbiotheria; family Microbiotheriidae; genus Dromiciops; species Dromiciops gliroides. The sequence goes on from NC_057861.1 coordinate 531,511,890, forward strand.
TGAAAAACCCAAGTTCTTCCTCAGCTCCAGCAGAGACCCCTGTAATCTCCCCCCTGCCAGCCCTCTCACCATACCATGAGCTTAGTTCCAGATGAAACTGGTGCTGCAGCTGATTCAGAGCCTCTGGGGGTCTCTTTCCCTGGCTTGGCCTGCCTAGGACTGGATCTGTGTCAGAATGACTGTGGGTTTGGACTCCACTCTTGCCCCGGCATAGCTGCCCCCTTCTACTGACCTTCTAAGCTGTCTTTGGCTGGAAAATTATCTTGGCCTGTTCTTTTGTGGGTTTGGCTGCTCCAGGAATTGTCCTATGGTATTATATGGACTTTTTGGAGCCAAGAGAATAATTATTAATAATGGATTTCTTGGGGGAACCCAGAGATCAGGCCTTTCTCCCCACCCCACCCCACTCTAGAAAGTCCAGATCTTGAGGAACTTCAGCAAATCTTGTCTGGAAGAAATCCAAGGGAACAAAAGAAATGGAAATAGATTCTTTTGTCTAGCTCAGTGAACTGATGAGATCAAACCATTCCTAAATACTGGATTTGCCTTTGCCCTTCAGCCAAGGTCTTTTGTATACTCTTTCATGATGTCATCTGTAGAGTTCCTTTTAATTTAGACCACCCTCAAGCCATACCAACCAATGGAATTGAATGATACTAACCAATTAGCTTTGATCAATGTATAATGATCTTCCTTCCTCTATCAAAAGAGAATAAAACCGGGGGGCAGCTAGGTGGCGCAGTGGATAGAGCACCGGCCCTGGAGTCAGGAGTACCTGGGTTCAAATCCGGCCTCAGACACTTAACACTTACTAGCTGTGTGACCCTGGGCAAGTCACTTAACCCCAATTGCCTCACTTAAAAAAAAAAGAGAGAATAAAACCCTTGGCCATGCCAATATCAGTCTCTTTCTCTCTTGGCTCTTGGCTTGCTCTCTTGGCTGGTGCTAGGCAAGCTCTTGGCTTGGCCCTCCCTCTTAAAACAGCATAGGTCCAATGGGCTGAGACCATGCAATGTTACGGAGACATTTGGTCAAGCCTTTATTGATATATTATATTAACAAAATAATAATATGTTCACTGCCAGAACTGGTACAATAGCAATTAATTTTAAAACACAGTAGTAGCCATAATTTTAAAAAACACACTAATATTCCTAGAACATTGTAAGTGCTTAATAAATGCCTGCTGACTAATACAACTTAGTCATGGTTGTATAATTTCCCTCTAACTTTCCCAAATTCTTTTGTGTAATCTTTAGGTCAAAATCTCATATGCATTTAATTTTCCATAATAATGCATTTTATGCATGATCAATTTATTAATAAGAATTGATTATGCATCCTATATTGCCAGAAGCTCTGCTAGGTAGTAGGGATAAAACCAAAAAGTATACATAACCCTTCAAGGAGAGGGCATTCTGTTCAGGGAGAAAATATATCAATATATGTGTATATACTTATGCATATGTGTGTATGTATGTATGTTATTTATTTCTAAATAAATAACATGGTAATTTGGAGGTATTGTGAGGCACTAATAGGGAATTAGAGAAGGCTTCAAATAGAAAATGGAACTTGAGTTGAGATGAAAGCAAAATGCATCCCAGACATGAGGAATAGCCAGTGCAAATGAATGAAGATATGAGAAATAGGGTGTCATCCGTCACATCCAGCAATTTGGCTGGACTAAAGAGTGCATGAAGGGGAGTAACATAGAATAAAACCTGAAAGGTAGGCTGAAGGCAGGTTGTAAAGGGTATAAAGTCCCAAAAGTAGGTGTATATATTTACCATCTGTATGCTGCAACTGCTCTATTTTACCTTAACCTGGACTGGTACCCTTCACACTACACCTGAACCTCAATAACAGATCTTCCAGAATCCACTAATCTTTGGACCTTCGGCCCTAGGGCTCAGCCCAGTTAATTAGTGACTGAATACAAACTAATCCACTTAGGCCAATACATCACTTGATTGTACATGGCTAACCATACTTCATTCAGACATCTACTCACACTGTCCCTTCTTGCCATCTTCCTGTGTATATCCCCTCAGCCCTGTCTTCCATATCCATTTTCTACCTCTTCTCTGTGCACAGTAATCAAATTAATAGTACCATTTCTCCTGAAAAGGTTTAGTCAACTGACTGCCCTTTATATCATAAGTATCAGACACACGGCTCATAGGCTGCATGTGGCCCACAACACTCCTAAGTGAAGCTGGAACCAGATTAAAATATAATGAGAAAATATTTAACAAAATAAATTAAAATACAATAAACCATAAATAATATTGCATTTTAAAACTAAGTCAATATGTGAGCTGCAGGGATCCTTAAAATAATATTGCATTTTAAAATTAAGTCAATATGTGACCTGCAGGGATCTTTATGTATATGTTAGCAGCTCCCATTCCAATTTGAGTTTTGACACCACTGCTATACAACATCTCACCATCTTTCTTATTGTCAGACAAAAAAATTGATAATCATTCCCCTATATATGCTGCTCTCCCCTACTATCATGTAAGCTTCTTGAGGGCAGGACTCTATTTATGTTTTTGTCCACCATGCCTGGCACATAATAAGTACTTAAATACTTGTTAACTGAATGACTTGCATATAATTCATTCATTCTAGAGGGTAAATAGGGAACCACTAAATAGGGAAGTGACATTGTCAGACCTGTGCTTTAGGAATATCATACTGGCAGGTCTATAATGAATGGATTGTGGAAGGGAGTTGGATGAGGCAGGAAGACTAATTAGGAGATTTCCAATAATCCAAGTGGAAGGTGATGAGGGCCTGATGTACAGTGTTGGTTATAAGAAGTATAAAAAGTATTATAGAAGTATGATCAACAAGATTCAGCATCCAACTGGATATCCAGGATGAAGAAGAATGAAAATTCAAAGAACATTGCAAAGTTGCAAACCAAGGTGACTAGATACCCTCAAAAGAAACGATAAGGGTAAGTTAGACAGAGAGCAGATAATGAGTTCTGTCTGAAATACTGACATACTTAGAATACATCTGGTTTGAAGTGTCTGATAGGTTGTTAGAGACTCAGGACTTGAGCTTGGGAAAGATACTACATATATACATATATATGTGTGTGTATATATATATATATATGTATATACACATACATATACATATATATACATATTTAGCATATAGATTAGGGAATCAACAACATAAAGATGATCATTAAAGCCATGGGAGCTCAGAAAGTCACCATATGATTGAGTATACAAATAGAATAAAAGATCCAGGACAAAGCTTTAGGGAACAGGCAGAACTAGGAAATGTTATTTGGAGTACGATCCAACATGACATTTAAGAGTGGTCAGATAATTAGAAGAACCAAGAGAAAGTGGCATTTCAGAAACCCAGAAAAGAGAGAGTATACACGTGGAAAGAATGGTCAACAGTGTCAAATGCTGAAGAGAGGTCAACAAAAATGAGGATTGGGAATAAGTTAACACATTTGGCAATTAAGAGAGCACTGATAATTTTGGAGAGAGCAGTTTCAGTTGACTGATGTCAGAAACCATATTGCAAAGGATTGAGAAGTGAGAGAAGTGAAGCAGAAGGCTTTTTCTAGGAGTTTGGCTGTGAAAAGAAAGATAAAATAAAGGATGAGACAAACACTTTTGGACATGGTTAATATGGGTATTTGTTTTGCTTGACTATGAATATTTGTTCCAGGAGTTGTTTCCCATGGAGAGGTAGGTTAAAGAAAAATTTTAAGTGTTTTTTGAAAAAATACATACTTTTCTAAAGCAACAAAGAAGGGGGATGGAAGTATATAGGACAATAGTTTGAGGTACAATCAAATAAAAAAATTTAGGATGGAAGAAGACCTAAGCATATCTATAAGCAGTTGGAAAGCTAAGGAGGGATTGAAAATTATTGAGGCGGGGAGTGGGGGGAGTGATTGAGGTGGCAATTTGTTGTATGAAACAAGTAGATGGGATCAAGGGAAGAGGTAAAGGGGTTGGTTTTGGCAAGTAGAAGTCATCTTTACCAGACTGATGTAAAGGAAAAGAGGCTAATATCATTGAGATTTGAGGTATAGAGAAGGAGGGAGGAGAGAATTGCTTCTGTGATCCATACTTCTGCTACTGACTTCTATAGATTCCATTCATTAAGTGAGTGTTTACTGAGTACTAATTATATGTGAAGTATTACATTAAGTCCTCCAAGGGAGGCAAAGATGGACTGTAATAATGCATAAAGTTTTTACAAAGAAACATTATGATAGAGTGGGTAAAGGTCCAGACTTGGAGTAAGAAATATCTGGGTTCAAGTTCTGAACTTGGTACATAATAGTTATGTGATCATGGGTCATTTAATTTCTCAATGACTTAGGCAACTCTCTAAGACTATATTAGTTGCACATGAGTTGCCAATGTGCATTAGTGAAAGTTATTTCCACATCAGGAGTTCTCTATGCCAATGAAATCTGGGGTCTAAACCCCATTTTTATAACACTTTACACTTTTTGATTGTCTACCCACATATTTGATTTGATCCTCACAATACCTTTGTGAGCTAGACAGGGCATACATTATCTCCACTTTACACACACAAGAAAACTGATCTGAGTTTCAAAGAGATTAAATAATTTGCCCAAGATTACATAGCTAGTAAAGTGGCAGAGCCACTAAACTAACCAGAACACTTATCTTTTGACCCTGATTCTAATGGTTTCTCCATTACAGCATGTGTTTCATGTTTATTATTGTATAGTGCCTATCCTGAATGAGCTTATGATATAACAGAAGAGGTAACATATATAAAACCTATTATACAAGGAAATATGGATAAGTGTCATAAGAGTAGTAGAAATTACTGTAAGTATTCATAGGAAGGAACTGTTTTCAGCTGGAGTATTCAGAAACGGCCTCCATGCAGGATGCTGGCATTTGAACAGGATATTAAAGGGAAGGAAGATTTTAAGTAGACAAGATGCCCTCTCCATGGGCAGGGGTGGATAAGTCAGATTTCAGAAGGAGGGAATGGCATGAGTAAGGGTACAGGAACAGGAACATGCAAGGCTTGATTGTGAAATAATCACATGCATCTATATCACAAGTTGTCAGGCTGATGTTGAGGAACATAATAACGTCCTACTCACACAAAGCTCAAATCCATGATAATGCTGTTAGAAATGTCTATGTCATTTGGACTTAAGAATTAAGAGCCATTATATGGAACTTATCATCACTCTACTTCTTACAGTGTGACTGATGTGATTTCCTAACAACAACCTATGAGCCAAGGGGTGTAAATATTATTCTTATTTTATGGATTAGAAAAGTGAAGGAAAGAGGTTAAGCAATTTGCTAAAAGTCACATCACTAATAAATATCAAAACCAGGATTCAAATTCAGTCAGTATATTTTCCACAATTCCATATTCCTTCTCTGAGATGGCAGACAGATCTGTTGGTTACAGCATAAGGTATATTTGACATTTGAAGTGAGAATCAACCTATTAGTAAAGATTTAAATGCATCATTCAGTCTTTCTGCTTGCTCTTTTTCCTTCCCCTATGGTGTCACTGCCTTTGCTTGTACCCTTGATTTACTTAAAGGCACTCAATACTGGCTTAGGAGTCCTTATCAATATATTCTTGAATTATTTTTTGGCATTACTTAATTTCTAATGTAAACCTAAGCAATGCAACTCTTTGGCAACTTTTATTCTCTTCCACTGAATAATGTTTTCTATTTTTTTTTCAATATCTCCCCTCCCTCACAGTAGCCTCTTAACAATAATGCTTGTTATCTCTTACTGATCCCAATACTAATTCATTCTGAGGAAGTCAGCTGCATTGTATTGCTTTTCCAGCACTGATAACAGACTTGGTAATTATATCCATACTCTTCCTCCTTGCAACCACTAAGGGTGTATTTATACATGATAAAAGGTACACAACACTGATACTGAGGAATATAATTAAGTCCAACCTACACAAGGTTCTAATCCATGATATTCAGTTTGTAATTAAAAATTAGGGGTAAGTATATGAAACTTACCACTCTACTCCCTACAATGCAACTAAAGTTAAGACTGCTCCCAAATTAAGCTGAAGGGATTCCATGATTTCCAATACCACCAACATGGAGAAACCAAGTATGACAGGTTTGGGTTTTGGGGTTTGGTTTTTTTTGGTGAGACAATTGAGGTTAAGTGACTTGCCCAGGGTCACACAGCTAGTAAGTGTTAAATGTCTGAGGCCAGATTTGAACTCAGGTCCTCCTGGATCCAAGGCCAATGCTCTATCTACTGTACCACCTAGCTGCCCCTAGGTTTTGGGTTTTTAAGGAGTTGAGGGAGAACAGAACTCTTTGTTGTTGGTCTATCATTTCAGTTTTGTCCAACTCTCCATGAGTCCATTCAGGGTTTTCTTGGCAAAGATACTGGAATGATTTGTCATTTTCTTCTTATTTTACAGATGAGAACTGAGGCAAACAGGGTAAAGTGACTTGCCCAGGGTCATACAGCTATTAAGCACCTGGGGCCAGATTTGAACTCATGAAGATGAGTCTTCCTGATTCCAAGCCCAGTGCTCTATCCACTGCACTACATAGCTGCTCCAGCAGGATTCTAAATCTGGTACAGATGTCTGTCCTTGGATAAGTCTTAGTTTCTCAGTGTTATAGTCTATTTATCTATATAATGAAATATTTAGAGTACATTTCTATAGATACCCCCCCCAACTCAAAAAGTAACTTGACTACAATTACAAGTGTAATTCCACAAGGATGCTAACTATAAGGAATGGTGATTCAAGTTTCTTAATGGAGCTAAGCATAGCAAATTTGGAAAACAGAATGCAATCCACTCTTAGGTAACCAAATAAATCTCTTTATTAAGAATACTTTGTGCATTCAAAATACAAACCAATCTGAGGAACAGACTCATAAAAAGTGTGAGCACTCTAACTATACAAACAGAATTTGAAATGCTGAGCAATAAAAATTCAGAATCCAAATCAAGTAGCAAAGTAGTGGGAAAGCTGAGACCAGTCTTAAAGGTTAATGAAACAGTGGAAAGAACAATGGAATGGAAGTCAGGAGGCCTGGGTTATACTGATGACTGCCATCAACCAGTTGGATTGATCTTAGGCAAGTCACTTCATTCTCAAGCCTCAGACTGCACAACTGTAAAGTAAGGAGACTGATCAGAAGTGGTCAAGTTGGTCTAAAGAGATGATTTTCACTTAGGGTGTATAAAAGTTCCTATTTATCTAGTCATTTCCACAACTTTCTGGTTATATGTAGTATATGGAAAACTTTGTCATGAATTTGGAAGCTTTTCATCACATGTATCCTCCAGTTAGCAAACCAGAAGCCACAGAGAATTAAAGTATATACATATACATGCATACATATATACACACACAAATATATATATAATACACATACTATTCCCATTATTCCTACTCATGTACACTACATACCAGTCAAATTGGCCTACTATATGTACCCTGCCTGGAATGCTTTCCTTGCTACCTCCCAAAAAAGGCCTTTCCTGATCCCCTTAATTGTCAGAGCTCCAAACCTTCCCTCATATCTGAAATCATTTGGTATATATATATATATATGTGTGTGTATATATATATATGTGTGTGTATATATATATATGTGTGTATATGTATATATATAGTATATGTGTACATGTATATGTATATGTGTGTGTGTGTGTGTGTGTGTATATATATATATATATATGTATATATATTACATTTAGTTGTCTATGTACATGTTGTTTCTCCCCAGTAGTCTACATAAGCTCTTTAAGGGAAGTAATCATTTTCATTTTTGTCATATCCCAGTGCCTGGTACATAGTAGGTATTTTATAAATGCTTGTTGAATTTTACTTGAAATTGAATTCTCGAGTCACCCAGATATGTTTTAAGAGGCTGTATGGTGTAATTTTAAGAAGCCTAAATTTTGGAACCAAAGGAATTACATTTGAATCCCAATTCTGCTACAACCTGTGTTACCTTGCAGTAGTCACAACTTCTCTATACTTGTTTTCTCATGTGAAAAATTAGGAATTTGGAACAGAAGCTATATAAAGTTCCTTCCAATTTGAAATCTATGAACCTATACTAAGATCCCTTCCAGCTCTAAAATTCTATGGTTTTCAGTCATTCCTTCAGCTTTCTAGTTATATGTAGTGAGTGGAAAACTTTGTCACATTTGGCAGCTTTTAATCACATACATCTTCCAGTTAGCAGGCCAGAAGCCACAGGAAATGAAAGTATATATGTGTGTGTGTGTGTGTGTGTGTGTGTGTATATTATATGTGTATATATACACACATTTGCTTAGGAGCACAGCCAGAGACAAAATCAGACATAATAGCTCTATATAAAGGTACAGACCTCTGTGACCTCATTATTTGATCAGCTCTAGGTAATTAAGACTTTCCCAGAATATGGAATATTTCTTTCCCATTTAATTTGCATATGTTGCCCAGAAGCCTCTGGCTTCCTGGAATTTATATTAGGAATTGCAGATATTACAGCAATAATTTTTAAACCCTATAATTTCTGTTAACCCTTGATCTTAATAGCACTATGCATTGTAAGCTTCATTCAGAATTCTGGTATAAAAAATTACAAACTAGAAGTGAAGGCCATAACATCTTAATTCTTGCAAGGGAACCAATGGAACACTGTGATTAGAAGTCTAGATCAAATTAACTGCATGAAGAAACAGGTTCTACCTATCATTATGCTGACCTTGTAAAGGAATTAGAAGGCTCCACTGGTAAAGAATGCAAGGGACTCCCATAAAAGATGATAGAACCTATCACCCTGGAATACCATAGTTTTTAACACGGATCTATAGTGATTTTTAACTAATTAGACTTCATTTAAACAGACCAAATACTTGACTAATTTAATTTTTAATTTTAACTTTTGAGTGTTTTAATAAATTTTGAAAGGCAAATCACATTAAAAACTTAGAATATTTATTGCCAAAAATAAAACTTCATATCTATTTCTGAAGAAAAGTTATTTGGAAATGACAGTGTTTTATTGGCTTAAGGTCAAAACCTCTAAAAGTATCACTGTCTCCTACAACATATTATGGCATTCCTAACAATTTGTTCCAGCTGCTACCAAATTTAATTGAATTAAGAAATCTAAAGCTTCTTTAGGACCTAAATCCAATAATTCTTTCTAAAATAAATGGCAAGCCATTTGCTTTTATTATAAATGGCAATAAAATCTGTTTTTCCAAATAGATAACAGATTCCATTATCATTCCTTTATAATTACTCTGATGCTTCACTTCGAAAGAAGTATTATGTATTACCAATTTGAATAGACAGAATAATTTTTTAGTTCTTGAATCCTATTGAACCATATCCTTTTTCACCCACAAAATAAGGATTTATATCTGTGCAAGAAATTATGTCAGAGACACAGAAATAATGTGATAATAATTTACAACACTGACATTAAAGAATGGACCCTTACTAGGATTAATTTGTATAACTTCAAAAATGCTTATTAGTAAACCTTGCCTTGTACATTAAACTTTCAACAAAATTGAAAGCTTTAAAACTGCAACTGAACAATAAGGCATTATTTTAATTTTTCTATAAATTACCAAGAAGCCTTCAATTCTAAAAATCCAGGTTATAACTTAACTGAATTCAAGTAAAAATTACAGACTTTTAAATTTGAGGTAATACTTTATATCATGTTTTATTTTAAACCAGAATAAATTAATTATGATCTTTTTTAAAGAAAAAAGGCTCCAAAAAACATCCACATAATGCCATAGGACAATTCCTGGAGCAGCAAAACCCACAGAAGAATGTGCTGAAATCATCTTCCAACCAAGGACAGCTTGGAAGGTCGGAAGGAGGGAGCTGCTGTGCTCAGACAGGAGTGGAGTCGAACCCCACAGTCACCCTGACACAGATCCAGTCCCAGGAAGGCCTCACCAGAGAAAGAGACACCCCCCACCCCCCTGCCCAGAGCCTCTGAATCAGCTGCAGCGCCAGTTTCATCTGGAACTAAGCTCAAAGTCTGGTGAGAGGGCTGAGCCCTTGGAAAGGTGGATACTACAGGGGTCTATGCTGGTGCTGAGGCAGAAATTGGGTTTTCACCCCTGCTGGAAACTAGGAGGTAGGCTTGAGTAGCAGTGGCCCAGGTGGAGGAGCGGCATAGGTTTGTCAGAGCTGACAACCACAACACACAAAGCTGGTTGATTAGCAAGTTGGTCTGGGGTCATCTATGGACCAGGGAACAGGCCAGGTGAGCAAAGAACTTGCTCTTCCTTAAATCATACCACCTGGGACCTTCTGAAGCTTGGGATAGTACAGCCTGGAAACAGTGCCCCACTTTAAGGAGCTAAAAGTCAAGTAAAAGAAAAGCAAGATGAGCAGACAGAGAAAGGTGAGGACCATAGAAAGTTTCTTCAGTAACAAGGAAGATCGAGGAAGATGTCAATGTCAGGGCCCCTATATCTAAAGCTTCCAAGAAAAATATGAATTGGTCTCAGGCCATAGAGGCACTCAAAAAGGACTTTGAAGACAAAGTTAGAGAGGTTGAGGAAAAACTGGAAAGAGAAATGAGAGTGATACGGGAAAGACATGAAAATAAAATCAACAGCTTGCAAAGCCAAATTGGCCAAATGGAAAAGGAGGTACAAAAGCTCTCCGATGAAAATAACTGCCTAAGAATTAGGATTGAACAAATGGAAGCTAGTGACTTTATGAGAAACCAAGACACAATAAAGCAAATCCAAATGAATTAAAAAAAAATAGAGGGCAATGTGAAATATCTTCTTGGAAAAACTGCTGACCTGGAAAATAGGTCCAGGAGAGATAATTTGAAAATTATTGGTCTACCTGAAAACCATGATCAAGGAAAGAGCTTAAACATCATCTTCCAAGAAATTGTTAGGGGAAATTGCCCTGATATTCTAGAAGCAGAAGGTAAAATAGAAATTGAAAGAATCCACTGATCACCTCCTGAAAGAGATCCCAAAAGGAAAACTCCTAGGAATATTATAAGCAAATTCCAGAGCTCTCGGGTCAAGGAGAAGATATTCCAAGCTGCCAAAAGGGAAGAATTCAAGTACTGTGGAGCCCCAGTCAGGATAGCACAAGATCTAGCAGCTTCTATAGTAAAGAACTGGAGGGCATGGAATATGATATTCCAGAGGGCAAAGGAATTAGGATTACAACCAAGAATCACTCAGTAAACTCCCCTCCTTTGAGGTTCAAGTTATTCATCTCTACCACCCAATCAAAATTCTAGTAGCTCTTGTCTACAGGCCTCCTCTTCTTAAATGAGTTCAGTACAAGATTCACAATTTCCTCTCTTCCTATAATAGGGGACTTAAGCATACATTTTGACTCTCCCTCAAATGTCCTGACTTCTCAGGTCCTCAATCAACTCACATCCCATGATTTACTCTTCCATCCCACCTTAGCCACACACAAAGATGGTCATATTTTTTATCTTGATAACACCCACAAATGTACCACCTCCATGTTCAAAATTCTAATATCCCCTTCTCTGACCATAACAGATTAGCTTTCTATTTCTCCCTTCTCTTACCAAATCCTACGCTTTGTCTAAATTGTGATCTCTAATCTCATGGCCTTTCAATTTTCTTCCAAGATATCTTCCCTGCATTAGACATTTTCTCCTCTTTTATCCATCTGGACTCCTTGTCATCTTCTCTTGAATACCTATCCCCCTTATCCTTATGCTGACTGAATGTTGCCAAGCCTCAGTTTTGGATAACCCCCACTACCTTTGCTCCTACACATGCTGCTGAATAAAGATAGAGAAAACCACAACCCTTCTGACTAGGTCCTCTACAAATTTATGTTACATAGCCTCAACTAGGCCCTCACTGCTGACAGGTAATCTTACTTTACCTCCCTCAGAAACTCACTATTCCACTCTCTATAGTGACTCTTCTAAATTACTTTATCCCTCCTCATGCTTCCTATTTTATAGGGGGCGGGGGGAATGAGAACATTCTCCATGAGCATCCTCTTCTCCCCTCTACCTCATCTCATATCACTCATATACCTTCTGCCACTATCTCCAACCTTATACCTGCCTCACATGATGAGATCACCTCACTCCATACTAAGGTTAGCCCCTCTATCTGCTCAAACAATCCCAGTCCATCCTCTCTCCTTCAACAGACTACCCTTTGTCATCACCACTATCACTTATCTTCAATCTCCCTCTGCCAATTGATTCGTTCTTTACTTCCTAAAAACACACCTGCCTCTCCATTCTCAAAAAAACAACTTCACTTGATCTTCCATCCCCACTATCATCCTATTTCTCTACTGTCCTTTGTGGCTCAACTCCTTGAAAAGGTCATCCACAAGAGATGTAGAGCTTATGATAGATGTCAAGTTCACACTCTTAACCCCTGACTTCTAACCTCATCATTCCACCTAAACTGCTCTCTCCAAAGTGACCACTGATCTAGAATTGTCAAATTCAATAGCTTTTTCTAAGTCCTCATTATCCTCAACCTCTCTGCAGTCTCTAACACTGTTAATCAATCTCTCTTCCCAGGATACACTCTTCACTCTAGGTTTTCAAGACTTCATCCTCTCCTAGTTTTCCTCTTACCCATCTGAGCACATTTTCCCAGATTCCTTTGCTAGATCCTCATCCAGATGATACAGTCTAACCACAACTGTCCCAGTTCTGTCCTGGGCCCTCTTCTTTTCTCCTTTTATATTACTTTCCTCTGTTGATCTCATCAGCTCCCATAGATTTAATTACCATTTCTATGCTCATGATTCTCAAATCTACCTATCCTCCCCTGACCTCCCTGTTGACCTCCAATCTGGCATTTACAACTGCCTTTCAGACACCTCAAACTGGATATCAAGTAGACATCTTCCCCAAAGCTCTCCTCCCTTCACCCCCATCCTAATTTCCCTATTACTGTTGAATGCAACACTATCTTCCCAGTCCCTATGTGTCTTCATAGACTCTTCAACATTTCTCATTCCACAGTCATACAATCTGTTGCCAAGACCTGTAAATTTCATCTTTACAATATCTCTCAAATACTCCCTCTTTTCTCCTCTGACAGTGGGTATGCCTGCCTCAAGGCTTTCCACACTCCAATCCATCCATCATTCAGCCACCAGTGATGTTCCTAAAGTGCAACTCCAACCATGTCTACTTAGAAAACTCCAATGGTTCCATATCATCTCCAGGATCAAATACAAAATCCTTTCTTTCAATGGTGTTCAAAGTCCTTTATAACCTAGCCTCTTCCTACCTTTCCAGTCTTCTTACAACTTACTCCCCACCATGTACTCTTCAGTCCTATGACAGTGGTCTTCTTTGCTGTTCCATGAACAAGATTGTCTCCTATGCCTGGAATGTTCTTCCTACTCATCTCCATGCACTGGCTTCTCCAGCTTTCTTTAGGTGCCAATTAAAATCCAATCTTCTACACGAAGCCTTTCCCAAATCCTCTTAATTTTAGTGTCTTTCTTCATTTAATTATTTCCTATTTATCCTGTACATATCTTGTTTGTACTAATTTTTTTTTGCTTGTCTCCTCATTAGATTGTAAGCACCAGGCAAGGGCTGAATTTTGCCTTTTTTGTATCCCCAGAACACAGTCCCTGGCACTTGGTAGGTGCTTAATAAATGTTTATTGATTTACTAATTGAATCATAGATTTAAAGCAGGAAGGGACACATTGAACATCATCTAAGGAATTTGAGGACTAGAAAGGAGAAGTAACCTGCCCAAAGTCGCATAGTAATAAGTGTCAAGGATGGGATTCAAACTCAGGGCCCTTTGATGCCAATCCAGGCCCCTCTCCACTCAACCACAAGTGCCTTTCACAGTCCAGTGATCAAGATTCATTTTTCCACAGACAGTTTTTTGACCTAAGTACTAACACATTCACACATGATATCTAAAAGACTTAACTATTTAGGTCTTTCAATAAAGTGAAGTGCAATAGAAATCATCAGATGTGACAATTTCCCTTTTCAAGAAATGTGTGGGTACCAAGAAACTTGTTCCATAACAATTTGTTAGTGACAGATCCACAACCAAAGAAAATATGAAAAACTACAGTCCTGAAAATGAAGCAAAAATTAAACCTTGAGGTAAGTTTTTTTTTCTTATCTGAAAACTTTATGTGGTCTTACAGCACAGGCTTTAAAAGAAGGAGCTTAGTGATCATCTGCTCTACCCCACTCCTTTCACAGATAAAGAAATGAAGGCCCAAAGAGACTATGTGATTTGGTTAAGCACAGACAAGTAGCAAAAAAACAAAACTAGGATTCAAAACTGACTTCAAATGCAGTTCTCTTTCTACTAAACACAGAATGACTCTTTTTTATAAAATCAACTTTATTCATGAAATGTTATATTATGTAGAAAGAAACATAGTATCTTTAAGAAAAAGTAGTTTGTATCAAAAGTAATGTTGTGAGTTAAGAGTCACTGTAAGTTGAGTTAGTCTGAACTGTTTTAAGAGTTTTAAAAGTTTTGAAGAGGGTACAATTTTCTTATCAGTGAACTATTAGAGAAAGCCTATTTATTTGCACCATGAGGCCATAACCAAATCCCCATCAAGGTTTTTCTTAATCACACCACTATCAAATCCAAACCTCCAAATGATAGAAAGCATTACAGATAGTTCTGTTTTCCTTAAGTTCTCATTACTCAAATTTGACTCCCCTGCTTGTGGACAGCAAGTCCCCAGCTATCTGGGCTCTGGCTCCCAGGAGACATTGGCAGGGGATGCTGCAGCTGCAGCACCAGTGCAGGCCTGAGCCAGGGGTCCTCTAGTCTAGGCACTGAAGCTGCTGTGGGGGACCCCAAGCACCAAAGTCCCTCCAGCTGCAGGAACAGATGCACTGAAACCTCTTGGGCTGCTGGGTATCCAGCTGGGGAAGGGATGGATCCACGCTGAGCTTCCTGAGGAGAGGGAAAGGTCTTCAGAACCTTGATTCACTTAAGGGAAGGGAGAACTGCCTGTATACTTTAATCTAAAAATGCAAATATGCAATTAATTTCAGTCAATTCAAATAAATGTTTATTAAATACCTGCTATGTTATACATATACTGGTGCTACAAGCACCAATATGAAATGGTCCCTGCCCTCAAGGAACTTACATTCTACTGATGAGCTATAAAATGTACATATGTATATATAAAGCACTGTGAGGAGGGATAAAGACTTCATAGGCATGGAGGAACAAAATGGTGACTTATGGATATAGAGATTAGTTAGACCATAGTAGTAACAAAACTCATGATGGACTGAAACATGCATTATAAAGAATGTCCCTGGATCCCAAAAAGTACTGAAGAAAGAATAATTGTGAAGGGGTAAGGTAAATTGTTCCATAGAAAACAAAAAAGTTCTCAAATAAACTTAAATAAATAAGTAGAAAAACAAAAATCTTTTTAAAAGACAGGAAGCAAGATTTCATATTGAATTTTAGGAAAATTGAAGTATTATTGATAATCCTGAATAAATGCATACTCTAAAAGTTAGGAATGCAGACAATATTCTTTACTTCATTATTTTGCTTACTATTTGTGCATTTCGTGTAAAGTGATTAAAATCTGAAGGAACAAAAATAAGATTTCTCCCTACTCCAATTTCCTAACTTACCCTGAAGCCCTGAAGAAAGTGGCATTTCAGATATACATGTTGTAGCATTTAATCTCCTTGAGGGCAGGGATTCATTCTGCTTTGGTTTTGCATCCCCAACACAATGGCACAAATTAAGTATTTTTAAAATACTTGATGACTAACTGAAATAAATTGGGTCTTGAAAGAAAAGAGAGGCTTCATCAGACAGAAGTGGAAAATCAGAAATGGAGGAAGATGTGTTGACATAATGAACAGAGATAGGAGAGGAAAGGATTTAAAAAAAAACAGTGCTGAAAGTTGAAGCAGCATAAAATAAGGTTCACTTTTTACTATATAAACTGTTCCATTATTTGAAATTTCTCATTGTTAGAATATTTGTCATTATACTTTCCCACTACATGCACTCTGTGCTATGGAATAACATAATACATCTATTCCCTCTTTCACATGGCAACCTTTCAAAGATTTAGAGGCATCTATGTCCCTCCTTAGTTCTATTGTGATTATGCTATTCTCCTGGCTAAACACTGACAATTCTTTCAACCATTTTTCATATAACACAGTCTCAAGACCCTTCATCATCTTGGTCACCTTCTTAAAGATATAATCGTTTCTATTACTGTCACTTTTAAGATGCAGCATCAAGATCTGAACTCAACATTCCAGATGTAAGTCTTGGGTCCCAGATGAGTATTGGAGATTGATGAGACCAGAGTCATATTTTATCACAATAGTAAAGAAAGTCAGGAGAAACAGTCAGGTTGACAGGTGGCAAAGTAGGTTAGGGAAGTTGTAACCTATGAGGCCCTGAGAGAATATTGAGAATATAGGTTAGAGCTTGATTCCTAGAACTCTCCTTTTAGAAGAATTGCAGCAGGAGTACTAGCTGACACTGAATATGGAATTTCTAATTCTGCCATTGAAGTTGAGATAACATGGGTGACTAGGCTATATACATCAACCAGCACCTGTGGTGCTAAAGGCGGGGTGGGGGTGGGGTGGGGGGGGAGGAAATGAGAAATTCATAGTAAAGTATAAAGGTGGTGTAAGTGTAGAATGACTATATGACTCTTTTCACACACATCATCAGAATGTACTAGGTTCATAAGTAGAACCTATCTCAGACCCAGAGAACTACATGCTAAGGGGTGAATTCCTGCTGGCAGGAATGAAATCCTTTGGCTTGGTAAGATGTACAAATGGATGAAGGCTTATGAATCTCTAAAAATGCTCATCCTATCCCCATTTTCATGCTAGAGAGAAAACATCTTGCATGAAAAGTTGGGGAGATATGAACTAGGAAGCAAATAGGAGTTTGAACTGAGTACTGGGCAGCAGCACAGTGAGCTTGTCACAGTCCTTGTCAGCCAAGAGAGACTGAAGGGAGGAGAAAAGGGAATGGCATAGAGATTGCCAGTCCTTGCAGGCAAACCCTAAAGTGGGAGTGTGGCAAGAATAGACTAAGGCTCGGGAAACTCCTCTCCAGGAGATATGATGGAAGATGGTAATGTGCCCCTTTCTCTTCTCTTGCCATGATGGCAGACATTTAATTCAAATTGTCTTCATTCTTTAAGTCTCTTCATAATTTCCACTCTAGATCAAAAGTCTTTAACCTGAGACCTATGAACTTTTTAAAAAAATATTTTGAAAAGTGTATTTCAAGATATAGCTAGTTCTGAAGCCATCCAGGACCAGAGTTCTTGATGGGCTAGCTAAACAAATAAGTTGCTAGCCAAATGGTTTTCTTTATAATCCTATGTATTTATTTTATACACTTAAAACAAATTTCAAAAAGGGGCCAATAGGTTTCACTAGACTACCAAAAGGGACCATGACACCAAAAAAAAGTGAGTAACCTCTGCTCTAGATAAAATAGGATTAATCATACCTGGTTTTGATGTTTCATTATTTGTAAATGGGAAATTGTGAGACTAACAGTGACTTGTCTTAGTTAATACAGGCAAAAATGAATAATAAATAAACCTGGATACTGACCAGGGGCTCAGGAACAATATGAGAAGGATTTTGAGTTATTCAATAATTGTCCACAAATGGGTAAAGGTAGGTGCAGGACTTCTGCTATTAGGAGAAAGATAGTCAATCATCACTGTTGGAGGATGACTTGTCAGGTCATGCTATCTCCACTGATTCCCCCTTGCCCATTCCCCACTTGTTGTGTCAAGTACACAACAATCTCTAGGATAGAGTCAGGGATGGTGACTAAACAATTGGTCCTGTCAGATAGTAGGAGAAAGGGATTGTTTAGACCAGGCCAGTAATTCCCATATTCTAGGGGTGGGTGGCCCAGGAGGCAATGATGATCCCCTCCCTTTCATTTTCTCCTTCAACTACACAACCTCCAAACCTATAGTACAAAGGCAAAATAAGTTCTTCTGTTTAATGGTGACTATAAATGTGATTCCAAAGTTGCAACAGTGGATATTACTAGTCTAGAAGCAATAATAGCATGATTTACCTCTAGAAAGGGGGCTTGAATATGATTTTCCCAAAGCTTTTTCTCTATCCAAAGAGAAAACTTAGACACAGAAAATGGTCTCCTTCCTGATGTTATGGGGCCTAGGTACCTCATTTGAATGGCCCTGAGTAACCCAGAAGTTTTGTGGGGTAAATCAAAAGAACCTTCTCCTTGAGAAACCCCCACCTATTTCCCATAACACTGATGTCTATCTAGCAGTAAGGATTTTTTTTAATAATAGTTTTGAAATCTTGCATTTCACTTAAAAATCACTCAGAGTATACATCTAAAAGATCATAAGAAGAAAAACTAGAAATATCAGTCTTAATAAAACTAAAAAGAAAAAGCTGCTACCTCATATTGTCCCCATTAGGATGCCCTTTCTAAATAGCATTCTTCCAGTTCCCTTTTTATTGAAACTACAAAAATAAATGCCTACTATTTCTTTGTATGAAAAAACACTTTTCTGTGACTAAAATCCCAGTTAGGTGGTGGAAGTGGTTATTTGTTTGTCTGTCTCCTACTGCTAAGAACATAATAGAGGTTTTTCCAAGGGAGCTGGAAAAATTTCAGGTGGAGTATAGGACCTCAGGAGTATGCCTGACAGAGGTCCCCCAGATTTTTTTATTTCCCATGGGATCAGGTACCTGCAAAACAAAGCAATTGTGCCAGGAGGGCAATATATGTGCCAATTAGAAGGAAAGAGATAGAAGTAGAGTCACATAGGAGAAATGGAAAGGAGTCCCAAAGTCTGTCACCCAGGAACAAATTTCTGGATGGACTAGACAAGCAAATTGCTAGTCAAACTACAAAGAGATAAGCCAGCAGAGTCCTGTCCAATGCCATAGCTGGGGTCTGTCAATGCCATGTAGATGCTGCAGCAGGGAAGAAAATGACAATAGAGAATTGCAAGTAGCCTGCTCAAGGCTCCCAAGACTTGGTCCTGTTTTCCCATGGGAACTTGGAGGGTGGAAGCTTCCTTCCTGAACTATGTAGAGAAACAAGGGACAGAGAGTATTCATTTGAAGAATCAATGCTGAGAATGATTCTATTGTTTTCGATTTTGGTTTCTTCTCAATTAAATACTTTTACTGAATCTATGCTGTTATTATGGATGGTTTTCCATTAGCATAGTAATAAACATGATATACAAACCCCCAATTTATTTTTTGAGGTGGGAGCTTTAGTCAAGTGAGATATTACCAGAGAATGTATCTTAAAACAGTCATCCAAATCCATGAGGAGCTAATACTAGCTAGCAAAGAGGAAACAACAGGATGTCCTCTTTTGGGTTTGTTTGTTTACTTGCTTGCCAGAGCCCCTAAAAGGCATACCCTAGAAGTTGTGTCATGCTTACTCCATTCACCCTTGGTACTCACACTTCATCACTACCCCCCTGCTCCTCTGATTGGAGGGAGGAGCCATGAACTCCAAAACCTTCATTAAATGAAGTAAAAATGAAGTACTTAAAGTAGGGGGTTTGGAACAGCCATTTCTTTATTTCCCACCTGCCTCCACTACTTTGAGACTCCTCTGACTTTTCTACCTCCCCCCTCTCTTTTCAGCTTCCTTTTCTGTTTTGTCTTCCCCCATTAGGCTATAAGCCCTTGAGAACAGAAACTGTCTTTCCTTTTCATACCTGTATCCTCAGTGGATACAGTAAATAGAGGTCAGAGCCTGGGGTCAGGAAGATTCATCTTCCTGAGTTTAAATCTGGCCTCAGACACTTACTAGCTGTGTGACCCTATGTCTATCTAGTCATAAAGATTTTTTTAAAAAAATGCTTTTGAAATCTTGCATTTCACTTCAAAATTTTTCAGAGGAGAGATCTAAAAAATCACTTCACCCTGTTTGTCTCAGTTTCCTCATCTGAAAAATGAGCTGGAGAAAGAAATGATGAACCATTCCAGTATGTTTGCCAAGAAAATGCCCAAAGGGGTCATGAAAAATCAGTCACAACTGAAATGATTGAAAACAACAACAACATCCCAAGTGCTTTATACAATGCCTAGTAAAGCAGGTGCTTAATGAATGTTAATTGACCACTCTCATTATAGGCAATAATTCAATTTATATAGGTAGGATGGTAGTTTTAAATTTTG
The DNA here is from genome assembly GCF_019393635.1 of Dromiciops gliroides. Classification (NCBI taxonomy): domain Eukaryota; kingdom Metazoa; phylum Chordata; class Mammalia; order Microbiotheria; family Microbiotheriidae; genus Dromiciops; species Dromiciops gliroides. Next base: position 531,532,128 of record NC_057861.1, read on the forward strand.
TCTTCTCAGAAATAAAGAAAAAAAGGAAAACCTAGAGGTAGAAGATATTTCCCATAGGTGAAAAGTTTTAGTACATGGATACAAAGACATTTCATTATCTGAGGAGAAAAATAAAAGCCTGCATAAATACATATTAACAATTTATCATGAGTCTAAGTCTCTATTAAAGACCCTAACTTGGTTGAAAGATAAGGTAAGTGGAAGAATTGGGAACAATTTAACAGTAGTTGAAAATTTAGCAAAGCTCCTTGGAGACACATGACCATATCTCAACCACTGTCACAACACTAAACTGGATGCCTGTGGAAGTAGAGAAAATATAAATGGTGCTATATCTAGTGAGACAGTCACAACAACATTCCTTCAAATAATGTAAATTAGAGGATCATGGGTGATTCTTGTCTCCCCTATTTTAAGTTCTTATTCCTTCTAGTGTAGGGGGGCACCCCAAGGACAATTTTCTTATTACCAGAAGCCTTCATCTCTCTTAGAGATTGAGAAAGGTAAAAGCTGACAATGGAAAGCATATGGCCCACCCATAATTAGTGTACCATTTGGTGTTTTTTGTTTTTGTTTTGGGGCGTTTTTTGGTGGGGTGATAAGGGTTAAGTGACTTGCCCAGGGTCATATAGCTAGTAAGCGTCAAGTGTTTGAAGCTGGATTTGAACTCAGGTCCTCCTGAATCCAGGGACAGTGCTTTATCCACTGTGCCACCTAGCAGCCCCCACCTTTCATTTTTAAATTATGAGCAAATGACCATTTTCATTAGCAACAACATGAAAAATACATGAAAGTTAATATAATGGCAAATGGTTTTTGTGTGTAGTCTACCAACAACCTCAATATTTTACATAATAATGTCTTTAATATGTATAGAGCTTGTTGTAAGTCAACAAATTCAATTCAATAAACATTCACAGAGTACCTAGTATGTGACAGACAGTTCTCACTTTAAATAAGTGGACCCTTTAGCAGACCTCTACATAAAGTGATTTTTACAGATGTGGGGAGGGGAAAGATGAAAGGAAGGAGGCAAGAAGGAGACCAAGTGGAGGAAAGGAGCTGACATAGGATTCTAGGACATGTAGAAGCCTGGCCAGAGTGGAAAGGAAGAACATAAAGGGGGCAGACACATGGGGGCCAGATGGACATAAGACAGGAGAGGATGGGTGATACGTGATCTGGGGAAGACACATAGTACTCAGTACAAACTGACACACAAAGAGCAAAATAGGCAGGCTGTTGGGCAGAGGAGGGCCAAGGTCTCTTCTCTCCTGAAGCAGGGTGATGGTTGGTTCTTCTGCTTTTTCTTGGATTTTTGGGTTTATTTTGTTTTGTTTGGAGGGGGAGGCTGCAGAGTGTAGAGCCATGGAGCAGGAGCAGAAAAAGAGCACAGTACTATAAAGGTAACATGGGAATTTGGGGGGCATGCAGATTTCTTTCAGAATTATTTCAATAAAGTTGAATTTCTATAATGTAAATTTACGGAAAGCGAGAACTGTCTGTACTAATTTAGCCACAAGGTGGTGCAGATAACCATTCACGAGAGTCTCTTTTAGGTAGTTTATGCATGTCCTGCTGCATATGACTCTGTTGTTCAATTAGTTGTTCAGTCATGTCTAATTCTTCATGACCCCATAGAACATAGCATGTCAATACTGTCTATGGGGTTTTCACGGCACAGTTCTAGAGTGGTTTGTCATTCCTTTCTCCAGTGAATTAAGGAAAAAAGAGGTTATGTGATTTTTCCCAGGGTCACACAGCTAGTTAGTACCTGAGGCCAGATATGAACTCAGGTCCTCCTGACTCCAGGCCCAGCATTTTATCCACTGAGCCACTTAGCTGCCTCTGCATATTGACTTTAAAAACCATAAATTGTGTTTTGGTGTATTTTTATTTACTTTGTTAAACTTTTGCTGATTACATTTTTTTGGAGCCGGGCAATGAGAGTTAAGTGACTTGCCCAGGGTCACATAGCTAGTAAGTGTCAAGTGTCTGAGGCCAAATTTAAACTCAGCTCCTCCTGAATCTAAGGCCAGTGCTTTATCCACTGTGCCACCTAGCTGCCCCCTTCCTGATTACATTTTAATCTAGTTCCCCACAAGAGAGTTTTGCAGATTCAGACAGCAGTCACCAGCTTGACATCTCTGCTCTTAGGCAACTAGGTTATAAATTGCAGAGAAGATATGATCTGCACTGGTAGAAGGACCTTCTTCTTCCAGGAGTTCCCCATAACAATGAAATCAAAGGTCCAAATGCTAGAGAATCAATAAGTAAATAAAGAATGCATAATGACAAAGAAACAATGCATAGTATGAAAAAAAAAAAACTAGAGTAACTTCAACACTCCCAGACCCCAGAAGTTCCTAGAAATATGATTGATCTTTTTTTTTTTTTTAGTGAGGCAATTGGGGTTGAGTGACTTGCCCAGGGTCACACAGCTAGTATGTGTTAAGTGTCTGAGGCCGGATTTGAACTCAGGTACTCCTGACTCCAGGGCTGGTGCTTTATCTACTGTGGTACCTAGCTGCCCCAATATGACTGATCTTAACCCAGGAGATCTGGGACCTCTAGAGTTTGAGTTCTTCATTGAACAGGCAAGGAGTAAAATAAAAGTTTCCACATATTTTAGCTAGCTCCCCATAAAACTGATAATCAGATGGAGGCATACCATCTACTTTCCCCACACTCATTATTCCCCTCCTCACTTCCACCAGTCAACCTAGAGAACAAGGCCACCAAATATGGCAGACCCCAGGCTTAATTCAGACCCAGGATCAACCATCAAACCTCTACCAGCAGGGAGACCCCCACTCACCACCACCTCCAACACATTTCCCTCTCCCTCAAGCAGCCTCCCAAGTAAAGGAATAGACCCAGACTCAGGTCAGATCTCTCAACACCTCTTGGAAACTGTGACCTTCTTTCCCCATCTGCTACTCATTACCCCCACGACTTTTCCTGTTTTCCTCCCTATCATTATAATAATGAATTGGATGGGGGTGGGGGAGGGGCAGCTAGCTGGTGCAGTGGATAAAGCACCGGCCCTGGATTCAGGAGGACCTGAGTTCAAATCCAGCCTCAGACACTTAACACTTACTAGCTGTGTGACCCTGGGCAAGTCACTTAACCCTCATTGCCCTGCAAAAAAAACCAAAATAAAATAATGAATTGAAAAGACCCTTCCCCCCCCCCCCCCCCCCGCCCGCTCCCCAGTGGAAAAATACAGAGTACAAGAGATACTGATAAATAGGGTCACAAGGCTTGCGGTTAGGCCCGGTGTCAGGACTGAAGCCCACACCCAAACAGATGGCCTCACTTGATGAAGCCCACACCCAAACGGATGGCTTCATTTGGACGAGCCAATGAAAATCCTGTAACTATGCTTCTGCTTCTGTACGCGCGCTTCTGCCTCACCAACCCCATAAAAAGGAATCGCACAGGAACCCCGGCGCGCCAGTTCCCCAAGCGGCCTGGTCGCCCGCAGGTACCTGTGTTCAATAAACCTCGTGTTGTTTACATCAGATTGGTGGTCTCGGCTCGGTCTTTGGGTCCCGGGGTCTCTCCTGAGGAAGGGTCCAATCAGGATCTTTCAGAATCAGTGACCATTGAGAAGGAAACTGCTCCCATTCCTTTCAGTCCCACTCTCACCTATGCCCCAATCTGACCCTACTCACCATCTACTGTTCCTATCCATAGTGAATGAACAGCCCTTCATCCCACACCTCTTTCTCTCACATACTTTTAGTAGACCTCACAAAGACCTGTATCCTCTCTGATAACACTTTATTCCCTGGCTATCATCTCTAGCACTGGCTATCTCTTCTTGCTTATTTAACATTTCTAACTGTAATCCTCAAACACTAAATATGTTAAATTGAACATATTTAAAATGGAAGTCACTATCTTTTCCTCTTAACCTTTCCCTCTTCCAAACTTTACTACTGATGTCAAATATAGCACTATCCCCTTCCAGGATCTCAGGTTTCTAGCTATCCCCAACCCCTTCCTCTCCCTCACCCCACATATCCAATCAGTTTCTAAAGCTTGGTTTTTCGACCTTCACAACATCTCTCCTATCTGACAATGTCTTTTGCATGAAGCCTTTCCCCATCCCACTTGGTAACACAATGGCATTTTTCCCAAATTACCTTATCCTTAACTTTGTATGTGTATGCATATGCATATATATATGATATGCATTTACCAATTTTATATTTATGCTAAATATGTTTTTACATGTACTTGTCTTCTTTCCCATTAGGATGTGATCTCATTGGTAGTAGGAATTGTCCCATATTTTATACTCATATACTTAGGGCTGTAAAGAATTAATTGTTATTTGAGATTTTTATGCCTCAGTGCACACTGGCCTGGGGCTCCGCAAACCGTACTGTGCTCCACCCACTGGTTGTAGCTGTTGCCAGGGCTCTGGCACCACTCGCTGACGCCTACATGGGCCGGGCAAAATTATAATGATTGGAAGCCTAGTGAAGGCAGTCATGTGACTGTCAGAGCGGCCATCCCATTGGCTGGGGCTGTGTGGGGTGTTTCTAGGTTTGGGGGAGGAGAATTGGGCATTCTAGGTAGAAGCTGGAAAGCGACTGGCATTCTGCTGCGCATTTTCAGCTGATTCCTGGGCGGTGGTATTTTTTCAAATATTATAATTTCCCTTTCCCCATTTTATTTCCTTTCCCTTGATCCTACTGATCCTGTTTGTGTTGTGTTTTTTTTTTTAGTTCATTCTTGTTAAAATAAATCTTGTTCTGTTTTGAGGGAGGCTGCCAGTCTCCTTCCTTGCCCCAATATTGCAGCAAGCTGCTTAGCTAGCACTTCCCAATTAAAAACTGGTTCCCACAGGGCCTAGCACAGTATCTACAGCATAGTAGGTGCTTAGTAAATGAAACTACAGTTGTGGCAATATGAAAAGAAAATGACAAATGTAAGAAACATTATGAAGGGAAAAGCATAAGAAGATGGGAACCAATTATTTGGCAGCACAGTGTTTTGCTCACTGTAGGCACTTAATAAACCACTATTAAATGAATTTTTAAATGTAATATAGTGAAGAGAGAGAAACATTAAAGATAACATTAGGTCCTCTATCCTCACCAAAAAAAAAATTGCAATGATAGAATTTTGAACTCAATAAAATAACTTTCCTTACAATTTCCAAGTAGTATATGTGTGTGATATTTTCAGGATTCAGGATTTCAGGATGTGTAGTGATGTTGGACAAAATTTCCACTTAATAAATATAAGAAATTTAACATATGCCCCTGGTTCTACCAATGGTTCTCTGAGAAAAGACCATAAGATTCTGTAGCATATTACAACAGTCAAAAAGATAGATGACTGATCTTTGCCTTTGCAAACATAACAAAAATAATATACAACTATCACACCCTGTTACTAGAAAGGTACATTTAAAAATTGGGATAAACAAGGAAATGTCACATATACAATTCAACCTTTAGCCAATTCACTTAACTTTATAAAACGTGTATTTTCAAAACTGATTAAAAAATATAATTATCTGGTATAAATCTAATCTTCCCAGAAGAAATTAATAGCTTCCTTCAAAGCATAGCTCAGGTATTACCTCCTACACAGAGCTGTTACTGATGCCCTCAGGTGTAAGTACTCTACCTCAAGAAATTACTTTGTGGGGTTTTTTACATGCTTTGCATTTATTTGTGTACATATTATATCCCTATAATATAATGCAATATTTCTGAGAGCAAGGATTGTGTTGTAAGAGCCTTTGTATGTACAGCAACTTGCACAGTACTTGACACATAAGAAGTACTTAATAAATGTATGCTGAATTGAGTTATGGTGGTAAAAAGCTGAGGCATTTAACTTTCTATTTGTAACTGCAAGACCTGGGAATATAGAGGATGCCACAAAAATTTTAGTGTGGTTTAAAGGTGTCAAAGACTTTTGGGACACATTTCTGGTGAGTACTCATCACCAAATTATGAGTTTTTTTTAAATATGGGCAAACTGTGAAATGGAAAAATAAAAACACAAAAGGGTCTTTAGTGTATACAGCATATTTCTGCTTTTACAGTGACAATGGCAGAATAGTAGAAAAAGAGATATACAATGCTAAGCATCACATTGTTCTTAGACCATCTAAAGAACATTAATTAAACTCTTGGTTATTGGTTATCGAACACTAAATCTTTGCCCAGTTGCCAAAAAGTCAGCATACTATTAGGTAAACTGAACCAAATGATCCCAAGAAACATAAAAGTTATAATCACATGGAAGATGTGGCTTATATTCAAGGTTCTCCCCTAAGAGACAAGGAATTGAAAGAATTGGTTTTCCCATGTACTCAAAAGAATTCAGAATTATCATTTAAAGGGATACCTGGTTGGTCATTCCACTTGACAATACTGACAGTGAGCACAACCAGACAACCATTAAGATCACTGAAATTTATGTAACAACACATTTGCTACAGAGGATGAAGAAGAGAAAGATTATTGGAAAGATACTCCACAGTCAGTCAAATAATTTAATATTCAGTGCCTCTGATCCAAATTTGAGCATAGGAAAAAATCCTTTTAAAAAACAAAAACTACATTGGAATGAATATATATTTCAGGGTTGAGAAATGGAAGAACAAAAACTTGAAGACTACACAAAAAGCTATAAATAATAAACACTGTTTTGAGGAAGGTGGTGTTGGACCCAGAGATCTCATTGCTAAGACTTCTAAGAGGTCAGAAACAAAAAGGAAAGTCCCACATATACCAAAATATACTTAGCAGCACTTTGTGATATCAAAGAAGTAGAAATAGCAAAGTTCCCATTGACTGGGGAATGATTGAATAAACGGGCTTATATTTTTAAATGCTAATGCAAACTAAGAAGTTCAAAGACACATGTGAAGCTATATATGAATTGATACAAAGTGAAGTAAACTGACTCAGGAAAACAATAAACAAAATTTCTATAATTATGTAAACAACCTGTGGTTTGAGGTTTTTTATGAAAAAGAATACTGTAGAACTGCAATGGCCAACCATAGCCCCTTCTTGAAAAGGGATGAGAAAATAGACTTTATTGCTTGAAAGGCACAGGACTATAAATGTGGAATGTTGCATAAATGGTCATAATGCATCATTTGGTAACAGATGATGCTATTTACCTTTTTTTTCTTTTCTACAAAGGAAGTAAAAAGGGGTATATTTGGAAATGATGTAAAAAAAGTTACCAATAAAACTTGTATAAATTAATTTTAAAAGAGGCAATAGCCTAGATATGCAGAAACAAATGATGTAAAAGTTTTAATTGACTATGTTTTGTCAGACAGAAAAAATTTGTCACAGATCTAACTTATGCTTCAGCATAATGTGCCTTTGTAGCGTAAACTCATTAGACTTACTGGTTTGAGCAAGGATCAAAGTAAATACCAAATTATTAAAATGGAAGATATTAAATGACACCACTTCCAATTATAGCAGCTCCAACCTAATCTATTTAAAAATCAATTAGCAAGCATTTATTACAAAGTTACTATGTGCCATTGTGTGCCAAGTACTGGAGATACAAATTAAAAAGTGAAAAGAACATCCTCCTCATGGGACTCACTTTCAACTGGGGGGACACAGGTTCATAAATAACTAGATGTAACAAACAAGTAAATATAACAAAGAGAAAAAAGGAAACAATCCTTACCCCACCAAGGAATTTATATTCTATCAGAGGAAACAACATGTACATATTAATATACAAAGTATATACAAAATTAATACAATGTAATTTTGTGGGGGTGAGGATAGGAAGGAACTAATCAGAAAAGGCTTCACACAGGTGATACTTGAATTTTGAAGCATTTTAAGACATGGCAGATGAGAAGGCAGTGCATTCTGCGCAAATTGGTAGTCAGTGAGATGGGAGATTCATTCAAGAGGAACAATGAGAAGGATAACTTGTCTAGACTATAAAGTGCATGAAGAGATGTATAATAAAGTTGGGAAGGAGGTTGAAGCCAGGTGACAAAGGGCTTTAAGTGACAAAAAGCAGAGTTTATACAAAGTTACAGAGAACCATTAAAGTTTATTGAGTGCTAGAGTGACCTAGTCAGACTTGTGCCTTAGAAAATCATTTTGATAGCTATTTGGCAGATGAGTTGGAGTGGAGACAGATTTAAGGTAGGGAGACCAATTAAGATGCTATTTTAACAGGTGGGGTAAGAGACGGGGAGGGACTAAACTAGTGTGGTGATTGTGTAAGCACAGAAGAGACAGATATAAGATATGTTGTGACAACAGAATCAACAAGATTTGGTTATGTGAAAATGAGAGTTATGAGTCCCAGGATTTCACCAAGGCTGAGACCTGCCTGACAGGAAAGATGGTACCCTCAACAGAAATAAGAAAGGGTGGAAGAGGATTGGTATTGGAGGGGAAAGTGAACAGATTCTGTTTTAGGATATGTTGAGTTTGAGATGCTTATGAGATACCCAGTTTGAAATGTCTAATAGGTAGTTAGTGGTGGGCTAGATAGATAGACATGGGAAATCAATGGTATAGAGATAATTATTAAAGTCATGGAAGCTGATCAGGTCACGTAGGGAGAGAGTGTAGAGAGAAAAGAGTTTAGGACAGAGCTTACTTAAGGGCTATAATATATAGCCAGTCAGCAAAGGATATGGAGAAGGGTGATTAGAAAGGTAAGATGAAAACCAAAAGAGAGTATTCTCAAAAACCCAGAGAGAAGAGTATATTTAGAAGGAAAGAGTGATCAACATTATCAAATGTTGCAGCAAGGTCAAGAGGTATGAGGATAGAGAACAGGCCATTAGATTTGGCCATTGAGAGATCCTTGGTAACTTTGGAGAGAGCAGTTTCAGTTGAATGATGAAACCAGAAGCCAAATTACAAAAAGTTCAGAGGTGACTGAAAGGAGAGCAAGTAAGGGGAAGACAAAATTTTCTAGGTTTCTGACTATGAAACAGAGAAGATAAAATGTATGGTAGCTTTAGGGGATGGTCTTAAGGATGGAGGAGATTTGGATACATTTGTAGCTAACAAGGAAGGAACCTGTAGTTAGGCAGAGAGTGAAGATTAGAAAGGGGAGGATGGTTATTGATTTGATTATTATACCCTGAGCAATGGGTAAAAGCTAAGGGCTGGGGCAGCTAGGTGGCACAGTGGATAAAGCACCATTCCTGGATTCAGGAGGACCTGAGTTCAAATCTGGCTGCAGACACTTGACACTTTCTTAGCTGTATGACCCTGGGCAAGTCACTTAACCCTCAATGCCCCTCAAAAAACAAAAAACAAACAAAAAAAGTTAAGGGCAGAGGGTATCAGATGATGTCATGGCAGATGCCAAGATACTCTTGTTGGCTAGACCCCACTGTCCTGGTAGGATGGCTGTAAACAAGTTGTTAACTCCCACCAAAAATGGGATGGATGGATGGATGGAGATAGATAGATAGACCAAAGAACATAAACTATCATATTTCCCAAACTGATGTTACAGTTGAGAGCACCATAATAAGTAGGCCCAAAGAGTCTAGAAACCGCCTGATCCAAAAACAATCTCCATTCTAGGCAGAAAGGCTTGATAACCAAGGGTACTGATGTTAAGTAGATGTTCATTTACAAATATCATGGAGAAGGATGATATAAGGCTATGAGTAGTACTATAAAACAGTGAAAAGCAGTTAAGGAAAAAATTAACATGTGTAGAATTTGGCATGACATAAATCCAGAGAATATTTGCAAATGAAAGAGAAGAATCACAAACCAGGCCCCCTATGCTAAGTGCTGGAACTACAAAGAAAGGTTTTTTTTTTTTTAAAAAAAGCTCCCTGTTCCCAAGCAGTAATTGCTTAACTTTTTGAATCTGTCTCTTCATCTGTAAAATTGGAATAATCCCTTTAGTACCTCACTCATGAAGATGTTATGAGGTGCAAATGAGAGAATGTGTGCATGTGCTTGACAAACTTTAAAACACTATATAAATGTCAATTACTATCAAAAATCATCATCATCATCTTACAAATTCTTGGGCTCATCTTGAACATAAATAATTGTGCACAATAATGAAGATGTAATAAAAGCTCATCTTTAATATTCTGTTTTACCATTTTTACAAAGCACCTTCCTAATAGCACACTGTGAGGGGGCAGCTAGGATAGAGCACTAGCCCTGAAGTCAGGAGAACCTGAGTTTAAATCTGGCCACAGACCTTTACTAGATGTGTGATCCTAGACAAGACACTTAACCACAATTGCCTATGAAAAGAAACCAAAAAAAAAAACCCACACTGAGACAGTATGTTATTATTATGCCCATTTCACAGATAAGAAAACCAAAGCTCAAAAGAGTTAAATAATCTATCCACAGATATAGGGCTACTGGCAGAGCCAAGACTCAAACTTCTAGTTTTTAACCAGTGCTTTTTCCATTTCACCCAGCTGAAAAAAAATATCAATCTAAACTCAACTCACTTTTCAGACTCTTCCACTTTCTCACCAGCAGCCTTGCCCACCAGGAGATGCCTTCACCCTAGGGACTGCTCTTTTGATTGATGAGTCCTTGCCTGGTATCACCATTTCATAAAGAGCCATAGCGATCCTCACTTCACTTCCAGCCTGCACCACCTCCTCACCAGCCCCCTTATCCAAGACATCCTTCATTCCCCCACCTCCCAAGTTCCACTTCCCCCTTAGATTTTATCTTCTTCTATTATATCTTTTTTTCTTATTAAAGTACTTTATCTATATAAAAAGCAGAAGAGGCTAATGGCTAGGTTGAATGTAAATTGACTGAAACATATCCAGAAAGTCTCTTGATTTTAATAAATCTTTGCAACTGACTTATTTTGTTGAGTTCCCTCTCTTCTAAAAATGGAGAATGAAAATAAAAAAATTAAAATCTGGTTAATCTGTTTAGTTGGGGGGGCAGCTAGGTGGTGCAGTGGTTAAAGCTCCGGCCCTGGCTTCAGGAGGACCTGAGTTCAAATTCAGTCTCAAGACACTTGACATTTACTAGCTGTGTGACCCTGGACAAGTCACCTAATCCTCGTTGCCCTGCAAAAAAATTTTTTAATCTGTTTACTTAGAATTTGATTAATCAAGATTATGCTTTTATCAGTTATTCCTAAATGGAGACCAAGTTAAAAGTAGTTGGTGAAATGACCACATATCTAGAAACCAGATTAGAAATACTTTCCAATCACAACTATCCATACTGTCTCCAAATAGGGATTTGTTTTGTTTTTTATAACCAATATTTGTTGGCAAATATCTATAAAAATATTTCCTCTGTCTTTGGAGTACTTATTGAAGAGCTAAAAAATATGGATCAATAATAGACAGTGGGTATTCACCTTCTAAGGTTGAACTCTGACCCTGCAATATAGAAATCAAGTTGACAAATAATTTACAATAATGTATAAGGGGACACAATCTAAGGTTTTTTTGGCATATAAGTATGCACATTTTTGCAAATTCCTTTTTCCAAAGTGCTCAAGGTACTAGACAAAGGCTAAAACTTGAGCAAACAAGGTATGGAATAAAAATTAAGGAGGGATAAAAGTGGAAAGGAAACATAAGATGAACAAGCAATAGTAAATTCAAGCGTGGAGAAATGGTCATCCATCTACGTGCTTGGAACCATTGAAACCAATGCTTTAACATATACCTGATTAAAGAAAACTATCTCCATCAGGAATACTAGTCATCAAGACTTTGAAAAGGTTAGAAGACAAGAAGCCCCTTCTGGGAATCTTCAGATCTATACTGTGTAGCTACTACATGCATTTGTGCTTCCTAGAAAGCCAATGTTACCTTGTTCCACTGAGCTACATCTTAACATATTATCTGGCATGTGTCAAAAATCAAAGGTCCTTTGACTCATAGATTCCAGGACTAGGTATATGCCTCTAAAGGCATTGTTGAAAAAAAGAAATGTGTCGTGTAACAAAATTATTTATAACAATACCTTTTGTAGTAGCACAGAACTAGAAACAAAGTAGATGCCCATCGTTTGGGTTGTTGTTATGTTGGTTTTCAGTCCTCTCTGACTTTGTGACCTCATTTTGGGTTTTCTTGGCAAAGATAACTTTTTTTTGTTGGCAAAGATAGCAAAAGAGAACTTTTCCATTTCCTTCTCCAGCTCATTTTACCAATGAGGAAAATGAGGCAGAGTTAAATAATGTGCCCAGGGTCACACAGCTAGTAAGTATCTAAAGCCAGATGTGAACTCAGGAAGATGAATCTTCCTGACTCCTGCCACTCTATCCACTATGCCACCTAGGTGCCCACATTAGTTGGGCAGGAATGACTAAAAAAGTTGTAATATATGTATTTAAGAAACTACATAACCACAATAGGAATAGAATAACAACTTATAGATAATTTTTTTAAAAAATGGAATGCTGATATCTTCCAAATCACTCCTACTAACCATTGTTCTACACCAAGGGTCCAACCTAGGTGACTTCTCCCTATGTACACTATCTTGCTTAGTGATTTTATCATCTCAAATATAATTTCCAAATAGGTGATTCCCAAATATATATCCAGCTCTAACCTCTTGCCTAACTTTACTGGACATCTCCAACTGGATATCCCATAAACATCTCCAACTCAACATATCAAAAACAGAGTTCATCATCTTTTAAACTTCCCCATAACTATTGAAGGTATTGACATACTTCCCAGGCACCCTAACTCACAACCTCAGTGTCATCCTTGACTCCTCAGCACACATCTACCCTATTGCCAAGTCTTATCTTTCTATCTTCACAAAATCTCTTGTATATATCCCCATCTCCAGTCACACAGCCACCATCTCGTAAAGCCCTCATCATGTCACACATGGAGTACCTTCTGATTGATTTCTATTCCACAAGTCACTCCCCACTCGTCCATCTTCCATTCAGCTCAGGTGATCTTCCTAAATTGCAGGTCTGACCATGTCATTCCACTTCATAACAACTCAATAAAATCTAGTACTTCACTATTATCCCTAGAATCAATCTCCATTTAGCTTTTTAAGCCTTTCATAACCAGACCCCATCCTAAATTTGTAGTCTTCTTACTCCAGTAACTACTAACAGTTCTTCTTTGCTTCTTTCCATGTATTCTACAATCCAGTGACATTTGCCTCCTTGCTAACTCTGTGTCATTTCACTCACTGTCCTCCATGCCTGGAATATTCTTTCTCATCTCTGCCTCCTGGCTTCCTTAACTACCTTCAAGACTCAGATCAAATCCCATCTTCTGCAAAAAGACTTTCCCATTCTCCACCCCATTAAGACCTTCCCTCTATGATTACCTCCCATTTATACTGAATATTTTATATATACATCATTGTTTGCATGATTGCTCTTCCATTAGAATGTGAGCTGCTTGAGGGCAGATAACCTTTTTTGCCTTTCTTTGTATTCCCAGCACTTAGCACAGGGTGTAGTACATAGTAGACACTTAAAGGTTCTCCAGTGTTGACTGAATGAAATTTTAATGACCAATACCCAACTCGACACAGAGGCAATGGATACAAGGTACAATGACATATGTTTTTTTTATATGGCCACTGTGTGAATTCCTTTGCTCTTTTTGTTACAAGTTTTGTTTCCTTTTTGTTTCTCATAATTTTTAATTGGAGTTGGAATGATTGGTTAGCAATAGTAATGACATACACAAAAAAGTCCATCATAGCATTTGTTCAAATGTACAGAAAGGAATAAAAAGATGCTTATAAGGAAACAGTACAATTTTGAAAGAAATGTGTATAGTGTATTATATCCTTTAAAAAATAAAGCAAGCAATATGACATGCAGATTCATGATATTAATATGGCATCCTCTTTTTGTATTCTGATGTATGTATAGAAGATGTTCTTTTGGAAGTATTTCAGTTCTGAATTTTAAAAAAATTCTAATGACAAAATATGAACAAAATAAGAGATATTAAAAAGACATCCCTTAGGTAGGGGCCTTCATATGTCATTCTTTTTTTGATGTGGTTTGTTTTGCTGAATCATTTTTCCTGTTTTTTATTATTTACTATGAGAGAAGGAATACAGCAAAAAACATACATGATATAAAACAAAAAGATATCACTAAAATTTTAAAATAAAAACCTACAACATCAAGGATTACAGACCATATCATGTGGGAGTCAGTGCTAGGATTCCATAGGATGCCATTAGACAAAGTAATGCTTAACTTTAGCTCTAAAATGCTAACTTAATAGCAATGAAGACTGGGGGAGGAATACCAGATTTCATCAGCTCTATCATCATTAAGTTTCAACACAAAAATGCTTTTTCCTCTCAAGTTTAGAGCAGATAAATGGAAAGGGTTATTAAGGTTGAAGTTGAAAGTCAAAAGAAACTCAAGTTCTAATCCCAGATCCATTAACTTGTTGTGTAAGATTTCCATTGGCTTCCAGAAGTACTAGGGAAAAATTGTAAGTTTGTAGAATCTTTGGTTCAATCTCCACTACAGTTTTATTGGATGATGAAAGCGTTGTGAGATGGTTAGCCTTTCTACTGTGTGGTTTATTTAATAGCTGATACTTGTTTTTATTCCTGATCTCTTTTGCTATGCCTCAGTTCCAATGCTGAAGTGATAAGGAGAGGAAGATATGGGGATACTTTTTAATATTGCATATATATTTAAATGTATTTATAATCTCAGTTTGGGCATTCTTTTCATCAAGACAGATCATAATCTTTCCATGCTTTCTTATTCAGTCTGATTTGTCTTCTATAAATCTTCCATACAAGACACATCAGTCCAAAATATTAAAGTCCATCTTTTTTTTCAATATTTCAAGTAACCAATATAACACTTGATCTGTTATCTCTTGTACTTGCTATCTAGCCAGTCTTCCAGGTATACAGTGGCTGTGTACAAACAAATGAATGAGGATGGGACAAGAGTATCATGCCACTGCCTCTAAAATTATGCTTTCTCCAAAGAAGACTTTATGTGAAATTGAAATTGAAATTGGAATCCACTGTGCCTTTTCCTCCACACTGTCCCCTTATATACTGTATGATAACTTCCCTACTACCACCTTCAGCTTTAGACCACTGCACCCTGACACTAAGAACCACATAATTTAGGTAATGAAAGGAACATCAATGGCTATCTAGTCCAACCCCCACAGGAAAGGAATCCACAATTGAAAAATCCTCAACACATCGTCATCTAACCTCTGCCTGGAGACCCCAACTCTCCTGTCAAACTCTTTTAATTTATTTACCCCTTAAGTAACTCTGAATTGCCATAGCATGACATTTCTTTCTGATTATGGTTGGGACTACTCATATTTATCCCAGATGCAGTCTATCCCACCACCCCACCCCACCCTGTTAATTGTACTTGAGTACCAGGACCCATTGGTCCCTGACCAAGAGAGGGTAGGGTTCTAAAAAGACCCACCTGAGTTCGAGATATATATATATATATATATATATGTGTGTGTGTGTGTGTGTGTGTGTGTGTGTGTGTGTGTGTGTATTTAAATAATAAACATTTATATTTAAAGGCTTGAGTTCCAAATTCTATCCCTCCTTCCCTCCCTTCCCACCTCCCTCCCTGAGGTGGGAAGCAATCAGATATGGGTTATACATGTACAGTTATATAAAATATTATCATATTAGTTATTTTGTATAAGAAAATCTGAATAAAAGAAAAGTTAAAGAAAGTGAAAAATCACATGATTCAGTCTGAGTTCAATCAATATCAGTTCTTTCTTTGGAGGTCCTTTGGGATTGTCTTGGGTCATTGTATTGCTGAGAATAGTTGTCATTTATAATTCTTCATAAAACAATATTTCTGCCACTGTGTACATTCTCCTGGTTCTGCTCACTTCACTACACATCAGTTCTTACAAGTCTTTCCAGGCCATTCTGAAATCATCCTGCTTGTCATTTCTTATAGCACAATAATATTCTATCACAATCAAATACCACAGCTTGTTTAACCATTCCCCAATTGATGAGCATTTCTTTGGTTTCCAATTTTTAGCCACCACAAAAAGAGTTACTATAATTTTTTTCCTTTTTCTCTTTTGGGGGGATTCTTTAGGACATAAACTAGCAGTGGTATTAATGGATCAAAGGGTATACACAGTTTTATAGCCCTTTGGGCATAATTCCAAATTTCTCTCCAGAATAGTTGGCTCTTTTCACAACTCCATAGCAGATTACCATCCCAGTTTTCCCATATCCCCTCCAATATCCAATATTTTCCTTTTTTGTTATATTTGCCACTTTGATAGGTGTGAGGTGATAACTCTCTGATCTATAGTGATCTAGAGCAATTTTTCATATCAATTGGGGAATGACTTGTATTTTTTTATGAATTTGACTCAGTTCTCCATATATTTGAGAAATGAGAACTTCATCAGAGATACTTGTTTTAATAATTCTTTCCCAGTTTTCTGCTTCCTTTCTAATCTTGGTTACATTAGTTTTGTTTGTGCAAAAACTTTTTAATTTTCCATAATCAAAATTATCTATTTTATAGTTTGTATTGCTCACTTTATCTTCTTTGGTCCTAAATTCTTCCTCTGTCCATAAATCTGACAGATAAATGATTCCATGCTCTCTCTCTCTTTTTTTTTTGTGGGGCAATGGGGGTTAAGTGACTTGCCCAGGGTCACACAGCTAGTAAGTGTCAAGTGTCTGAGGCCAGATTTGAACTCAGGTACTCCTGAATCCAGGGCCGGTGCTTTATCCACTGCGCCACCTAGCCGCCCCCATTCCATGCTCTCTTAATTTGCTTATGGTATCACCCTTTATGTGTAAATCATGTACCCATTCTGACCTTATTTTAGTATATAGTGTGAGATGTTGGTCTGTACCTAGTTTCTGCCATATTCTTTTCCAGTTTTCTCAGCAGTTTTTGTCAAACAAGGAGTTTTTGTTCCAAAAGCTTGGATCTTTGGGTCTATCATATACTAGATTATTAGAGTCATTTACTATGGTGTAATTTTTACCTATTCAATTCCACTGATCCACCTCTCTATTTCTTAGCCAGTACCAGATTGTTTTGATAATTACCACGTTATAATACTGGTTGAGATCTGGTACTGCTAGACTACCTTCTTTCACATTTTTTTTCATTGATTCCCTTGATATGTCTTTGATACCATTTCTTGCATTTAAGTCATGCTTGGCAATATACTGAAGCCTACCAGTGTGCCTTTCCATTGCCTTTAGGGTCATTGGCAATTTAGATTCTTCCAAGGTCATACACGGTATTCCATAATTGATAGGCTACAGCATCACCAAGAGACTAATGGCACATTAAAGAGAGAGGTTTTTATAGCAGCAGTTTGGGATCAATGAAAGCACTAAACAGTTTCCTAAATTTGAACCAGCCCTACCTTCCCCTTTTTACTTAATTTAAAACCTATCTAATTGTACATTTGCAGTACTGGCCCAAGTCATACTGATGGACTAACACAACAAACTAGTAATCCAACTGCAAGCTATCATTTAGGTGATATACATTTTTCATTCACTTTCTTTTTCCTAGCATGGATGTTTAGACGGCTCTTTTTTATATTAGTATGGATTGATATCACTCAGGAGACTTTGTCATGCTCTGGGATTTCATATAATTACTAAAATATCAATATCTATCAATAGAAACATTTCAAAAACCCTACTACTGAAAAGGACACCTTTTTTTTGCTTTGACTCTGTGCCTGGCACCTTCTATAACATTGGCAAAGACCATGGATGATCATATCTCTGTTTAGTGCCCTGTACGGTAACTTCATTGAAAAAAGTCTTGATTGTTGACATTACTGACATCTCTCTAGTCATGCCATTGAACCTTATATAATTTCTAAATGTGTTGGAAACACTTTAATATTAATCTTAATAAATGTGTATACTTCATAATTAGGTATTTCTTTTTACAGGGTTGAGTATTTGTGAAATTGAGCTTGACTAGAGGACACAAATGTCTTATTCTGCCTTTGGAGTTGACGGGAACAAACCTATTCAGGCTAGTCTTTGTTGTAATACTTTACAGATCATTCTGGTTTATACAAAAACTATGGGCAAAGGTCCAGAAATCCACACAAAAGCGACAGGAATACAGTACAGCAGATAACAAAAACCAGTTAGAAATGTTGTTTATTGTGATAGCAAAAGAAAAAAATCAAGGGCATATATGAAAATGCCAGGACTGGGAAAAACAGCCAAGGGAGAATCAAGACAAAATCAAGTCCAAGAATTAAAAATTGTCAGCAAAAGAAACATGTTGCATTTTTTCTGTTGGAATCTTTTTAATTTCAGGAGGCAAAGGAGGCAAGGAATTTGTTCTAATAAATTGACCCATACAAGCACAAACACATAGACACACACACACACACACACACACACACACACACACTAGCAAGGAGTATGATGAACTTTTTTCTACAGTCCTAGTACATCCCAGTCCCTGTTCCCAATTAAAATAAATATGTAGGCTTTTAATTCAAGATAATAAAAAGGAGAAAAAACTACTTTTATATGAATCATCTGGAAACCTAAGCTATATCTTTTCAAAGTATGTTGTACCCATAAACAGTACCTAAAAGTATGCCTTAAAAGTAGGCCTAATAAAGGTAGTTCTAAGTTTGGTTCTTCATTGTGAAACAAGAACAAGACCTAAAGTAGGTATCCAGAGATTAGAATGTGTCCAAGGGAAAAGATGACAGTGAGCCTGAGTGAGTGAATGAATTCAAGGAAAGAAAAAAGGAACCAAGGAAAGCAGAAGCAAACAAGAAATGGTGGCATAAAGCAGAATTACCAAGTGCAGATACAAAAATTATAGAATGGCTAAGCAAGGATAAACCATGGAAAACAGAGAGAAAATAAAATGAAGGAGCCAAAAAGTGATATGGCTATCTGTGGTTCAGCCCCCCACAAAGAATACCCTAAAGTATCTTCATTCATTGACTATGGATCAAATGATCTGTCTTGTTTCTCTCTAGGCACTACAAAACATCAACATTGTAATTAGATTCTCTTTTTTAAAACACCAAAATTATTTCTGATGCTCATTATTAGCCCCCCACTTTAAAGGTATAAATAATATTAAATTTGTAATATCTATACGTAGTCCTAATTTGGATTTATACTTTTAATTACATGCTTCAAATTTCTTCTGCAAAATATGACAAATTGACTTTACTGAATTAATTTATTCTGCATTAATTTTTGTTATTAGAGAAGGAAGTAAATTTAATTAGAGTCATAAAAGAGATTAAAGAGCACTAGCCAAAAATTGATATTATAGAAAACAGTATTATAAAGCACTTATCAATTCATATTTCCAAAATGTTTGTTGCTTCTATAATAGCCTCATGACTGTCATGTCTCTTTTATAGCTGTGAAAACTAAGGGAGAGAAAAATAAATTAGTTCTCCAGAGTGCAAATTTGGTAAGAGCAAAGATAATATAATCCTGGTACCCAGAATCTCAAATCTTAGACTGAGCAAACTGAACTATAATACAAAATTACTACAATACAAAATCTATTCACAGCACAACATTGGTAGATGGTTTTCTGAAAATGGCAATAAGAGTACACATTCTAAAAATAAATCAACATCTGGTAAATAGGAGAAAAAACAACAACAACGAAGAAGAAAACTGAAAGTCTAGATAAAAATTCATAATATTTCAATTCTATAAAATTCCCCCAATCTCAATTGTTTTCATTGAGCATATATGAAAATACAAAGAAAATCTAGTAAATAATAAATAAATATTTGGCAAATACCAAATAAAATGAAAAGCTGATTGATTCATTCACATCTAAATATATGGGTTAGGTGAAATTTTCCTCCATTTGCCTCTAATATTGGATTTGCCCTCTTAATTAGGATGTTTCCTCTTCCTCTTTTGTCTCTTCAGTGTTTTTTTTTAACTTAATCTATTTTAAGGCCATTTTGAATCTTTTTTAATCTATTCCCACTGACTTTCTTCCTTTTACCTTCAATCCTTCCTCCAATTTGTCACCCCTTTTCCTAGTTTTACTTTTCTAAATTTATGTTAATTCCTTTTTCTATCTTCTCATCTGGCTGTATTGTTCTTCTCTTTTTCTCAGTCTAATCAAATAAAATCCTCCTCCTCCCCTTCAACTTGTTTTCTTAGGGTTTTTTTTTTATTTTATTTTCTGAAACTTTTTAAAGGGTTTGTTTGATTTTTGGCATTATTTCTCTTTCCTTTCTGACTATTCTAGTCTTTTTTTAAAATTAATGGTCCTAATAATTATTCCTTCCTCCTTTAGCCTCTGTTTTCCACACGGAATTAAAGCTTCTAAGGTACCACCTGTTCTGAATTCCTTCTTCTAAATAGTAATTATTGACTTCTAGATCTCATCCTTTTTAATTCTATTTTTTTTTTGTTCTGCCTCACTCTCAGAAATACCAATTCTTGTAGGAGATAGTAAAAATTGAAATACTAGCCCATGGTTTTCTATGTCCCTGATTGTACAATATTTCTATTATTTCTACTTCCTGAAGGAACTGCAAATACAAAGAAGAGAATAATAATTTGGAAAAAGAGAAGAAAAAACAAACATTAAAAGAAAGCATGATGGGGCGGCTAGGTGGCACAGTGGATAAAGCACTGGCCTTGGATTCAGGAGGACCTGAGTTCAAATCCAGCCTCAGACACTTGACACTTACTAGCTGTGTGACCTTGGGCAAGTCACTTAACCCTCATTGCCCTACCAAAAAAAAAAAGAAAGAAAAGAAAAGAAAAAGAAAGCATGATATCTATACAAGAAAAATAAGATCTTCAAGAAGAATTGATCTTGAAGGCAGGACACATAGCCACAACTTAAAGATTATAGGTCTCCCAACAATTTGGAATTATTCCCAAAGAGCTATAAAACTGTGTATACCCTTTTGTTTGGGGTTTTTCGTAAGGCAATAAGGGTTAAGTGACTTGCCCAGGGTCACACAGCTAGTAAGTGTCAAGTGTCTGAGGCTGGATTTGAACTCAAGTCCTCCTGAATCCAGGGCCAGTGCTTTATCCACTGTGCCACCTAGCTGCCTGCATACCCTTTTAACTAGCAATACTGTCACTAGATCTGAATCCCAAAGAAAACAAAGAAAAAGGAAAAGAACCTATATGTACAAAAATATTTATAGGAGCTCTTTTTATGGAGGCAAGGAATTGGAAACTGAAGAGGAGTACACCAATTGGGCAATGGCTGAACAAGTTGTTTTTATAGGATCTTGATGGAATACTACTGTACTCTAAGAAATGACAAAAGGGATAGTTTCAGAAGAACCTTGGAAGACATGTGATAATGCAAAGTGAATTGAACATTGTACACAGTAACAGCAATATCATAACAAAAATCAACCATGAAAGGCTTAGTTATTCTAATCAATACAGTGATCCTTGACAATTCCAAAGGACTCATCATTTAAAATCCTATCTACCTCCAAAGAGAAAACTGATGAACTCTCAATGTAGTTTGAAGCATATTTCTTCACTTTTTTTTTTTTTGCAACATGGCTAATGTGGAAATATTTTTACATGACTTCATATACATAATAAAGATTGCATTTCTTGCCCTCTCAAAGCATGAGGAAGAGGCGGGAGGGAGAGAGAGAACCTGGAACTAAAAATAATTTTTTAAAAGATTATAGATCTCCCAGCAGAACAGAACAATTTAAAAAAACCTGAACACCATAATGCAAGAAATAATATGAGAAAAGTGTCCAGAACTTCTGAACTCAGGAAAAAAATGCCATTAAAAGTACTGTCTCCAGAAAAGAATCCTGCTGCAAACTTTGAGACATGTGGTAGTTAAATTTTAAAATTCTGATGATAAACAACAAGCTCTGTAAGTAACAGAAAAATCTTCAAATAAAAAAAGGCAGGGGGGAATCTAGTAACATAAGACTATTCTACATGTACCAGATACTTAAAGAGAGAATGGAATAATGTCTTCTGAACAGCCAAGGAGCTCAAGATGAAACTCAACATGACATTCCTTGCAAACCTGAACCTAATCATCAATGGAAAAGGATGTATATTCAATTTTTTAAAGGCAAGGAAGCATTCCTACAAAAAGAGCCAGACCTGAACAGATTATTTGCTGTGCAGACACCCACTACACAACAGAAATTAAAAAGGTAAACAAATTCAGCAACCAAGGAAGGTACAGATAAGAAATTGTCCCAGAAAAATAAAGTGTGGGGGGTGCGGGGGGAACTACAGAGAAAGGACACCTATGGAGTTAACATTAACCTCACAGGTATCTTTTCTCTTTCCAGTTAACATCATCAAAAGTAGCAAAATGCTAACAGGGATCATTAAGAGACTTCTTTCTAAAAGCACACTAAGAGACTAATTAAAGCAGAAATCAAATAGAAATGATGGTGGGAAAACAGGGATAAAACACAAGAGAATAAACCTCACCTTCCTTAAGGTGAATCAATGTTTAGTTTTGTTTATCTTTTAGGGGTGCAAAATAAACTGTAGAATGGGAGGGCACTTAAAAGTGGAGTATGAAAAAAGAAAATGGAGGGAAATATGTAATAAATTTATCAAGTGTTTAGTTGATAATAAATCAAAAAATAATTCCAGTGGTGTCAGGCAGAAAAAGGCCTAGAAGTAAATGGCAAAAGAAAAGACTGAAACAGGGGAAAAGACGAAAATCCAGCCTCTCAGGTTTATAGCCTGGATTTTATCTTTTGAAAATTACCTATTTTCAACCTTTAATGACTTATCTATTGGGAAAAGGCTTTAGTTCTGGTGGATATGTACGGATTCCCTATATAGCTTAGATATCAGACCTTTATCAGAAATATTTCCTACAAATAACCTGTCCCAATTTACTAATTCTCCAGCTGCACTCATTTTGCTTATACAAAATCTTTTCAATTTTATGTAACCAAAATAGCCTATTTTATATTTTATATGGACCGCTATCCCTTTTTAAGTTAAGAATTCTTACCCTAGCCAGTTGCAAACAGCAACTCATTTCCTTCTCCACTAATATTTTATGATGTGATTTTTTAATATTTAGGTTATGTATCCATCTAGAGTTTATTTTCATTTATGGTATAAAATGTTTTTCTAGATTTAATTTCTGCCAATCTGTCTTTAATCTTTAGATGTGTCTTTTGTATGTAGTAAATTGTTGGGTTGTGTTTCCTTATCCATTCTTCCACTTTCACTTAAATAAATTACTTAATGCATTCACAATTAAGGTTACAGTGGTTAGGTTTTTTATTTCCTCCATTTCCACCTCTTGCACTGATTTTTATCTCATTCCTCTTCTGGGACAACACTTTTCCTCTGCAATTATTTTCACTTTGCTAGTCTATTCCCACTTGATCTCTGGCCATACCTTTTACCTGCCTCTGGATGAATATTAAAAACCTTTTTAGGGTAGCTAGGTGGCACAGTGGATAAAGCACTGGCCCTGGATTCGGGAGGACCTGAGTTCAAATCTAGCCTCAGACACTTAACACTCACTAGGCTTTGTGACCCTAGGCAAGTCACTTAACCCTCATTGCCCTGCAAAAGGGGGAGGGGGGAAGGAAAAAAAGAAAGGAAAATGTTTTTAATTTCTCTAGAAATATTAATAAATACTTTTCTAGTCTGAAAAAAGAGAAGGTCTTTATTAAGAAAATGGGATAAAGGTAACAACCAAAGGTAACTCCTCTCTTGTTTACATCATTGCCTTTCCCCCTGAAGTTATTGGGCTATTGACCCCATAGAAGGGCAGTATCCTTTTTCTCCATCATTGATATAAATGGTTCTATAACCCTGCCTTCTCCATTGAAAAAGGATTAAGATATTGATCACATATTGCTTACTACAGGAGAACACTGAAGTGAGTGGTTGCAGAAAGAACTCAAGAATGACTATTATTTTGGAATGTTAACCCCCAAACTGTATTTTACATATTGTGAATGACTTTCTTCTTTGATGTTACCTAAAATCATCTTAAGCAGAGACATGTCAGTGGCCAGTTGCCACGTTGAACATTCATATTCATATTCTCATTCTCTCTCTCTCTCTCAGAAATGGCTTGAAAATAGAATAATGATAAATTAATAAAATTATTCCCAGACTGTGTTATTAATAATTGTTTATTTAACAATGCCCTCTCCCAAACTGCTTAAGTTTAGAGAAATGGTTAGCTCCGGTAATGTTTGGTTGCATGCTCCTTTTCCAACCTTACTTCTCATTCTCTTAATTCTGAAATGCACTTGTTTATTCTTTACTGTTTCTCTGCCTTTTATAAATGTAGAGCTTCTGGAGTAACACAGTTAAATTCTCTCCTCCAACTCATTTCCTTGTTTTTGCATTTCCACATGCTATGCTCTCCATTGTTTCTTTTCTTTTGTTATGACTCACTTTTAGAAATTCTAATTCATAAAAGAATAGTGCTGAATGGAAGCAGTATCATGGGATAGGAATAACTCTGTGACATAAATCAGGAAGCCTATTTCTACCCTTTCCCTTTACCATGATCATATTCCTAAACCAGGTTATCTTATCTCTGATTTTATATCCCTCCTACTACCCTGGATACTTCCTTAGTGATTCATGCTTCCTGGGCTTAAATTAAGTTCTGAGAGGCAAAAGTCCTTCTCAGATAAGGTGATGTCTAATGTACAAATTACTCCCCCATTATAAAGCCCCTATCTCCTAGCAGACATATGCCTTCTATCTCCCCCATATGAAAATTATTAGGGACATCCTTTCCCCTTGAGGAGTAAGACTCTCTCTTTTTTCCCCCATTCCCAATCTATCCCCTCAATTGCTTTATATCTATTCTCCCCCAGCTCCCCCTATTGATGAATTTCATTGCTAATATGGTCTTTTAAAAGTTTTATTTCTCTTTTAAAAATTATAGAACTTCCTGTTGCCCATAGAATTTTTCTTGACTGGGGAGTTTGGGTTCATTTTCCTTTGTGGCATAATTTTTTGATAGTATGATGGTCTCACCAAGTTTATACTCATTCTTTCTGCTATCTTTATGAATCTCTCTATTAGTTTATCTGCTTGTAAGGTAGGCTTATACTCAGGCCTTCTTCCAAGGCCTTTTGGTCTTTCAGCTCCTTCTGTATTCCTGGCCATTTAATTCTGGTTTACCTTCCCTTTCCTCATATGCAGAGCACCTTGAGATTGGGTATCTTCAAGGGGCAGCTAGGTGGCACAGTGGATAAAGCACTGGCCCTGGGTTCAGGAGTACCTGAGTTCAAATCCGGCCTCAGACACGTGACACTTACTAGCTGTGTGACCCTGGGAAAATCACTTAACCTCAATTGCCTTACAAAAAAAAAAGAGAGAGAGATTGGATATCTTCGAGGAGGCAGAGCCAAGATGGCAGAGAGAAGCCAGGAAGTTTCCTGAACTCTCCTGAGTTTCCCTCAGAAACAACATTAAATCAAGCCTCTAAATGGATTCTGGAGCTGTAGAACCTACAAAAAGACAGAGAGAAATAATCGTCCACCTTGGGATAATTTAGAAGACTTCAGGAAAGGTCTGTCTCACTTGGGCAAAAGGGGAGCACAGTGCAGCATAGAGAACATCTGGGCAAGTCAACAGGAGGCTCTTGGCCACAGCATAGATCAGCATCTGAGGCCCCTTGGTCATGGCTCACCAGGCTGCTTGTGAGATTCCCCCCCCCCGACAGTTCTGGCTGAGAGGGCAAACTACCAGCTAGAGAACCACCCACAGAACAGGCATGACCAGGCCAAGTCATCCCAGTACAAAGAGCAAGCCCAGAGTGGTGAGGAATCTGTGAGCCTCAGAGCAGAAAACCAGTGACCAGGCCCCTGGCCCCTACACAAGAAGCTTGTAACTGTGGTCCCTGTGCCCCGGTAGCAGAACTCAACTTTAAAATTCACAAAACAGGCTAAAATATGAGTAAGAAACAGAAAAGAACCCTTACCATAGAGAGCTTCTATGATGACAGGGAAGACTAAAACACAAACTCAGATGAGGACAACACTGTCACAATGCCTACATATGAAGCCTCAAAGGGGAAGATGAATTGGTCTCAAGACCAAAAAGCCTTTTTGAAAGAGCTAAAAAAGGATATTAAAAATAAAATAAGAGAGGTAGAAGAAAAATGAGGAAAGAAGTGAGAGTTATACAAGAAAAATATGAAAAAAGAGTCAACAGCTTGGAAAAGGAAGCATAAAAATTGACTGAAGAAAACAATTCCTTAAAAAATACAGTTGGACAAACACAAAAAAAAAATCCACTAAAGAAATCAAATCCTTAAAAAGTAGAATTGGCCAAATGGAAAAGGAGGTACAAAAACTTACTGAAGAAAATAATGCCTTAAAAATTAAAATTGGACAGATGGAAGCTAATAACTCTATAAGACATCAGGAATCACTCAAACAGAATCAAAAGAATGAAAAAATAGAAGAAAACATGAAATACCTCATTAGAAAGATGATTGACCTGGAAAATAAATCCAGGAGAGATAATTTAAGAATTATTAGACTACCTTAAAGTCATGATTTTTTAAAAAAAGAGTCTAGATACCATATTCCAGGAAATTATCAAGGAGAACTGCCCTGATATCCTAGAACCAGAAGATAAAATAGTCATTGAAAGAATTCATTGATCACCTCCTAAAAGAGATCCCAAAATGCAAACTCCAAGGAATATTATAGCCAAATTCCAGGATTATCAGGTGAAGGAGAAAATACTGCAAGCATCCAGAAAGAAAAAATTTAAATATCATGGAGCCACAGTAGGATTACACAGGACCTGGCAGCTTTAACATTAAAGGATTGGAGGGCTTGGAATATGGTATTCTCGAAGGCATAAGGAGCTTGGAATGCAACCAAAAATCAATTACCCAGCAAAACTGAGTATTATTTTTCTGGGGAAAAGATGGACATTCAATGAAATTGGGGGCTTTCAAGCTTTCTTGATGAAAAGACCATAACTGAACAGAAAATTTGATCTTCAAATATAACACTCAAGAAAAATACAAAAAATTAAACAGAAAAAAAACATGTTATTCAATAAGGTTAAACTGTTTACATCCCTACATGGAAAGATAATACTTGTAACTCTTGAGAACTGTATCTCTATTTGGGTAGATAGAAGGAGTATACATAGGGGTATAGGTATAATTGACTTTGATGTGATGATATAAAAAATTAAGGGGTGAAAAAAGGAATATATGAGGAGAAGAGGAAAAGGGAGGTAGAATGGAGTAAATTATATCACATGAAGAAGTGTAAAAGACCTATTACAGTAGAGAGAAAGAAGGGAGAGGTGAGCATTGTTTCAGCCTTACTCTCATCAGATTTGGCTCAAAGAGGAAATATTCATTTGGATAAAGAAATTTATCTTAGGAAAGTAGAAGGGTAAGGAGGAAAATGGGGGGGGTGTTGATAAAAGGGAGGGTAGAAGTAGGAGAGGAAAGGGGAAAGAAAAGGCAGAGGGCAGAAGGTGCTGATAAAAGGGAAGGCAGATTGAGGGAGACAGTGGTCAGAAAATTGGGTATCTTCCTTGAGTTGGTGATAAGGAGGTCCAAGAAAACTTTGAGCAATGAAGATGGCTGATTTCAGCTAATAGCTAATGTTCATACCATGCCATAAGTCTATATTATTATCTCCATTTTAGAGATGAGGAAATTGAGACTCGGAAAAGTTAAATATATGGGGTAGGATTTTAAAATCCTAACTCCAAATCTAACACACTTATACTAAACCATCTAGCTTGCTGTAGTGTCCAGAGTTTCCAGGCCCTATCCCTCAAACACAAAACCTCTCCCCTTCCCTCCTTTCCTCCCAAACAGCACTGAATTTTGATCTGCCAAATGTCCTCTGGGATTCCCCCCTTTTCACCTTCCTTCCTGTGGTTGGGGAAAAGTATCTGTCATCCCTTATGAGGTGACTAGGAGGAAAAGGAGGAGAAGAAGGGAAAGAAGAGCATTTTAGTGCTTTAAAATATGCAAAGTCCTTTACCAATAAGATCTCATTTTATCCTCATAAAAATCCTGTGAGGTAGGTGCTATAATTATTACCACCACTACCATGGAGTGAATTGGGGAGGATTCCTACACAGCCAGAACTCGAACCTCACTGCTCTCAATATGTACAGTAGGTTAGGGTGGGGGAGAGATACTTAGTTGAAGCTCTAAGTATTTAAATCATCTTATGTGATTTAATGTTGTTTTGTGTCTTTTTTCAACTTTGCATGGTGTTTCTCCCTTTTTTGTGTTGTGGATTCAACTATAGTTACTCTAAATATGGCTCATAATTTCTTTTTATGAAGTTTTTGAGTTGGAAAGGTTTGAGGAAAATAACTACTCCGTCATCTTGACAAACATGCAATCTAGTTTAGATAACATTAAAAGTACAAGGATTAGAGGGAATGGTATAGGCAAAGAACCAAGTAAGCCAAGGGGGTTCACAGAATTCTTATTTTTGACAGCTTATCTCAAGAATCTGATCTTCTGGGGCAGCTAGGTGGCGCAGGGGGCAGCTAGGTGGCACAGTGGATAAAGCACTGGTCTTGGATTCAAGAGGACCTGAGTTCAAATGCAGTCTCAGACACTTGATACTTACTAGCTGTGTGACCCTGGACAAGTCACTTAACCCTCATTGCCCCGCCAAAAAAAAAAAAAGAATCTGATCTTCTGGGATCAGATATACTGTATATGAGGGTATCTCACTAGTTATAATTATCATCAATCAGGAAAAGTCTAAATTGTAAGAGAACAAAGTACACAAAATACAGTAGGAGGCTCCTCTTTATACTTATTTTTTGAAGGCTTGTCATCTGAAAAAGCTAGCAAAAGAGTGATGTCTACTGCCTATGTTACATGATATATAATGTCTTCAAAGGAGATACAATCTACCACTTAATTTGAAGTAAAAATAAAGTCTTCTACAACTAATAGTAACTTGTTTTTTGCTTTTCTTTTAAAGTTAACATCAGAAATCAAAATATGTTTAGGATGAAAATTTGTTCCACAAAATTTTGAGCATGCAGCTAAACTTAATTAAATTAATTAATTTAAATATCAGTATCCCCTTAATTGATTAACATGTCCTTTTTAGTAGTGCTAATGTTGATTATTGTTCTCGGAGGGATGCTCCCTTAGCACCACAGCATGAAGGGGGAAGAGAGGGTTACTGTGGGATGGAAGGCCTAGATTGGGCCAGAAATGAAGTCTGACCAATCAGAAACCCAGAGACCAGAGTGAGAGGTAGAGTACTGTGCTAGAGGTGAAGGTTGAAGAACAGATAGCATGCAAATGGCTAGGAGTCAAAACCTGGTTACTTCCCCTGACCCTTCCATTTACTAAGTGTCTTGTGACTGAACAAATTCCTTAACTTTC
Source organism: Dromiciops gliroides (assembly GCF_019393635.1). NCBI lineage: Eukaryota > Metazoa > Chordata > Mammalia > Microbiotheria > Microbiotheriidae > Dromiciops > Dromiciops gliroides. The sequence continues at coordinate 531,561,477 of NC_057861.1, forward strand.
CCAAGCCTCAGTTTCCTGATCTCTTGCTCTTTAAAAGGATAAAATAATGAGAATAAGAACTGCCCTGACATCCTCCCTAAGTAGTTAGAATTTATGTGCTATCAATGGAACCCAGCAGAAAGAAATAGAAAAAGAAATCCCATTCAAAATCACTACAGAATTTTTTAAAAGATTTGAGATTCTATTTACCAAAATGCATAATGAAACTATATGAATAAACTGCAAAATGCTCTTTTCAGAAAGAAAGATATAACTAATTGGAGAAATATTAATTATTCATGGGTAGGCCATGCCAATATAATAAAAACAGTGCTACCTAAATTGTTTCACTTATTCAGTACCAGAACAAAGTACCAAAAGATTATGTTATAGAACTGGAAAAAATATTAATGAACTTCATCTCAAGGAACCAAATGTCAAGAATATTAATAGAAAAAAGAAAAGGGGAAAGACGTAAAGGGTCTAGAAGCATCATATCTCAAATTATAGTGCAAAACAGTAATCATTAAAATGATTAGGTATGCAATACATGGAAGAAAATGAAGCATGATAGCATAGTGTTTAATAAACCCCAAATCTTAGAGTAAGCACTCACTATTCAACAATACCTGCTCAGAAAACTGGAAAGCAATCCGGTAGAAGTTAGGAATAAACCAACCTCTCAAACTATGTATCAAAATGAACTCAAAAGTCACATCATAAACAAAATAAAGGAGCAAGGGAATTAGGGAAGGGAAAGAGAAAAGGAAACTAAAGAGAGTAATTGAAGTACACATGTTTTAATGTAAAGAGAATAGAAGGAAGGAAACAAGCTGAAAAGCTTTGAAAATAACAATTTACTATAAAATTGAAAGGAGAAGCAAGCTGTGGGAGGTACAGATTCACAGCAGCATGTACAATCCTCTTTTCTGTTCTTTTTTTGTATGTAGGAAAACTCATCTTAATTATGTTAAGATCAGAATTTTTTTAAAAATTTAAGTGACATAAACAAGACATCAACAAAAATTTGTATTCCAAATAAGGAAAAAAAAAATTGTTCAGTCCTTTCAATTATTTCAAGCTGCTTCCTGTCACAAATGTCCATATTTTAATGCTAATATTCTCTAAGTAATGCTATATGGCTGCAAATCATAGAAGACCTTTATCTCAGGAAAATAAAAATTGCAGATAATCTAAAGGGGAATAGAAAGAAAGATGTGTGGTAGGTTAAAGCATATTACCAATGGTGACTTGTACTCCAAAACTGTTGAAAAAGTCATCTTCAAGGACACATACAACAAGAAAAAGTAGCAAGCCAAACACTTAAGGACAATAAAGGCTAATGGGTGGATAGCATGAATCATCTATTTCTATCTAAAAAAATATTAAAAGAATCTGAAAGGCCTCCAGTCTTAGATGAATCTCTTTCAGATGATTTGAAGAACATCATGGCCAAGAACTGCACAGGATAAAAGACATGAAGGAGTTAGGAATAAACTAGAAGTGAAAAGAAATATGGTTAAATAATTGCTTTCCACAATTTTCTCCAATAAAAAAATTCAAAAAAGAGATTATGAGCCAAATATTGGATAGCTAAGTCTAAATCCACAAGCTAAGAAGGGAAAAAACCCACAAAATAACATCTGACTACTGAAATATTTAAAGTTCTTTCTCAGCATTCCCACCAAAGCCATGTCAGATGCAAAGCTGATTGTTATTCTGTATAAAACACTGTGCCACTGAGTACAGGTGATGTAAGACAGAAAGGAAAAAGTTGTTGCCTTCAAGGAGCTCACATTTTACTGAAGACCTCACGTTTTTCCTTGAGGATCCCTTATGATAAAGCCACTTAACTACACCCTGAACCAGCATATAGTCCAAACATTTAGTAAATTCTTGTTGATTGACTAGACATCTTTAATTATTAAGTAGTTTTTTCTTTTAGATTCTAAGCTTTGCAAAACAGCACAGGTTAGTAAAGAGAGGGAAAGTCAGGGAAATATGGATTCATTCCTGATACTGACAATATTAACCATATGACCATTCACAAGTCACCACCTTGCATGAGGTGCACCAGGCAATTTTTCTCAGACTATAAAATTAAAGACTACTTGCCAGTCTGCATTGGTGGTAGACATACCTGCCACACCAGGACTTCCTCATACTAAAGAATCACAGGTCCAGACCAAATTCAGTTAGTCCAAAAGCATTTATTAAGTGCCCATTGTGTGCCAGGAACTGCATGTACTAAGCACTGGAGATACAAAGAAATGCAGGAAAAAAAAAACAGTTCCATCATCAAGGAACTCACAGTTGCAGGGAGACAACATGCAAATGAATAGGTAGAGACAAAAACAGATACAGAATAAATTGGAAATAACCAACAGTGGGAAAGTGGGAAAGTATTAGCATTAAAGGGGACAAAAAATAGAGAAATAAAGCCTAAACCCCCTCTCCAAAAGCTGTCTCTTGGTCCTAATTCTACCCTCTCCACCTAGCAGAGTAAATCTAAGCCCTTCCATAGAATACCACTTCGAATACTTAAAAACAGTTATTTATCCATTCTTCCCCCAATCTTTTCTTTTCTCCAAGCCAAAGAAACTAATTCCTTCAACCACTATTTGTATGGTATGTTCTGTGTTCCAAATGTTCTGGATTTCAAAGCATTTCATTAAAGAAGCACTGTATTGATTGGATTCCAGACCACATCCATCACCAATTTAATCATGATGTTCCCAAAGTATAGGACTGGACCAACAGTATGAAAGAACCTAACCAATGGAAAAATCAACTCTCACCTTCCTGTGAGGAAAAAGACATTGAGTTTTGAATATAAAGAACTCTGCATTTGAAGTCAGGTGATCCAGGTTCAAATGCCAGGTTCTGCCCCTTTTTTATCTTTACCAGACCTTTTTGTTTCCAATTACATGTAAAGATAGTTTCCAACATTCACTTTTGTAAGATTTTGAGTTCCAAATTTTTCTCCCACCCTCCCTTTCCTCCCCATTCCTGAAGTCAGCAAGCAATCTGATATAGGTTATACATTAAAATCATGTTAAACATATTTCTACCTTAGTCATGTTGTAAGAGAAGAATCACAACAAAAGGGGGAAAGTCACAAGAAAGAAGAAACAACAACAACAAAAAATCGACAAGAGTAAAAACAGGGGCAGCTAGGTGGTGCAGTGGATAGAGCACTGGCCCTGGAGTCAGGAATACCTGAGTTCAAATCCAGCCTCAGACACTTAACTAGCTGTGTGACCCTCGACAAGTCACTTAACCCCAATTGCCTCACTAAAAAAAATTTTTTTAATTTAAAAAAGAGTAAAAACAGCATGTTTCAATCTGCATTCAGTCTCCATAGTTCTTTTTCTGGATGTGAAGAGCATTTTCTACCATGAGTCTTTTGGCATTGTCTTGCTGAGAGAGCTAAGTCTATCACAGTTGATCATCAAACAATGTTGTTGATACTGTGTACAATGTTCCCTTGGTTATGCTCATTTCTCAGCATCAATTCATGTAAGTCTTTCCAGGTTTTTCTGAAATCCATCTGCTTATCATTTCTTATAGCACAATAGTATTCCATTACATTCATATACCACAGCTTGTTTAGTCATTCCCCAATTGATGGAAGGCTCTGCCCTTTACTACCTGAATGACTAAGTAAATTGCTTAATGTTTCTAGGCCTCAGTTTTGTCATCTAGAAAATGAGAGTGTTGGCCTAGATATCACCTTAAGTTTCTTTTAAGCTCTAAATATAGGATAATACTAATATATCTCCCCTGTGCACCCCTGTGTACAACAGCCCCTCCAAATGTAGAGTACTAAGACTGAGGATTTCTCTCCTTTCTCAGCCACCCCACTTGCCAGGAAGTAGAAACAAGGACAACCTTCCTCTCCCCAGATGCCATAAGCCTCCAAAGGAGATTCCTATTATGGCTTCCCTTTAGACAAAAACAGAGAGTAGGAAGTCTGAGCAAAGAGAATTTGGCTCCAGGAGTTGAGAAGTCGAGCTTTCTAAAATTATATACCCATGGGCTAACTTCTTAATTCCCTCAAGAAGACTGTAATTATGATCCTAGTGTTAGAGATGGCTAGATGCCGTAGTGGAAATGGTACTGGACCTGGAGTGAGGAAGACCTGAGTTCAAATCCAGATTCAGGCACTTAGTAGCTGTGTGACCCTATGCAAGGTGCTTAACCACTGTCTGCTTCAGTTTCCTCATCTGTAAAATTGGTGATAACAACAGCAGTTACCTCCCAGAGTTGTGTGAAGACAAAATATTATGTGTAAAGCACTTTTCTAAGTTTAAAGGAATGTGAATAGATGGATTGACATTTATATATATACATATATATATACTAGCTATTATTGCAGACTTATCACAGACTTAGGGCCTAAGAACCCTGCTTAATACACTGTAGTCACTTAATAAATAACTGTTCAATTAGAGCTAACTCCCTATTCAATAGTACTACATTTCATAACTATTCTGAATGCAGTTTACTGTATAAAATATTTTTAAAGCACACAAAATGTTCATATCATGAGACTAAAGGTTATAGCAAAACAATATTCACCTAGTTAGGATGCTTTTAGATAAGGGGAAAGCATTAGAGAATGTAGGAGCTTTGTTTCTCAAAGTCTGGTCTTTAAATCATCAGTCTTCTGGTGGTTTCTGTATGACTGTCAACATAATTCTGACCTGAATAATTTCATTTGGTATATTTTTTATAAACAGACATTATTTCATTGGAATCTCATGAAGAACACTGTCATTATTCAAATGAATCCAGTTTGGATGCTTTTGCTTTGGTAAAGATTAATGATAATAATAATAATAATAAATAATAATAATGGCATTTCTAGTGCTTTACGGTTTGCAAAGGTAATGTTTCATCTCTTTATCCTTAAAATGAATCTGTGAAGTAGATAGCTATTATCCCCATTTTACAGATGAGGAAAGTGAGGGACAGAGAGGTGAAGTGACTTGCCCATGGTCACACAGCCAAAGTATCTGAGGCAAGATTCAAACTAAGGATTTCTAGACTCCCAACCCGGGCTCTATGCATTGCACCCCATGCACTACTCCACTTACCTGCATCAAACAAGTAGAGGTAAATCATGGTTTCTGCAGATAATATAGGTATAGGTCACCTGTGATTTCTTCCACCTGGCAATTTGGGCAGATTAGATATTCATTCTATCTCCATAGCATCCATACAAATTGTTTTATTTATTTGTTTTTAAAGACAAATCACCTTAAAAAGATATTTGTAAGCATAATTCAGTACAAACTCTCAACTAAAGCAGTATCTCCAGAGTTCTTTTTTTTTAAGCCTTCAACTTTTACTACAGTATTTTAAATTTTAGCTGATCTAGGAATGCCTTAAAAATAGAAAAACTAATATTCAAAGCAAAGATTTTGCTTATAGAAACATGGCTTTGAGTAATAAACATTTTTGATAGTGGTGAAATATATGTATTTTAGAATAAAAAACATATTTATATAGCATGTTAGAGTATAAGTAAGTTCTTCACAACAATCCCATGAGATAGTGTAAGTATTATCAGCCCCATTTTACAGTTAAGGAACCTAAGGCTCTAAAAGTGACTTCCATGCTCACATAGTTAGTAAGCCAAATTCAGAACTCTATGCACGACGGCTCAACATATCAATAAATGTACACTCCTCTGCAAAACATTATAGCATACTGTATGAGCTGAATAAAAGCTGATTTTTAAAATAAAGGAATATACACAATATAAATAGAAAAGTTCTAATTCAAAGAAATGTATTCCCTTTGGGAATACTCTATATGCTCTTAGGTAAAGAAAATTTCTTCTTCCAATAATATATTTCTATTTTACCACTGCTCTGCTTTCTAAAACTATTTGTAGGTCTAATTTTGGAGTTTCAGTTACTGCAAACTCAACCTAACTTTAGAAGGAACTTGACAGATTATATAAATAACTGAAAGCAACAATAAAAAGGTAAAAAGTAAAAACTATACTGAGTTATGAAAACCATAGACTTAGTATTATTTAAATGGTAGTATTTATGTCAGCTAAGGTTGGCCCTGCATTTAGAATCCTCTGGTATTAAGATAAGGTCAAAATGGGTACATGATTTACACATAAAGGGTGATGCCATAAGCAAATTAAGAGAGCATGAAATAGTTTACCTATCAAATCTATGGATGAGGGAAGGATTTAGGATCAAACAAAATATAGACAACATTGCAAAATATAAAATAGATAATTTTGATTATATAAAATCTTTAACTTTTTGCACAAACCAAACCAATGCAACCAAAATTAGAAGGAAAGCAGAAAAATGTGAAAAAAAATTTTACAAGTATCCCTGATAAAGGCTCATTTCTCAAATATACAGAAAAGTGAGTGAAATTTATAGGTAAACAAGTCATTCCCCAACTGATAGTCAAAGGATACAGACAGTTTTCTAAAGAAGAAAGCTATCTATAGTCATATAAAAATGCTCTAAATCACTACTGATTAGAGAAATGCACATTTAAACAACTCTGAGGTACCACTTCATACCTATCAGATTGCCTAATATGAACAAAAGAAAAATGACATGTTGGAGGGGATGTGGGAAAACTGAGACACTAATGCACTGTTGGTAAAGTTGTGAACTGATCCAACCATTTTGGAAAACAATTTGGAACTATGCCCAAAGGACTATAAAACTGTGCATACCCTTTGATCCAGCAATAACACTGCTAAGTCTGTATCCAAAAGAGATTTTTTTAAAAAGGGAAAAGGACCTATTTGTACAAAAACATTTATAGCAGCTCTTTTGTTGTGATTAAGAATTGGAAATCAAAGGGATGTCCATTAATTAATTGGGCAATCACTAAAGAAGTTGCGGTATATGATTGTGATGGAATATTATAGTTCTATAAGAAATGACAAGCAGGATGATTTCAGAAAAACCTGGAAAGACTTACATGAACTGAAATAAAGTGAAGTGATAATAACTAGGAGAATGTTGTACACAGTAACAGCCATACTAAACAATAAAAAACTGTTCATGACTTAGCCATTCTCAGCAATACAATGATCCAAGACAATCCTAAAGAACTCATGATGAAACATGCTATCTGCTTCCAGAAAAAGAACTTATATTACCTAAATACAGACCAAAGCATACTATTTCACTTCCTTTCCTTTTTATTTTTTTGAATCTTCTTATACAAAATGAATAACATGGTTAGGTTTTGCATGATTGCACATGTATAGCCTATATCCAACTGCTTACTGTGTCAAGGAGGGGAAAGGAAAAAGGGATAGAACTTGGAACTCAAAATTTTAAAACCAAATTTTAAAATATTTTAACATGTAATTGGGGAGAAATAAAATATTAGTTTTAAAAAAAGAATTCTCTGGTATTAAGAGCTTCATTCTCTTCTTTAACAGCTGAAACCTAAGGGAAAGGAAAATAGCATACAGCCATGACATAAAACTCAAATAAACTCTCACAATAGCATATTTACTTAGAAAACCACAAATTAAAATTCTCTATGTTGCATTGTATTTTTGCTTCAGTAAACATTTTCTAATTACATTTTAGTCTGGTTCTGGTTGAATTTGGGAGTGGCCCTTCCCAAGTTTGACATTTGTGGTATACCATACCTCAGTTCTCTTAGAAGTTATAAAAATACTACGAAAAAGAAAAAGCAAGCTAATTTGCTAATTGGCATTAAGTTAGCATTCAATCTGCAGGAATAGACAAATTTTCACAGTCTGATGAAAGACAGTTATACCCCAAGAATATAAAAATTCTTCAAAGTCTTCAAAGGGGGAGTTCTAAAATTGCAACAGTCATGTCTAATAACTAAGAGAAATAAAGATTAGAAAAATCTTGAGGTTATATCTCATACCTAGCAAACTAGGAAGGCAAAGAGGGGGAAATAAGTCAATAATGGAGGGATTATTGATTAGACAGGTATATTAATATACTATCAGCGCAATGATGGGCTCGTCCAACCTTCTCCAGATAAAAACTAGAATTGTGCAAGTTATTAAAGTGTTTATAACTTTTGAATCTTAAGTTTCCATTTGCTGAGTAAATATGGCAAGGAGGTCAAAGACAGAAATAAGGTTTCAATATATATGAAAATACTCATAACAGTACTTTATATAGTAATGAAGGCAGTTAGGAAATCCAATGGATAGAATGGAGGTCCTGGAGGCAGTGATATCTAAGTTAAAGTCCACCCTGACACCTATTAGCTGTGTGTCCCTGGGCAAGTTCACGTTGCCACTGTCTGCCTCAGTTTCTTCATCTGTAAGATGGAGGTAATACTAGAATCTTCCTTCCAGGTTTGTTATGAGGACCAAATGAGATAATATTTATAAAGTATTATGTAAATGTTAGTTAATAACATTATAATAAGAACTGAAAACAAAAGCCTATCAGTTGGGAAACAGTTGAATTAACTGTTGTAGATGATTGTAATAAAATATTATTGTGTGATTTTTATAAAATGACAAGAGAAACATGGGAAGATCCATATGAACTCAATAAGAATAATAATGATAACAATAATATTATTTAAAATATTAATAGCTAACATTTACATAGTATCTACTATATACCAAGTTCTGTTAAGCACTTTACAATTATTATCTCATTTTAACCTCACAACAACTCTGGGATGTAGGGGTTACTAGTGATCAAACTGAAGCAGGAAGAAGTTAAGTGACCTGCCCAGCATCACACAGCTAGTAAGTATCTGAGGCTGGATCTTAACTTAAATCTTCCTGACCCCAGGCCTGGCCACTGCTCTGAATGAAATAAGAAAAACCAGAAGAACAATATACACAGTGATTACAAAAATGGAAATGAAACAGATTGTGTCTCAAAGGAAGTTGAATTCAAAGTAATTGAAAAAATACTAATGGTCCTGTAGAAGAAATAATGAAGCAGACCCCTTATCCTCAGCAGAGGCAGAGAAGAACATAGGCAGAATGTTACATACATTACCAGAAGCACTATATGAGATTATTTTGCTCAACTGCCATTCTTTGTTAAAAGGGGGAGTCCAATTTCATGGACAGAATATGGTAGGGTAGTGAAAGAGTAAGAAGAGGGCAGAGCTAAAAAAAATTATGAAATTAAAACAGCAACAAAACTTTTAAAAATCTAATAACAGTGATAATCCTAGGCATCTGCCCCATTCGTGAGATAAAATATTATGCTTTCTTATATATTCATATTCAGAAATGAAAATCACTAATAACTAAAAATGTCTGAAAATCTAAGAGAGGTCCCATAAAGAGTCCACAGGTCTCAGACTCAGTCTAATTGTTCTCCTTGCCCTCAGTACCCAGAAGTAATGTAATATAGTGGGGAAAGTGCTGAACTTGGAGGCAGGAGCAATCTGGGTTCGAATCTGACTTCCATACATCACTTACTAGCTGTAACATGAGTAAATGTCTTAACCTCTTGGAGCCTCAATTTTTTATTGGTTCTTATCCTTAAAATGGGGACAGTAATACCTCAAGTACCTTCCTTACTAGGTTGTGATGATCACAATTAGATAATTTACGAAAAGTACTTTATAAACCTAAAAGCACCATATAAATTTTTACTTAATTTGCTTCATTATATTGAATGGAGATTCAATATATCTAAATCTCCAATCTGGAGAATTGGATTGGAATCTCCAATCAAGAATGGATAGGAGTGTGTACAAGTACAGCTCCAAGGAACCCATCCTATAGAAGTTGATTCTGCCTTGAGATTATTGAAATAAAACCATTTCTCTTTTCCTCATCCTGACCATAAACTCTTTGTTCTAACAAAACACTCCCCACTCAATTCAGGAAAAGGAGCTGTGGAGTTAGAATGAAGCTGAGAACTAAGGAGACAAAGCGTGAAAGTATATGCCACAGGGCCTGCCAAGAAGAAATTCATACCCCAAGAATATTAACTATCATAAATTCAAAGTATTTTCTGTATGATTTTGGAAGTCTTCCCATCATAATGTTTACATTCATTTTTTATATCTTTTATAATATAAATGATGGTGTTATTTATATGGGTCAGCTTTAAAATCTTTCACTATGGTATATTTTCAAAGGCCAGAGGAACATTTATGTTCAGAGAGCTCAGTAATTTAATAGCCATCTGACCAAAAAAAAAGTCACTTAATATTTGCTTTTGTAGTTCCAGCCCTTAAAAGTTTCATTTCCTATTCTCTATTCTTTTCATTGCAATTTTGCTATGTCACCACAGGATGACAGTAGTACCCCTTGGTTTTAGGTTATAAGGAATGAGATCCAATAAGGCTTCTCTCTTCTAACACCATACATCTCCATACCGTTCTGTTAAAACAACTAAACACAAATTTTAAACATCAAGCAATAACTCCTTTAAATGACTTAAAATTAAATAAACAATTAAGATAGGAATAAATACAAATGATCTGAAAATATCAAAATGAATAGCAATAGTCAATAGCTAGTGACACATTCAGTACCATCATTTATAGCTTTCTTTAGCCAACTTACCTCATTTGCTCTACTTTTTATATTGCCCATACTAAACTTGGTGTGCCAAATACTTTGGAGATTAACTTTAGGGAATCTTTTCCATAACCTAGTCAAGGCCCTGTCCCCCTGTAGTGTTTCTTAATACTCTCAGTTATATTATGGAGAATATTTGGGAAAATAAGACTATACTCTTCAAATATCTCAAAGGTTGTCATATGTAAAAGGGACTGGACTTTTTTTATTTGTCCCCAGAGAGCAGATATAGAACCAGTGAGCTTAAATTAAAGAGACATTTCAGCTCAATATAAGCAAAATAATTAGAGCTTTCCAACAATGGAATGGGAGCCTCAGGACATAGTGAGCTTCCCGTTATTGAAGTCTCAAAGGAAAGGTGGAATAACCACTTGTCAGAAATGTTGTGGAAGGGATTCATGCCTCAGGTATTGGTTATGCTATATGATTTCTGAGGTTACTTCCCCTAAATTCTCCAAGTGGTTCATAATCCTGCTGTCTGCAATTTTCACTGCATTTTCACTGATTTTAACCACAAGAAAAGAATAAAAATAGGAAATATGATGCAGATACCTGAAAAATGCTTTCATTTACTATAGATTCAAACCCCCTAACCTTTCTCAACAATAGAAATCTTTACCATAAACAATACTACTCAGCAACCCAGTATTCAAACTCCAAATTCTCTTGATAAGAAGGGCTGGGAAAATTCAACAACACTTTACAGATATTTGGGTTTTTGACTAACACCTTATACCATACATTACAACAGGCTCAAAATATATAAGTAACCTAAATATTGAAGATCATACCATAAAAAGGGTAGACAAGAACTAGACTGGTACTTTCTCATACCCGAATAAGGGTAAAAATTCAAATAAGAGTTAGAGGCAATCACAAAAGACAAAGTAGGTAATTTTGATTTAATGAAACTGAAAAGCATTTACACCAAAAAGATAAAAAAATCAATGCAGCTAACATAAGATGGGAAATATGGGAGAGGAGAATAAATCTTTGTATCAAAAATCTCTGATAGAGATATTCAAGATGTTATAGGAAACTAGGTCAGCTATTTAAGACCAATATCCAGACAAGAAATTGTCAAATAATATGAATAAGCAGTTATCAAAAGAACTTAAAAAATATAAACAACCATATGAAAGATTACTCAATCACCAATAAGAAAAATGGAAATTAAAACCATTAAGGTTTCATCTCATATCCAGCAAATTGCCGAGATCAGAATAGTCAATTTTGGAAGGATTAAATAAAAATAAGACACAATAAGGTACCACTGGAGGACCTATGAACTGTGACAATCATTGATTCTGGAAAACAATTTAAAATTACACTTTATACAAAAAAAAAAAACAAATAAAATTACACTTTCTAAAACTAAAATGACTATAACCTTTGATGCCAAGATCCCACTATTTAGGATTGGCCCCAGGATGGTAAAAGAAAGAAAGGATTCATACTCAAAAATATATCAACAATTTTTGTAGTAGCAAAGAACTAGAAACTAAGTGTATCATTATTAATTGTGGAATAGCTAAACAAATTTTGGCAGATAAATGAAATATAATTGTACCCTAAAAAATGAGATGAATTCAAAGAACTAAAACATGATTTCTATGAACTTATGCAGACTTAAATAAGAACCCCCAAAAATGATTATGACAATGTAAATGAAAAGAACAACAGAAGCAAAAATACAAAACTTAATGCTATGTAATTCTATTGACCAACCCTTGGCCTTAGAGAACAGATGTGAAAATGAACCTTCCCCATTTCTTTATAGAGATGAGGAATTAAGGTGTGGAACACTGAATATACTATCAGATTCAGTTTATGTATTGAATCGTTTTGCTAATATACTTGTTCTTCTTTCTGGGTTTGATTCTTTATTTAAAAAGATGACTAGGGCAGCTAGGTGGCACAATGGATAGAGCACCGGCCCTGGAGTCAGGAGGACCTGAGTTCAAATCTGGCCTCAGACACTTGACACTTACTAGCTATGTGACCCTGGGCAAGTCACTTAACCTCAATTGCCTCACACATACACAAAAAAAAGATGACTGATAAGTAGTCAGTCAACAAGCATTTAAGTAAAATCAAAAAGAATTTATTAAGCACCTACCATATAACAGGTACTCTGCTAAGTGCTGAGGACACAAAGAAAGACAAAAACATTCCATACTTTGAAAGATCTCACAGATTAACAGGAAAGATGTCGTGCAAACAACTATATACAAATAAGATATATATAGAATAAATTGGCAATAATCTAATAGGAAAACTTAAAGCATTAAGGGGGATCAAGAAAGACTTCTTGAAGAAAGAGGGATTTTAGCTAAAACTTGAAAGAAGTCAGGAAAGTCAGAAGGCAGATATGAAGATGGACAGAGCTTCATGCACGGGGAATTTCAGGCCAGTAAAAATGTAAGGGGTGAAGGAATGGAATGGCTTGTGTGAGAAACAACAAGGAAGTCAGTGTCACTGGATAGCAGAGTATATGGAGAGTAGTGGGGTCTAAGAAAACTGGAAAGGTAGAGAGGGACCAAGTTATTAACATCTTTAAAAATGAAACAGAGGATTTTATATTTGATCCTGGAGGTGTTAGGGAGTCACTGGAGTTTATTGAATTAGGAGGATGACATGGTCAGACTTCAGGAAGATCACTTTGATTAAGCATTTACTATGTGCCAGGCACAGTGCTAAGGCTGGGCATTGCAAAGAAAGGCAAAAATAGTCCTTTATCCTCAAGGAACTCACGTTATAATGGCAGAGTCAACATAAGGGATCAGTCAATTAATGGGGACTCTGGCAAAAATCTTGCTGTCAACAACTAACACATACAGAGTTGACATAGGACAACCTATTTTCTTTTCCTTTATACAGATGGACAACAGAGGCATCCTTAATCTCCTGGAGGATAACCTCCTCTTGCCACATAACCCAGAAGATTTCAGTCAACTTTTATATGAGCAGTAGAAACCCTGGTTGTTGATCTGTGCTGGAATAAAATAAGCACCAGGCACTCTACCACATGAGAGGAACAAAATGGCATTCAAAACCTCATCTTCACTTGGAAGTTCAGCTAGAAAAGGACTGGCTTCAACCTGAGTTATATGGTCAATGGCTAGAGCATTGATTGATTGATGACAATCTGTTGAGAACACTATGGAAGCCCACCTCTACAAGGATCATGTCCTTATCACACTGATCAGTGTGACTCCAGGAGCACTGAGTAGATGAGATACACCAAAGGTCTTTGGTCCATAAATAACCTTCAGGGCATCACAAAAACTACTATTACTATCAGCAAAAAAAATGAATTTCATCTGCCTTTTTACCAAGCCTAGAATTCTTCATCATTCTAAGCTTTGCTTGCACTTTACTTTTGTTTGTTTTGTTTTGTTTTGTTTGTTTTTTGCAAGGCAATGGGTGTTAAGTGACTTGCCCAGGGTCACACAGCTAGTAAAGTATCAAGTGTCTGAGGCCGGATTTGAACTCAGATACTCCTGAATCCAGGGCCGGTGCTTTATTTGCTGTGCCACCTAGCCACCCCCGCACTTTACTTTTGTTGGCATTCAACATTGCCTTTTTAGAGACAGATGAATTATCCTTCTGGTAGACCCTGTAGAGTTCTCATTCTTCATAGAGTAGTTTCTGAATTTCCCCATCTAACTAACTATCTATCTATCTATCTAGATGTAGATATATGATATACACAGAGCTGATGGGAGATAATTTCAAAGAGTAAAAAGTACTAATAGCTAGAAGAACAGGGAATGAAGTCCTACAAAAAGTGGCATTTGAGCCAAGTCCTGAATAAAGCTAGGAAAACTAAGAAGTAGAGGTAAAGAGGCAGGTAAAGGAGCCAGTCAGGGAAAAGGAGAAGAAAGGTTTGAGATGAAGCATCATTGTGTAGGACAATGTGGCTAAATCATAGAGCATAGATTGAAGTTAAATGTAATTAGACTAGAAAAGAAGGTGGAAGCCAGGTTATGAAGAGTTATAAATGCCAAACAGAGTTTATATTATATTCCAGAAATAATGAAGGGAAAAGTAGGATGAGGGTAGGGAGAGGAGGTTGATGTAGTCAGGTCTACCCTTTTGAAAAATCATCTTGGAACTTTAGGGATTGAAGAGGGAGAAACTTGAGGAAGGAAGATCAGTTATGAAGCAATAATAATAATAGTTAAGATGAGAAGTGATAAGAGTCTGTCAAAGGACATGTGAAAGAAGGGAGCATATATGAGAGATGTAGTGAAAGTAGCAATTACAAGTATAAGAAACTGATTGGCTATATGGGGTAAATAAGAGTGAGGAGTTGAAGATGACATTGAGATTGCAGGCCTAGGCCTTTTACTCTTGAAGGTCAGAAGGGGAAAGAATTTGGGGAACAGATTAATTCTATTTTAGACATAATGAGATGTCCAAAACAGAATTTAAATATTTACATGACATCTAGTTCATGATGTCCAAAAGGCAGTTTTAGTTGAATACAGTAGCTCAGGAGAAAAACCATGGCTTGATAGAGAGGATAATTGAACCTATGAAAATTGATAAGATCACCAAGTAAGATATTATAGAGGATAAAAAGAATAGGACCCAAGACAGAGTCTTGGGTGACACCCATGATGATGAACATGGCATGGATAAAGACCAGCAAAGGAGTCTGAGGAGTAGTTAAACATAGAAGAACCAGGAGAAAGCTGTTTCATGAAAACAAAGAAGAGAGAATACCCAGGAGGAAGAATAATCGATAACATCAAACACTGCAGAGAAGTAAAGAAGGATCAGGATTGAAAAAAGACCATTATATTAGTCGATTAAAAGACCATTTGGTAACTTTTGATAGGGTAGGTTCAATTGAATGATAAGGTCAGGAGCTAGATCCAAAAGAGAGAGAAGAAAGTAGAAGCACCAAGTGTAGATGACTTGCACAAGGAGCTTAGCTATTAAGGGGAAGAGAAATATAAGACAACGCTTAGCAATGCTGGAAGGATCAAGTGAGGGGTTTTTTTTCTTTGCTTTGTTTTGCTTTAGGATGAGAGAGACATGGATATATTTGTAAGCAAGAAGAAAGGAGCCAGTAAACAGAATGAAACTGAACATAAGAGAGAAGAGGGATAAGAATGATGCCAATTTGCTGGAGAAGTCCAAAGGGGAGGATGGGAACAAAGGTGCAAGTAGAAGAGCTGACCTTGTCTAGAAGAATGGCTATCTCTTTATGCAAGATTAGAGTGAAGGAGAAGACAGTTTGAATGATGTGAGGGATGATAAGGAGGGAAAAAAACAAGAGAAATATTTTCAGAAATCAAAGTAATGGAAAAAAGATATCAATAAAAAATCAAATAAAAAGACAAAGGCTTTTTGTACTTACTCTCTCTAAGAGGTGAGCCCAGGTAGAAACAGAAAGACCAAATAAATGCATTAGAAAAATAGTTCAGGCATCACTATAAAGGACAAATTGGAAAGGGCAGAGTGTCAAAGCAGTAAGACAGATCCAGGGTTTTTATCCATCTGGGGCTACCAAATTGGTCAAGACAGGGAATTTAAGAGACACTTACCTACTCTACAAAGAATACTTACATGCTTGGCTATTTCCCACCTGTGTGAACACACCTGAACTACAACATCCCTTGTCACGTAACAGTTATAGCAGGGGATCCTGTCTTCTAACAGTCTACTTGCACTTAAACAAAAAATCTGATAGTCTTTCGTGAGATTTCTTGTAGAAGACAGAGAAATATGGGCTTTGTGATGTGCAACTAGGTCAATTTACAGCTGGTTGAATGATAAAACCCAAGAGACTGATACCAAGTTGAAGGGAAGTCTTCAGTGGCCTGCCATGGAACTGCCTTCACCTTTTCCCCTCATTCAACAATTTTCTCAATGACTTGGATGATGTAAATGTCATACCTCTCACGTTTACATGTGAGAAAATTGCAAGGAATATGTAATATGCTGGATGACAAAATCATGATTCAAAAAGATATCAAAAAACTGGTACTGAGCCAAAACTTATCATTATTAAAGTTCATGACTCTGTATAGGACTGCCTTAGTAGGAATTCATTTTTTAGAGCATTGGGGATTTTAGCTGACCGATTCCATAACGAGAAGCAATGTGGAATAATGGAGAAGAGAACCAGTTTCAGAGTCAGAAAAAAACGGGGCCCAAGTTCTACCTCTGCCACATACAGATTTTATAACTGTAACCATTAACACTTAACTTTTCAGTGCCCCAAGGCATCTCTCTAAGAAAAAAGTTTCTGAAAATGTACCAATCTGAAAGGGCCTGAAGTAGAGTAAAAACAGAATTCAGAGCAAGGTGATAGACCCAGTTTGGTCTGGGGTAGAGCACATTTTTATGTCCAGCTATGTGGTCCAGGTCTACCCTATAATTTTTTTCTGATGTCCGTGGGGACCCCTGCTTTCCTCCTAATTTTCTACAATAATCTAAAAGGCAGCAGGTAGATTGGACATCTTACATAGCTCCAAAGGACAGAACTAAGACCAAGGGATGAAAGCTATAGGGAAGCTAATAAAGAACTCTCTAGAAATTAGAGAAGTTCAAAAATGAAATGGGCTGCTTTGAGAAGTAGTGAGTTCCCAATACCTGGAAATGTTCAAGCAGAGACTTGATAATTATTTCACAGATAAGATGAAGGCAGGGGGACTCCTAAACAAGAAAAGCAATTGGACCATCTGTACCCAAAGAGCCCTCCTAACTAGTGGTGTATAATTCTAACTGATGATTCACCCACATTTGAAGTCACAGCAAGCAAATTCAGCTACCTTGGATAGAAAACTGGATTCTGTAACTCTTCCTTTTCATTCTTTTTCTTTCATGTTTTACCTTAGGTTTAACAAAAGCCTCCTGTCACTTCTGAATACCTATGTTAAAGAAATTTTCCACATATTAAGAGTAAATGTTGGGGCAGCTAGATGGCGCAGTGGATAGAGCACCGGCCCTGGAGTCAGGAGTACCTGAGTTCAAATCCGACCTCAGACACTTAACACTTACTAACTGTGTGACCCTGGGCAAGTCACTTAACCCCAATTGCCTCACTTTAAAAAAAAAAAAAAAGAGTAAATGTTAGTATACCCCTAGTGTCCAAACATGGTGATGGCAACAAATTGCCTGTTCCAGCAATAAAGAACTCAATTAAGGATGTTAGGAGGGGAAAGCAGAGATGTGGAACTAAAAAAAGTTAAAACCAAATTCAAGTGTCTCCTTCCCAGAGATTCCATCCTAGATCCAGTAACTTGCCAATAACAAAAATGTCTTAAATTCTCATTCTCTCTCTCTCTCTCTCTCTCTCTCTCTCTCTCTCTCTCTCTCTCTCTCTCTCTCTCTCTCTCCCCATCTACACACACACAATATCTGCCCTCATAGAACTTTGATTCCTCTTATATACTTATTATATTCAAGTATGTATTATAGTTATCTGTGTGTTTTATAATTCCCACTAGATTGTAAACTCCCAGAGGGCAGGGATCAAATGTTGTTTATTTCCTCCAGACACCAGACTTAGCCACCTGCACATAATAGAAATGACATTTTTGAAGAAGATAAATAGAAGTATGTGTGAAATGATTTTACATATATATACATATTTGTGTCCAATGGTAGCCATCGGGGGAGAGGAGAAAAGAAGGGGGGGAAGAAAGTTACATTATATCTTTATCATATATTTAAAAGGAATGACAAGTTGTACATAATAAATTTGCAGTTTTACATGTAATCATATTTTTTCTATTCCCCTATGCTATGGAAAAACTTGTTTTACTTCTTAAGTTCAGAATAAAATAAATAAAAAATTTTTAAAAGAAATGAATAAACAATTTTTTTTCTGAAGTAGCATCTGTTCTTATAGTTAATATTCTCCCTTCACAGTGATTACTGGAGGTCCTGAAAAATTTTAACACATTATTCTGAACTTCATTCTCTCTCCTTTCTTTCTGATCCCACAGGTCTCTAAAAAGCTCTAAACTTTCCTCAATTCCATTCCAACCCAACTGGGACTCCCAATTTCCCAGCTCACCATGCTCTCCATGAAGCAGGTGACTAGGTCAATGTTTCTTCTCTGCAATATTACCAAATTAAAGAAACCTCTCTATTCCATTCATATAACCTGCCCAGAGGTGTCCCTTAATATCCCTTTAAACTCAATACTTAGCATAAGGGGAAGTCATGTAGCAGTTAGGAAGGGAAATGTAATAGAGATTCAGATGGCATTTGTGAATAAGGAGTTTTGATAATATAAATATACAACAATTTGGTGCTTTCCTTAAGTGTACATTGTTGGAATTTTAAAAATTTCTCTTCTCCAAAATATAAGGTTGCCTTAAGTATAAGGTTAGAGTATTTAGGCCAGTTCATGATATTCAGTTATTTTTCGGTTGTGTCCAACTCTTCATGACCCCATTTGGAGTTTTCTTGCCAAAGATACTGGAGTGGTTTGCTATTTTCTTCTCCAGCTTAGTTTACAGATAAGTAAACTGAGGCAAACAGAGTGAAGTGACTTGCCTAGGGTATTATGGCTAGTAAGCATCTGAGGCTAGATTTGAACTCAAGTTTTCCTGACTCCAGGGAAACTATCCACTATCCACTGCACCACCTCACTGCCCAGTACCATATTTCCAAAATTCTGAAAGTAACTAAATGTCAAAACATTAGCATTTTTCTTCTCATTTAATTACATTCATTACTTCATCTTTCCTTTTATAATGAATACCAATGACTACCAATGTGGCATGGGTGTGCATATACCAATATCAGTCTCTAAAAAGTCAGTAACTAATACAGAGTAACCAGCTACTAAATGAAAGGTATTTTAAAATATTCAATGTAGGGGCAGCTAGGTGGCACAGTGGATAGAGCACCAGCCCTGGAGTCAGGAGTACCTGGGTTCAAATCCAGCCTCAGACACTTAACACTTACTAGCTGTGTGACCCTGGGCAAGTCACTTAACCCCAATTGCCTCACTAAAAAAAAATTTTATATATATATATATATTCAATGTAGTCCCTAAATATATTTTATGGTTTCTTTTTACTCCATAGCAGACATAGACATCTACAAAACATTGTCAGAATTAAGATGTTTGTTAAGGGGCCAAAAGATTGTAACTATCTTTTAGTCCAGAAGTCACACTTCCAAAAGTTAAGCTCTAGCTCCTCAGTAGAAAAATCTAATAAAATACATATAGTCACTTTCATTTTGAATAAAAGATTTTTCTCTCAACTATAATATCACAATGTTTTTTTTAAAAAACAAACAACTCACAAATAAGCGCATATAAAAATATTATATAATAAAGTATTCATTAAATAAAATTTAGAAATAATGGTGCTTTCTAAATACTTTCTAAAGTTAGATTTGAAAGTTTTGCTAGACAAAACTATTCATCACACAAAGGATTCACTTAACACAAGATACTCATAATTTCAGTTTTAAACCTACAACTTTTGCTAGTTTGATTTTTTCCAAATATGTCATGAGAAACTAAAGTATTGTTTCAAGAAATTCAAAATAAATTAGTAAGAACTTTGTCTAGTTATATAGAAATAAAATGGTACTTATGACTAAATTCCAATGTAGTCATAAGTTTTCCATTTAGAATGCTGTATTTTATCTGATAAAAGATTCAAGAAAATGTCATGTAACACTCCTGCGCATATGACCAACTCATCATCCCATCAGAAATTTCTATAGCAGCACCAGAATTTTCATTTTCAAGATACATGAGCTTTTGTCAAATAGTGACATCTCCCCTGTAATATGAATTTTCAATATGATATAAAAAATGATGGATATATCACACATTTCAGAGAGCAGAGAACAGCAACCTGTCAATGAATTTAAAATTTGTGACAACCTATTTGAAGTTCTATTCTCTAAAAGACCAGTACACTTTTATAAACTATATAAAAATATAATTGTTGCTTCTGTTGTTTAAAAGACATGTTATCTTTTCATTAGCACTTTTAGTTCTAAAAATCGAAGTTTGTAGAGCTATAAATTCCTATGCATAGATGAAATTGATTTTTTAAAAGTTGCCATTTCTATAACACGTGCAAAACAGAGCATTGGCTGACTTGTCCCTACTATTTAAACTTATGTATAAGCCTTCAAAAGTATCATATTTACTAATCACAAGGAAAGATGTAAGTTACTGTTATCAGAAAACAAATGGAAGAACAAAAGAAGTATTAAAGCCATTCAATCACTTTTTACTTAAGTCTTTGTCTTCTGACGATTTAAAAATATAGAACTACTTTAAAATGTTCTCAAACTGAGTCAAACAAAAAAAAAAGCACAGTGACATTTAAAACTTCCAAATAGAATTAACAAGCAGTATAGTACCAGCAATCCAGCAATTTCTGTTTTCATGTAACAAAACAATAAAAGCATTCATTTACAAAGGCCTTAGAAGTAGTTTAGAGGAAAATTAAGATACCTAAAATAAGAGCAGATTAAGAATAGGAAACTCATTATTAAAACAGAGAATAGTTTTTCCTCCTGAGTTAAGAATCTTTAAAAATGGAACATTTTATGTAATTATATAAACTCCATAAAAACTGAAGATCAACAGAAGCTTAATGATACCCTCCTCCTTCCATATATAGTTATCTAAAATAGATTATAGAGAGTTCTTTCCTATGATATTCCACAAAATTGTCAGTAAGTACCTAGATAAGTTTCTCTAAACTGGCTAAACATAAAATAGCTACATAAAATTTTTAGAAGAGGTGAGGTGTTGAAGATGTTTTATTTGTTTTTTTAAAGGCCACTAAACTTTAATGAAATAGGATTTTAAATGGAATAGAGTGTTCTTGATTTAGAATAAATAATTCAAAATAGAAAAAAATATATTATAATCATTCACTAACTTTGGCATTTCAAGTCACCAGATCATCTTTCCTCACTTTAGAAATCACTATTGTGTTTCAAGCACAAGTAAAAGTAACATAGGGGCCAAAAATCAACAACAAAGTGAGAGATCCATTTAAACTTTTGCACCACCAATCTTAACATTTGCTCTATGTTACACATTCAAATGAATTCAGCAATTTAGAACTGAGGAAGTGGAGGGAGGGAGGAGAGAGAAAGTGAATGAAAATAACTGAAATTTAAAGTGACTTGACACTTCATAGTTCATGTCTATTGGTGGCTTGTCACCCACCATTTAGAGATTCAGTTGCATGGAAGAATCTCTGGTGTGGAAAAACCTAGGTATGAATCAATTGCAATTTTGAAACAGTTAAACGTTCCCTGGCAATTCCAAAAAAGAAAGTGAATGATAATGAAAACCAAAGCTCACCTACCATGCTTCTCAATTCTAAAAGGATTTTTACATGCCTGAGTTAGTTCTACTTAGGACTATCTGAGCCTTTTTTCTTGACTTCTCTGTACTCTGATTCTTTCATTAAAACAGAGTCTAAAGTTAACCCTTTGTTCCCAGAAATAGGAGACTTAATTATTCTTTTGGCACAACTTTAGAGATAGGTAAAGGCTGATGAGTATTTTATTAATAAAGCAATGATTCCTCAAAGAAAAAAAGATGGTAGAAGAGAGAGGGGAAGACAAGTAAGGGAAATAGGCTTCGAGCTAGCTGAAAATATATACAGAAAGGATTACACAGGCATTTCCATTGCCATGCAGAAAATACTTATTGATCATAAATCCTATTCCAGTTAATTCCTTAATGCAAAAAATTACCATCCCTCTAAAGCAGCATTTCTTAATTTCTAAGAAAACGATAGAACAAAACATGTCTATATGAACAAAATATATGGGTCCTACCTTGTGCCAATGCTTGAAACATGTGGAGCTGAAGCAAGAGAAACGCCCACCATCCGCGACAGAAGAAAAAGAAACATAAGTTAAACTTTATCATTTGTTTTCTCCAGCTATTCCTTCGTGCCATCATCTCTCCTCCGACCTCTCTTCCAATCATTATATCCTCCCTGACTGCCTTCAGATCTGAATGCACGTTTTCACCATCATCCTTCCCAGCCCGCTGTGAAACTGGCCTTTCTTTGGTTAAGTGAGAACTTGTATTCCTGTTGCTCCAGCGCTGAAGTTTAGGGGATACTGGCTTCTCTTGTTCATAAGAGGCAAGGACCTGGTGGTTTGTGCTCACTCGGCATGCAACCCGTAGGCAATACTCCGTGTGCATGACTGTATTATAATCGCCATCTAAATCAATGTATCTTGTAGAAGTATTGATTGCACCAAAACAACCAGTCAGAAATGTGAAACACATGTTTCTCTGCCTTGTCACATCCAATGCCTTGAACACAGGCTGAGACAGAGCAAGTTTACTGACGCTGGCTAGTATTTCGAGAAATCTGGATCCTTCATCGCAGCACTATAACAAACACGAGATTGTTCCATTCTACCGAGCCAGCAACTGAAGACGGCAAGCCAGAGAGTACCTTTCATATACCGCAAAGAGGACGAAAACTATATTCCCATTAGATTTTCACTGATCATGGTAGTTTCCAGGTTTCAGGTGCCTGCGAAATATTACATTCTTTTACCACTTGGAAAAGAAAAACCCAACAAAGAGAAGAAAA
Source organism: Dromiciops gliroides (assembly GCF_019393635.1). Lineage (NCBI taxonomy): Eukaryota > Metazoa > Chordata > Mammalia > Microbiotheria > Microbiotheriidae > Dromiciops > Dromiciops gliroides. The sequence continues at coordinate 531,584,589 of NC_057861.1, forward strand.
GGGACGGAAGGAAGCACCCTCCTCATCATCCTGTAAGGACGGTTTACTTCAGACCACTGCAAAATTAGCCGGATAGTAAATAGGGGAGTCTCCAAACATCCTCCAACCTCTTAGTTGTATGCACCCAGAAAAATGCAAGTGTACCCACTCTGCTAGGACACAAAAATTATATGATCTGTACTGGGAGCAGGCAGAGGAGGGTAAGAGATGAAAAAGGTTGTCTCGGGCAGGTAAGTGCCTTAGCTCTCGCTCGGGTTGCAACCAGCCTGGCAGGGAGGGTGGCCAGGTGCGGTGTGTGATGATGGAGAGGGCAGCTTGGGGGGAAGGAGGTGGACTAAGAAGAAGCCACTGCGGGTGGGGATGGGTGTGGGTGTGCGTGCAGGAGAGGCTGGGGGAGAGCAGGGAGGAGAGGCTAGAGGAGAGGAAAAGGGAAGGTTTGCACTAGCAGGGAAGGGAGAGAGGGGAACGTTTCAGAGATGAGGGTTTAGGGCTGGGTAACAGAGAAATGAGAAGGGAGGGGAGGGAACACAGATCTAAGAGAAAATCGCCCGAACTCTTAAAAGCAGTTCTGGAGGATAGTCGAGAGCACCCAGCGTTCAAAAGGGAGGTGTGGGTAAGGAACGGGGATGAGGGAGATGAGGAAAATAAAGGGGGAGAGAGAAAAGAGGTTGAGGAAATTGAGGAGATGAGGGACACCTCCTCCAGCCTAAAACCCCTTCCAGCAGCTGGGGAGGAGGGAGGGGGACCGGGGGGGTCTGCCTGCGGTGAAAGATTCAACGGCTGGGGGTGGGGGGTTGACAGGGGAGGAAGATAAGAATGCTGTGGAGGGGGGACTGTTAGGGTAGCGGACCTGCTGAGGCGGGGGGGGGGGGATGAGGTTGCTGGGGGGGGGGGGACTGCTGAGGTGATAAGTGAGAATGTTAGGGGGGGCTGCTGGTATGAGGGGGGTAAGAATGCTGGGAAAGGGGGGAACCTGGAAGGAAAGAGTGAGAATGCTAGGGAGAGAGGACAGCTGGGGTGAAGGAAATAAGAATACTGAGGAGAGGGGGTTCGGGGGGGCGGGAAGAGAATACTCAGGAGAAGGGAATACTGGACTTGGGGCAGGGCGTAAGAATGCTGGGGAAGGTGCTACTTGAGGGGAGAAGGGAAGAATACTGGGGAGAAAGGACTGCTTGGGAGAGGGGGGTAATACTACTGAGGAGATGGGGATCCTAAGGGGAAAGGGGGAGAATGTTGAGAAAAGGGGGACTGCTGGGGTTAGACGATTAACAGTGCTGGGGTTCGTAGGGGAAAGGGTGAGAATGTTGGAAAGGGGGGGACTGCTGGGGTTTAGGGGGTAAAAATACTGGGGAGAAAGGGTTCTTGGGGGAGAGCTGAGACTATTGGGGAAAGGAGACTCTAGGGCGAAAAGAGTAAGAATGCTGGGGAATGGAGGGGGTTTGTGGGGGAGAAGGTGAGAATGTTGGAGAAAGGGGATTGTTGGTTGGGTTAGGGGGTAAGAAGACTAGGGAGGGGACGTCCTGGGAGAGGGTGAGAATATTGGGGTGCTGAGCGGGGAGTGTGTGTGCTCGTGCTTCACTAGTCACCCCACGAACTGCTGCCTCGGACTACCCCCCCCCAGGCGCCCCGGACTCCTCGGGCATCCCTAAAGGCCACGAGCAGCAGAGGAGGAGGAGAGGGCGTCGGAGGGTCCCCCTCTGTCGCAACAGCTGGAGGTGGGAGGGGGCACACTCGGGAGCATCCCCTCAGCTGGGGATGGGGATGGGGGGAAGGCGGTCCACTCTCACCGTCCCTCTCCCTCCCTCCCTTCTCCGCCTTCCGGACGCACCCACGGAGTGCCCGCGGAGGGTCCCGGGGCTGCCTCATCACCCAGCCCCCGGCGCCCTATTCCTTCCGCGGCGCTGTCGCCTGTCGCCGAAGAAAAGTGAGACGGAGCAGAGGCGCCTCCGCCCGCCCGCCCGTCCGCCCGCCGCCGCCGCCGCGAGAGCGCGGCCAACACTCACCCGCCGCCGCCGCCGCCGCCGCTTCCCATTCACAGCCCGGCCGCACGCGCCGCCCTCAGCCCGGAGCTGATTGGAGGAACCGAGGTGGCTCTGGCGTGTCCCGTTCTTCCCTCCGCTACTCCCCCCTCTCCCCCCCACCCCGCCCCGGCCCCGATCCCGACCCCCCTCGGTTGTTTTCAAACTATCGGGGGCCCGCCCGCGTGCAATTTTGCGCCCTCCCTCCCGGGCCCCCTCAGGCCTCTTTCCGCGCCTGCTACGCCCCCTAGGGACCCGCTGTGGGGACTGCACCGCCCGCCGGGCGCCCTGGCTAAGGCATGAGGGTTGGGCTGGTTGGCAGAGTCGGCCGGCCCCGGCTGCACTCGCTCGCAAGCCTAGGCGCGCCCGGGCATCCCGCGGCGCAGGAGGCAGACGGCCCCCGCCCCCTCGATCCCCTGGAGCTACTCCTGCTGCGGGAGGGGACGGCAGAGCGAGGACTTGCACTTGGCAAAGAGAAGAGGGCGCCGGGAGGGACGGGGAAGTTTCCGCTCGCACAGGTGCTTCGTCTCTGCCAGGTTCTGGCTGCAGTGGAGACTGCGGGAAGCCGGGAAAGAACCTCCTTCGCGTCTCCCCCTCCGACTGAATCCAGCTGTTTTCCCGCAGCTGGACAAGAAGGGGGTGGTGAAATCATCCAGCAGTGCTCCAGTAAAATGAGATCCTATTAAACACGGGGTGGGGCTCTTTCGTCTTCTTTACGAATAAAGAAATAAAACTTAGCTCCAATCTCTGCTGGCGCTTAAAAGAATTCAGAGATTTATTTAGGTTTTGTGAGGTTTTAAATTGTATTTATGTAATTTATTTTTCTATTTACTTTTTTTAATTATCTATTTACTTATCAGATTGTGGGCTTTTTTTTTCATTTATAGAGTTTAGAGGACGTGAAACAGGAGAGGAGAAATAATGTTTTCCTTAACCTTAACGCCAGCCCCTTTGCTTGCTACTCCAAAAGTACAGAGAATGAAAAGGTTCTCTCCTTCACCCCTAACTCGCCTGCCAGCTGAGGCTGGTCCTGGGGGTTGAAGTTCAGCCAGGAAATCCCTCGGGAGCCTCGGTGTTTGTCACTATTCCCCTGCTACCCATTGCTAGGTTTCATGCCTCATAGGGGGAAGCCTCCCCGGGCAGGATAAAAATTTTAAAAAAGAAAAAGAAAAAAACTGGTTGTTTTTTGGTGGTTAAACATTGTTACCTTAATTGGAAATAAGAAACTCGCTCAATTGGGTTTTTGATTACTAGTAACAAAGCATAATGGCTGCATATCTGCTTCCTGAAGAGTTTGGAAGTTCGGTTTATAGAAGATTTCAAGGTCGTCTTTGTCCTATAAAGAAGAGGGGTGGGAGGTGTCATGGAGGCCTTTCTTGATGCAATAAGGTAATCCAGAGAACCATGCTTTCCATGTCCTATATGTGTTCCCTTAGAACATATTAAAGTGGTGGGTTTCTTAGGCTTTTTTCCCTCACTTAACTTTGTAGCAGTACTTGACAATAGTGAACATCAGTGAAATGTCTGATGGCAGCAAGCATCAGTTGCCTGAGGAAATACAGGACTACCACTGTGGGTGGCATTACATTTTCTGTTTGTATCTGACAGCAGCAGTGGGCCCATACTCGTTTACATGAGTATTTAAGTTTCTCAGTTAATCCTTTCATCTTTAAAAAAATGATATTCTAGTCATTTCCAATCTGGGGAGGGGGGGGGAGGAAGGTCTTACATGACCCCACACTATACAGGGTTCTTTCAAAGCACTTTCACAGCTAGTATTTCATTTGATCCCTATAACAGTCCTCTAAAATGTTTAAAGGGGCCACTGCTATCCTAATCTAACAGATGAGAAACTGAGGCCTGGAAATTAAAGTAATTTATCCAAAGTCAAACAACTAATTTATTGCAGAACCAAAACTGAACCAAGGTCTCTACATCCCAAATCTAGTTCCCTTTCTACTGCAGTTCATTCGGGGTCTCCCTTAAAAAAGGCCTTTTTTTCAAAAGCAATGTACTATAGTATAACTCCAGTATAATGTACCTCAGGAATAGGAGACCTCTAGCCTGAATAAATATAACCCTCACCTCAACTTCATCTAACACATAACAAGAGATAATCATTAGTGTTGCAAAAATGCAACGTGATTTTTAAGAGATTTAGCAGGAATAGTCTAAAAGACCACAGGATGTCAATGTTATTCCATGAAACTAGACATCTTCCATAAAATTAAATGTACTGCTACCTGCCTTAGAGGGTAGGGAATTAGAATTCTCCACTGAAGATGAACAGATAAGCAACCTAAACATAAAATTATGACCATGTTATAAAAAAACAGGTGGAAGAGGTACTTTTTAGAACTATAGTTAAAGAAAAAATTCATAACAGAATAACTGATAGTGGAGATAAAAAGAAGACAACTTTTTAAATAAAATTTAAAATATTTTACTCAAAATCGATGCAACTGGGGGGAGCTAGGTGGCGCAGTGGATAAAGCACCGGCCCTGGATTCAGGAGGACCTGAGTTCAAATCCGACCTCAGACACTTGACACTAGCTGTATGACCCTGGGCAAGTCACTTACCCCCCCATTGCCCTGCAAAAAAAAAAATCGATGCAACTAAAATAAGGAAAGAAATTTGAAAGAGAAAAATATTTGCATCAAGTTATCTTTGAAAAAAGTCCACAATATAATAGGGAATTGTCACAAACATAAGACTGATCTACTTCCCATTAGATAAGTGATCAAGGTTATGAATCATTTGCAACAGAAATACAAACTATCAACACTCATATTTTTTAAATGACCAAATTACTAATACCAAGTGAAATGCAAATTAAGTAAACTCTGATATTTTTTTCCCTGAGTAAAATTAGCAAAGATGATAAATGCTAGAAAAGTCAGTGTTAGAGGGGAGAGGCTGTGGGAAGGCACCCACTAATACATTGGTGGTAGAAGAATAAACTAATCCAGCTACTCTGGAAAAATGTCACTAATAATTCTTACCCATTATCCTAGCAATCCCTTTACTGGGTATATATTCCAAGGAGGTCAAAAACAGGAAGAAAACAATTATGAAGTTGGCAATATTCATAGCAGCATTTTTGAAGTAATAAAGAATTAGAAACCCAGAAAGGTGTGTATCCATTAGTCAGGAGTGACTGAAAAAGATCATGATGTATTTATACAATGGAATATTATTGTATCATAGGAAACAACAAAGATGAGGAATTCCAAGAAACATGGGAAGATTTGTATGAACTAATTCAGAGAGAAGAAGAACCAAGGTAATGATATACACAATGACTAGCATTATCTATGTGAGAACAACATTAAAAGGCAGCTACAGTCAGATTGAATATAAAGATCAATGTTAGTCCCAGAAGCCACTTGATGAATTATGGCTCCCTTCCCTCTGAGAAAGTTGAGGAATTATGAATTTGTAATGTTACATATGTTGTTAGACACGGTTGCTGCTGTGCAAATTTGTTTTAGTAACTGTTTTTCCTTGTTAAAAGGGAGGGTGGAGGGGGTGTGTTTCAGGAAATGACTGCATCAATAAAACTTTTAAAATTATTTGGGGTGGGAGGCAATATAAAAAGCATGGGAGGGACAACTTGTGGGGTGGGGTTAATGAGGAAAAATGGAAATTTCCAAGAATACCTTCCAAACTTAAATGAGAATTAAAATATTTGATAGCAAATTCTGATAATATTTACCCATTTTTATCCAAAAAGTTATTATTTTTCTCCTAAGAAGAGGTATTTCAAGGATTTGGCACACATCAAGGTTTCATCTCTGTCTAGGTCCCTGTTTTGTTTTGTTTTGTTTTTCTTCCTTTTTCCTTCTCTTATCCTTAATAGATCATGATAGAAAATTGATGTATTTTAGAGTGTTTTATGTTCTCTGTTCTCAGTGCTTTTATTCTAAATGTAGCACCCCCTCTGGGCTTCTCACTGGCAAGTCCCCCATTACATAAAAATATATTTGCCAATACTCTAATGGGAAAAAAATGGGGGAAGAAGGTTGGAGACTCACCAAGCAGTTTTGAAAACTGTGGAAAAGTTGGGCCTGGGGAAAGTTATCAACTTTGGAAGGCAGGAAGAATTGGCTGGGGGTGGGGTGCTATTATTCATGTGGGTTAGCTATGCAGTAGTGAGTACAATTCTAAACTGAACCAAACACCCAACATGTAATCACCACGTCACCAACCTTGGACTGAATCTTGATTTGCAGCTGTTGAAAGAAATTTAAAGTGGGTAAAGGTGAGAAAAAAAAAACATTTTTGTAACAGGGTCAAGGGAAAGAGAATGCATGTCTAAATTTGTAGAAACTTGGTTGAAACATTCAAAGTGCCAGCAGATGTATGACTTGTGACAAGTTTGCCGTACATATCAGTTGTTTGGTGGTACATGTCTGAACCAGCTTTTTTTAAAAATGCTGTCTCTTTTACATTTTAACCTCAGATGATGTTTCTTTTAGCACAAAGTCTCTGGTCCTGTGATGGATTTTTTTTCTTATTTTCCACATTTCTCTTTCAAATAAAGTTGTTTTTACCTATGTGACCAATTTGTTTTTTCCTCTGTCGGTCAAGAGAAAGTACCCCATCTCCAAAAGACTTTTTATATCATAAGAAGAAAAGTGCTGTTCACAGCATGTAAGGAGGGAAGGATGCAAATTCACCTCTAATGAGCAAACCAAGATTCTTTTTATTAGGGGGTACATCAGATTACTATAGTCCCCTTCCTCATAAGCACTCAGTAAGCATCTTATAATTTCTTATACTAAAAGCCTTTTTTCATACACTAGCAGGCTATGCCAAATTTTATTTGATATAGGGTTCAGCAACCAACTTATTTAAGTACCTTTGTTTGGCAACCTAGCCACCTGTTACCTCCTAAAAACAGCTGCAGTGTTGACTTTGATCCATAATGCTCTATGCAGCTTGAACTCTGGTTACCTTAAAGCCCATCTTTCTCCCTGTAAAACTGAACTAGAATCCTTGGAGTTGCTCTTGCTAAAACAACCATGAAAAAAATTCTAGAAATTTTCCAAGTCACTAATTTGTTTAGCCTTGCCCTGAGAATGCATACAGGTAATAAAATCAATTAAATTAGCATTCATTACTAATTGCCCAGTATAAAATTTTATATGCTTTGGGTGAGTGGTCAAGTATCTATTTGGACCTATGGGCATAATTCCCAAGAGTAAGGCTTTATTGAAGAATCTAACTTTTAGGGACATAGCAGGCTGTTCCAGATCAAGGCCACCTGTCTTGGCAATTCCATGCCTTTTAGAATTTCAATTACACTACAGCCTTCAAGAGATGATGAAAATTATTGCTTTATGGTCAGATATTTGCCTAATTGTTATGAAATTTATCTTTTACCATCTTGTTTTCCTTAAGTATTTTGGGATCCTCAGAGAGAAAACACCAAATATAAAGCATAATCCTTAATTTCTTTTCCATATTTTCATTTCCAGACTACTACAGTGGTCTCCAAAGTGGGAACTAAACAAAGCCCAATACATAGGTAGAGGCATAAGCAAACAATTAAGAGTTGCATCTACTCTCCTTTATTTACCTATCATGGGACTACTGACCAACACAGCTACATTTCTCTCTTCACCTATTATCAATAAACATTTTCCCTATTCAGACATCCTCTCCCTGTGTAAGCTCCCACTTTGGGCTTCTAGCCATTATACGAATCTTCAGCCTCTCCTTTTTTGTGCCAGGTATCAGCTCTTAGTGATGGTTACAACCTAACTAAGACTTGAGCACCTCGGGGGCAGCTAGGTGGCACAGTGGATAGAGCACTGGTCCTGGAGTCAGGAGTACCTGAGTTCAAATCTGGCCTCAGACACTTAACACTTACTAGCTGTGTGACCCTGGGCAAGTCATTTAACCTCAATTACCCTGCAAAAAAAAAAAAAAAGACTTGAGAACCTCTAGGAGCAATGTACCTTAGGAAAATCCCCTCCTCCCCCAGAATACCCACATCCATTTCCCAGATAACCTCTTGGCTGTGGCAGAAGTCCTGTGACACCTACTGGAAGGCTGGAGGGCAGTGACTGGTAAAAGCTTTGTACAACCCAATCCACCTTTTCATTTCTGGTAGAACACTGTGATTCTCACAAAATGAGCAAGTATGAACAAGTTGTGATCTGCATCACAGATTCCATTATCTGTCATGTAAAAAACCCTCTCCTCTTCTGAACTTTCCTATTGGGCCAAAGACAAAAGAAATACAGCCATTGCCCTCAAGGAGTTTACACTCTGCTGGGGAAATACCACACAGAATTAGTCAAATATATCATTATTTGAGGAAGGATCTGGAAAGGTTTTTCATGGCAGGTGTTAAACCTTGAGGGAAGCGAAAGGTATTCATGCATGTGAAGGCTTCTCCAGTGGAATAGGCAGATGAGAATGATTTGTTCCAACTACCATGAAGGCAGCTGAAGCAGGGATTATGGGGCACTTAGAGCATGATCAGACGTTGAAGAGGATAAGATCATCCACTGAATCCCAGACCATTTCCAGTCATCTTGATTTTTGCCTTGCCACTGGACTTCAGACTCTGGAAGAGAGAAAAAGGCAGATAACTTTGCCTCACTTAAATCCAATTCACACACAAGTCAAGACATCACCCATGAGGTCACTGGCCCTCTTTGACAATGAAGGATGAACAACATTTCTATCAAAGATGCTAACAATCCTTTCAGTTACCCAGGATTTCAAATTTTATGTCATTCTACATTCCAATCAGTAACCAAATCTTGTTTCTACCTCCTCAACACCTCCTACATTTGTCTCCTTCCCCCTACTTACATAGCCACCTGCCTAGTTAGGTCCCTTATTATCTCTTGCCTGGACCATTATGATAGTCTTCTAATTAGTCTCCCTGCCTCAAGTAACTCCCCACTCCTAATTCTCCTCTACCCAGATGCTAAAGTGACTTTCCTAAAACACTGGTCTGCACTAGCTGTGTGACCCTGAGCAAGTCACTTAACTAACCCTCATTGCCTCACCACAAAAAAAAAAAGAGTAGACTAAAGCACTGGTCTGATCATGTCACTCCCATATTAAATAAACTCCAATGGCTTTATATTGACTTTAGGAACAAACATAAACTCAACTGTTTAACAGCTAAAGCCCTTCACAACCTGTTCTCAACCTACTTCCCCCCTTTCTTTACATTACTCAATTAACTATACTCTACAATCCAACCAAAGTGACCTTCTTAGTGTTGTATAGATTCCTTCCTATGGAGGGGATGGGTCAGCATCCAGTCAGAAGAGAAAGGGGAGTATTGGCGAGAAGAATGGGCATAAGAGTTCCCTTAAATGTTTGTACCCTCTGGTCCAGCCAAATGGAATGAAGAAGGAAGGGGGGATGGCAGGGAGAGGTCACCCTTTACCATATGCTTCTTACTGGGATGACTGTCAGACAGTGGGAGAAAGGGGAATACATTGGAAAATATAGGTAATATAAAAACCAAAAAAATCAATTAAAATTTACCTTTGAAAAAAGTAAGAAAATAAAAGTTTTATGAAACTCATGCTTTGGAGAAACCATTTTAAAAACGGATGTTGGGAACTGTTTCTATTGTTATGTGATCTTGTTGCTAAAAAATCAATGCAAGTGTACAACCTATTAAAATTCTCATATCTGCATAGTTAAAAAAACTTGGAAATGGAATTTTCTAACCCATTTTAAAATCCCCCAAATGAATAGTTTCTATGGGTTTTGAACCTATTTGTTAAAGATGTAAAAAAAGCTACAACTTTGGATTCATTTACAAGAATAAGTGATTGAGAATAGGAAAGAGGGAAATTTACTAGCCAAGTTTCAACAAAAATCTTTGCAGAATGTGTGTATGGGATCATAAATGAGCATTATGACATAGGAAATGCAACCAGTGATGCACTTCTTGCATTTGGAACATATCTGTGTGAAGTAGCCTTTTTTTTTTTTGGCTGGGACAGCTGTTAAAACCAAGTAGCAAAACAATCAACTTGGATTGGGAGTGCATGCCAAAAATGTTTACAAATGGAGAGGGGTACATGAATCAAAAACATTGAAAACAACTGCTCTAAAAGGAAGATGGTGGATAGTCTTCAGTTGTTAAATTGGGGGAGATAGTTTGCATCAGATATCTCATTTAAAAGTCTAATGTCTAAGATATATTGGTAACTGACACAAGTGATTATCATATCATAATCATTCTCCATTTGATAGATGATCCAAAGGAAATGAACAAAGAGTTTTCAAAAGGAGAATTGAAGATTCTCAACAACCACATGAAGAAATGCTGTAAATCCCTAATAAGAGAAATGCAAATTAAAATAACTGAATTCTCACCTCACACATCAAACTGGCAAAGATGATGAAAGATGGAAATAGGTCTGGAGGAGCAGCGGGAAGAAAGCCATACTAGTGCACTTGTCAGAGCTGAACTGTAAATTGGTCCACCTGTTCTGGAAAATCATTGAGAATTCTTTGAGAAAATTTCCTAAAACATGAATGCCCTTTGACCTAATAGTCCCACTATTAGGGATCCATCCCAAGGATATCAATGGCAGAAAGGTGCCAAACATGCAAAACATTTATAGTAGTATTTGAGGCAAGGGGGGAGTAACAAAGAGCTTGGCACAAAAAGTGTCTATCAATTGGTGAATGGCAGAAGAAGTTATGCATATGAATGTAGAAATCATTGGTGAGGTCATTGGCATAGGAAATTCCCAGATGAGACAACTCCCTCTACCAGTGCAGATGCTCTGACACTTATAATCTTGGAGAGCTGCCTCATGCACTGAGACAATGGCTTGCCTACAGTCACAAAGTCAGTATGTGTCAGAAGCTGTACTTGAAACAGGTCTACCTGATTCAAAGGACAGCTCCCTATTCACTATACCATGCTGCATTTCATGTATGAGTGCAATAAAATGTTATTAAGTCATAGAAATGATGAATATGAGAAAATTTATAGGAAGTAATGCAGAGCAAAGACAGTATAACCAAAATAACAACACATACAATGGCTACGATGATATGAATGATGAATTGCATAGAAGGAATTCTTATTCTTAGGATGTATCCAGATGAAAAAGTTGGAGCAGCACTCAAAGGTGTTATGGAGGATATTTTGACAGTGGGTGCTGTCCTGCCAAGAGATTGGAAGATCCATACCCCAAAGAGTCCAGCCTTTGTCTTTCTGGGATTAAAAAGAGATGGCAGATCCTATGAGGAAGACCACGGTGATAATAAATCAACAAGAATTTATTAAGTTCTTGCTATATGTAGTCAGGCAGGTAGGTGGTGCAGTGAATAGAGTGTCTGGCCCTGAATCAAGAAGACTTGAGTTCAAATTCAGCCTAGGCAAGTCACTTAAGTCCATTTTCCTCCATTGTAAAATGATCTGGAAAAAGAATTAGCAAGCTCCTACAGTATCTTTGACAAGAAAACTTCAAATAAGTTCATGAGGAGGAGGAAAAGACTGAAAAATTACTGAACAACAAAAATATTCCAGGCAATGTGGTCAATGCTGATAATATAAAGGCAAAAATATGGGCCCTGACCTCAAAAAGCTCACATTTTTTTTTTAGTGAGGCAATTGGGGTTAAGTGACTTGCCCAGGGTCACACAGCTAGTAAGTGTTAAGTGTCTGAGGCTGGATTTGAACTCAGGTATTCCTGACTCCAGGGCCGGTGCTCTATCCACTGCTCCACCTAGCTGCCCCAAGAAGCTCACATTTTAATAGGGATGACAACCAGCAAATAATTGTTCATGTGAGATATATACAGTTCAAATCAAAGGTAATCTCAGAAGGAAGGCATTGTAGAAAAACGTGGAGAGAGCAGGAAAAGCTTTCTGCAGAAGGTAGAACTTAACCTGAGTCTTGATCTTTCACTAGATGGAAGTGAAAAGGGAGAACATTTCAGGAATTGGGGAAATGAGGTAAAAGTGCACAGAGTTGGGATATGGAATGTCCCTCTGGAGGAACAACATGAAGACCAGTGTAAATGGATCATAAAATACATGGAAAGAAATAAAGTTTAAGAAGACTGGAAAGGCAAGAAGGGGTCATGTTGTGAGTGACTTTAAATGCCAAACAAAGAATGTTTTATTTGATCTTGGAAGTAAAGAGACATTGGAGTTTATTGAGTAAGGAAAAGAGATAGTCAGATTTGCACTTTGGGAAAATTGCCCTAGAGGTAGGGGGCACCTAGGTGGCACAGTGGATAGAGTTCCAGGCCTAGAGTCAGGAAGACTCATTTTTCTGATTTCAAATCTGTATTCAGACACTTACTAGCTGTGTGAGCTTGGGAAAGTCACTTAACTCTGTTTGCCTCAGTTTCCTCATCTGTAAAATGAGCTGGAAAAAGAAATGGCAAACAGCTCCAATATCTTTGTCAAGAAAACCCCAAATGGGGTCACAAAGAATCAGACATGAATAACTCAACAAAAACCCTACATGTGAATATATTATAATACTGCACAGATTGACAGAGGACCACAAGGCAAAGTGGGAAGAACTCTTTTTACCTTGTGAGAAGAGAATGTTCTATAGGGAGGAGAGAATACTGGAAAACCTTTGTGAAGTAAAAAACAAAAATGAAAAAAACTTCATTAAAATGTTTTCAAAGCTCAATCTTCCCTATTTAGTTGTTTTACATGTTTATCTTTTCTATAATACATTATTAGCTTTTAGAAAATGGAGCTGATCCCAAGAGCTGAGAAAGCAGAGTGTTTCCATGAAAAAGGATGCTTCTTTTTGGTTTGGTAAGACTAGTGTCAGCTAGGTGGTCCAACCCTGGAGTTAGAAGGATCTGAGTTCAAATCTGACCTCAGACACTTAGTGCCTTGTGACACTGGGCAAGTCTCTTAACCCTGCTTGCTTCTGTTTCTTCATCTGCAGAAAGAACTGGAGAAGGAAATGGCAAACCACAGTAGCATTTTTGCCAAGAAAACCCCAAATGGGGTCATAAAGAATTGGACATGACTGAAGTGACTTGACAATAACAACAAAGACTAGTATAATGTGGAAGTCTAGGGGACAGTAACATCAGTATTTTCCTAAATTGGGAGTGGAGAATCTATGGCATTGCTTAGTAGCCAATGACACAATTGTAGAAAGCAATTTACCATTTCTTGCCATATGTACCTTGGTGGCTGTTGTTTTTTTACATTCTGTCAGTCCATCCATCCATCTTTCAATCACTCTCTGTGTATCTCTCTTTCTCTGTGTGTCTCTGTCTCCATCTGTCTCTGTCTCTGTCTTTATCTCTCTCTCTCTCTCTCTCTCTCACACACACACACACACACACACACACACACACCATTATATATGTGGTGCAATTGACCTGATATTCTAATTCTTTGAGTGGCACAAACAGACATTTGGCAGGAGGTTGTAAAACCTGAGAACTTTAGAGCTGATGGGTCATTAGACAATATCTAGTCCATCATAGTTGTCTCTAGGTCTGTCTCAAAGGTTCAAGCTGTATATTCAAAATCCTCATTATCATATTAATCCAAAATGAACCTGTCATAGAGGAATTTAGATGAACCTATTTGGAATCTATTTATATTTTCAACTTTACCATTTCTTGACAGCAATTAGTCCAACAAATTTACTGCTTTCCATGTAAAATATTACTTTTTTGTGACAAGTTTCTTACTTCCAATCTTCAAGGAGTATCCCTGTAGTTTTAATATTCTAGGGTTTAGTGAACCATTCTCTATCACCCATTCTCTACTTTCCATGACTCTGAGGACTTCCATAATAATAGCTCAAATTTAAATAGCACATTATGCTTTATAAGTCCTTTCTTCACCACAGTCCTGTGAGATGACTATTGTAACAGTGATTTGAGAACTGACTGGCATTCTTGGATTTGTAGTTCAAAGGAGAAAGTTATTCCCTCCCAGCTCTGAGAGCTTTGACACTTGAGACTATTGAGATCTTTGAGATAGAAGGTAGACTTGAGTCCACCTTGGTGTTCTTAAAGGGGTACATACTTTCTCTGAGATGGGCTAAAGGAAAGGAGTGGGGAATGCAGCAGCAGCAACAGCAGCAGCAGTGGGGAAACAAGGTCCCAGCCTCTTCTAGGTCTTAATGGGCTGAGCTGGAAAAAATTGGCCGCATGAGAGCAACAGGTAAAAGAAGAAAAATGAAAAGAGACTCTGAAAAGGAGAGAGTGAATTGAAAGGCAGAGCTATGGCAGGGAAGGGAGAGATTGAAGAGGATGATATGACCCCTACAGGCATGTCAGAGCACAAGACTGAAGCTGAAGGTATTAGTTATATCCATCTGTTCAACTACTGAAGGAAGTTTTTAGAAATCTGCTCTTTTCTCCAACTTCCTCTGCCCATGAGTGTGCAATAACAGACATTATATATTTTGCTCTTTTACATCAACATTTGCTCTATCATTTTGCCTCAAACATAAAGAGTCCAAGGGTTAGCTAGAGATAAACAAAAATTTAAATTAGATAAGAGTCAAACTTCTCTCTGAATATTAGAAATTTTCTAATTGGGGAATTCAAGCTACTTTATTAAAAGGTTATCAATAACTTTTCATCTGAAATCAATGCTATAAAATGTGGAAAGGTAGCAAGTCATTCTGAGGGCTATGGTATTGCTCCCAGGCTTTAAAAAAAATTGTTTTAACAGGGTATGGTTGATTAAATCTCCCCAGAGAAACTGGGCAGGGAGGCTAGTCAGTGACCAGAGAAAAGACTGAGCCATAAACAGCACCACAGGGTCAAGATAGGTAAGACCTAGGAAGGATTCAGTTCTGCCTTTATCAAGCAAGGAAAATGGAATAAAAAGAAGCAAGTACCAGTAGCCAACTCCAAGTTCCACAGATACGCACAAGTATTAAATTTTCCTCATATTTTCAGATAAGAAAAATGAGGCTTAGAGCTCAAAAAAAATGTCTTCCTCAACATCACATAGCTGGAAGTAGCAAAGGCAGGATTTGAACCCAAGTGCTATGCCCTTAAACTCTAGGTATCACATTACTGACTTCTAAGATATCACTTCTAAAAATCCCTGTTTCTTCTCCCACATCTTCCAGATATTTGATCATTTTAGTTGTACATTCAGAGCCTTCTTCATTTCCCAATGTTTGTTTTGAGATTTGGGGAGTAGGACTTTCCTCATTAGTCCAAGTATGAAGAATCCTGAGAGCAAGATTGAGTGAAAAGTAACACGGAATGCAACTCTTTCCTGCTATACCAAGGAAATAGGAAAAGTATTGAAACATGTAGCGATGGTCTGAAAAGGAAAATTGAAAGAATTTACCACAATAGAAAAATCATATAAAAATTACTTAAGCTCAGAGCATATTCCCATCACTCTTCATATACCTGCTCAACATTGCTCTCTCCCCAAACTGCCATATGTCATTTTTTTTTGCAAGGGGCAATGGGGGTTAAGTGACTTGCCCAGGGTCACACAGCAAGTTAAATGTCAAGTGTCTGAGGCCAGATTTGAACTCAGGTACTCCTGAATCCAGGGCCAGTGCTTTATCCACTGCACCACCCAGCTGCCCCCCAAATGTCATTTTTAATGGCAATAGGTTTTTTTTCCACCAATTACATGAAAAAATTTTGACACTTGACTTTTGAAATTTTTGAGTTCCAAATTCTGTTCCTCCCTTCCTACCCTTTTTCCCTCATTGGGAAGGCAAGTGATGCCAAACATTTCCACATTAGTCATGTTGCAAAAGAAAATACAAACAATAAAAAACAAGCAAAGTAAAGAAAAAGCATACTTTGATCTGTATTCAGACTCCAACCACTTTTTCTTGGGAGATGGATAGCAGTTTTCATTATAGGTCGTTCAGAACTGCATTGGATGATTGTATTGCTGAGAATAGCTGTCATTCACAGTTGATCATCATACAATATTGCTGTTACTATGTACAATGTTCTCCTAGGTCTGCTCATTTCACATTGTTTTTTTGTTTAGAATTTTATTTTCCTAATTACATGTAAAAACAAATTTTGACATCAATTTTTAAAAATTTTCTGTTCCAACTTCTCTTCCTCCCTCCCTTCTCACCCCCCACCCCCAAGAACTCAAACAATTCAATATAAATTATACATGAGTAGTTGTGGAAAACATCTCTACATTATCTAGGTTGTGAGAAAAAAAAACAGATAAAAACAAAACTCCATATTAAGGAATTGTCAAAAAAAATTATTCTTCAATCTGTTTTCAGATACTATCAGTTCTTTCTCTGTAGATGGATTGTAATTTTCATAAGCCCTTCAGGGTTATATTGGATCATTGCCTTGCTGAAAATAACCATGTGCTTCCCAGCAGATCATCTTACACTATTGCTGTTATTTTGTATACAGTACATTTCACTCTGCTTCAGTTTATGTAGGTCTTTCCAGGTTTTTCTGATAGCATCCTGTTCATCATAACTTTTATATAGTACCTTAAATTTGACAAAGAATTTTCTTCACAATAACCCGGCAAAGTAGGTACCATATGTTTTGCCATTATAGTCAATCATCTTAACTATTTTCCTCCATCCTACTCCCTTCCCATAATATTTACTCTATTTTCTATCTTCTTTTACCCTATTCCTCCTCAAAAGTGTTTTAATTCTGACTGCCCCCTCCCTGGCTTAGCCCTCCCTTCTTTCACCCTTCCTTCCTTATCTTCTTCCATTCCTACTTTCCTGTAGAGTTAGATAAATTACTCTTTCCAATTGGGTGTGTATGTTATTCCATCCTAGAGCCAACTCTGATGAGATTAAGGTCTTTGAGCTAATTCTGTATTCTAAATTTTCTTTCTCCCTCCTTCCTCAACCCTCCCTATGAAATCAAGCAATTCAATATAAGTCATACATGTGCAGTTATGCAGAACATCTTCATCTTCCTTGAAAGTATTTTGCTTTTTACTGCTCCCTCCCCCAATCTGCCCTTCCGTCCTTCCCCTCTTCTCCTCCCCTCCCCAATCCTTCCCCTCCCTCTTTCCCTCAGGGCAAAAATATATTACTATACCCACTTGAATATGTATGTTCTTCCCTTTTTAAGTCAATTCTGATGATGGTAAGGTTCACTCACTCTCCCACTCCTTCCCCCTCTTCCCCTCCCCTCCATAAGCTTTTTCTTGTTTCCTTCATGTGAGCTACCTCTCCCCAGTCCACCTCTCCCCTTCCCCCTCCCACAGTCCATTCCTCTTACCGCTCAACCCTATTTTAGAGATGTCATTATGGGTTGGCTAGGTGCCATAATGGACAAAGCACCAGCCCTGGACCCAGGAGGCCCCAAGCCCAGATCTGGCCCCAAACATAAGACACCCCACCCTGCCTGCCCCACAAAAAATAAGGATAAACAAAAAATAAATGCTTTCATATTCAGTTCAGACCTGTGTCCTCTAAGTGTATTCCTTTCAGCTACCCTAATACTGAGAAAGTTCTTATGAGTTAGTAGGATTATCTTCCCATGTAAGAATGTAAACAGTTTAATCTTTGACTATCCCTCATGATTTCTTTTTCCTGTTTACCTTTTTATGCTTCTCTAGGGTCTTCTATTTGAAAGTCAAATTTTCTATTCATTTCAGGTCTTTTCATCACCAATGCCTGAAAGTCCTCTTTTTCATCGAAGTCCCGTTTTTTCCTCTGAAAGATTATACACAGTTTTGCTGGGTAGGTGATTTTTGGATACAGTCCCAGTTCCATGCCCTCCAGTTCTTTAATGTAGATGCTGATAGATCTTGTTTTATCCTTATTGTAGTTACATGGTATTTTAATTCCTTTTTCCTAGCTGCTTGCAATATTTTCTCCTTGACCTGGGAGCTCTGGAATTTGGAGGTTTTCCTTTTGGGATCTCTTTCAGGAGGTGATCCATATATTCTTTCAAATTCTATTTTCTATTTCTATTTCTAGAATATCAGGGCAATTTCCCTGACAATCTCTTGGAAGATGCTGTCTAAACTCTGGTTTTGGTCATGGTTTTCAAGTAGTCCAATGATTTTCAAATTATCTCTCCTGGATCTATTTTCCAGGTCAGCTATTTTTCCAAGGAGATATTTCATATTGCCCTCTATTTTTTTATTCATTTGGATTTGCTTTACTGTGTCTTGGTTTCTCATAAAGTCACTAGCTTCCATTTGTTCAATCCTAACTCTTAAGCAATAATTTTCTTCAGAGAACTTTTGTATCTCCTTTTCCATTTGGCTTTTCAAGCTGTTGACTTTTTTCTCATGACTCTCCTGCATTGTTTTCATTTCTCTTTCCATTCTTTCCTCCACCTCTCTAAATCTTCCTTTTGTCTCTCCTACTTTCTCTTCAAAGTCCCTTTTGAGCACTTCCATGGCCTGAGACCAATTCATATTTTTCTTGGAAGCTATGGATGTAAAGGCCCTGAGGATGCTATCCTCTTCTGAGGGTGCACTTCGATCTTCCTTGTCACTAAAGAAACTTTCAATAGTTCTCAACTTTCTTTGCTTGCTCATCTTGCCTTCTTTTACTTGACTTTCAACTCCCTCTTACAATGGGGCCCTACTTCCAAGCCATACTGTCCCAAGCTTCAGAGGGTCCCAGTTGTTTTGGTTTGAGGGAGGGGAGATTTTTCTCTCACTTGGCCTGTTGTCTGGTCCAAAAATAACTTCAAGCCAAACTACTAATTAACCAGCCAGCAGAACTTTGTGTGCTATGGATCTTAGCTTCGATGAGCCTGTACCCCTCCCCAACCTGGGCCTCCTGCCACTCACAATTTCTTTCTGGTTTCCTGCTGGGGTTGGATAACCAAATTCCTCCTTAGCTCCCACAGACACCCCTGCACTTCCCCCCTGCCCACCCCCAACCAGCTGTTCAGCCCCCTCACACAACCCTAAGCTTACTTCCAGAAGACTCTGGTGCTGCAGCTGATTAAGAAGCTATGGGGTAAGTTTCTCTGGTACAGCCTTCCTGGGAATTGTGTCGTTGTGATCACAGGGTTGGACTCCTCTTGCAGCCCAGCACAGCTCCCTCTAAGCTGTCTTTGGCTGTAAAATAATCTCAGCCTGTCTTTTTGTGGGGTTTGCTGTCCCAGGGGTTGTTTTATTGCTGTTTTGGGGGTAATTGTGCCAAGAGCTCTGTGCATTTAATGTCTTTCCTCTGCCATCTTGGCTCACCCCACTCCCCCGAGCCATGAAAACAACAATGTACAAAAAAGACATATAAAGGATAAATTGCGGGCCGTATCAGAGGGAAAGTGCCAAGATTGAGGACTGGGAAGGGCTCCTTGCAGAAAGTGGTACCTTAGCTGAGACTTGGAGAAAGCCAGGGAAGCTAGGAGGTGGAGCTGAAGGAGAGCATTTCAAGTATGGAGGACTATCAGTGAAAATGCTCAGATTAGAGTGATGGAGTATTATATTTGAGAAATAGTGAGGAGATCAGTATCTCTGAATCATAGAATATATGGGGGAGATTAAGAATTAAGAAGCAAACAAAAGTGACCTGGTTGTGAAGGGCTTTGGTATTTGATCTTGAAGGTGATAGGGAGCCACTGGAGGATTTGGTATTTGATCTTGAAGGTGATAGGGAGCCACTGGAGTTTATTGAGATGCAGCTACTGAGATATTTTTGCTTACTTGTTTTTCTTTGAAAGAAGGCCTGGGCAATGAGGTGGCACAGTGGATAGAGCACCGGCCCTGGAGTCAGGAGTACCTGAGTTCAAATCCGGCCTCAGACGATTGACACTTACTAGCTGTGTGACCCTGGGCAAGTCATTTAACTCCAATTGCCTCACCAAAAAAACAAACCAAAAAAAAATAAAAGAAAGAAAGAAGGCCTGATTTTGAATTCTGAATCTTAAAGTTGGGGAAAGGTTGGGTTCTTTCTCTCTGAAATGTCTATGATGATAAAAGACATCAACAAAATATATGTTTAAAATGTTTCAGGTATGAAAATAACACACTTTGGTCTTATGTTTTCTTTTTTCTTTCTTTTTAAAAAGCTTCCTGATTACAATGTACACTATTTTCTTAAGGTTTTGGCTGCAAGAACACATAGGATGAACTTCTAAGAGTCAAGATGGCAGAGTAAGCAAGAAATTACATGAACTGTCTCAAACATTGAATTTATACAAAAGCTTTAAAATTTGATGTAAAAAATGGTAGGTACACTTCCAAGTATTTTATATTGTTTACAGTTATTTTTAATGTAATTATCTTTCTATCTCTTGTTGCTGGACTTTGTTGGTCATATGAAGAAATGCTGATGATTTATGTGGGTTTATCTTACATCCTGAAACTTTGCTAAAGTTGTTAATTATTTCAAGTAGTTTTTTAGTTGATTCTCTAGAATTCTCTAAATATACCATCATTATCTACAAAGAGTGATAATTTTGTTTCCTCATTGCCTATTTTAATTCTTTTAACTTCCTTTTCATTTCTAATTGCTATAGCTAGCAAGCTAGTATTTTTAATACAATATTGAATAATAGTGATAATGGGCATCTGTGCTTCACTCTTGATCCTACTGGGAGGGCTTCTAGTTTATCCCCATTACAGATAATGCTTTATTAAATTGAAAATTGATATTCTGCCTTATTCTGTATTATTTATTAATTATTGACTGATAATTGTATCTAATCACTGGAATTAGTACTTAGGAATTGGTATTCTTAATATTAGGATTTTATATGATGGTTTGACTTCTTAATGAGAATAATTGCTCCATTTCTTGGATCTATAACCTAGACCCATTGAGTCAATGTGGTGATAAGATGTTTTGCCTGGTCGCCAGTCTAGCACCAGACCTCTCTGGTGTAAGGAATCGCCTAAACAGGACTTTCCAAAGGATGTTAACTAACTCTTTATTTTTCCCATTGCCCTGGATTTTGGAAATCCCCTTTTTTAAGATGAGTATGATTATGCCAAATGTAAGCCCACTCTACACCTTTACTCTACCTCTATTTATAGACCACTCAAAATCCTAGTTTAGCATTATTGAATCTTATGTAACCAACTATATAAAATACTGCTCTGTCTTTTCTAAAGGGTCTCTGGTCACTGAGGGGTCATTGACTTCTATTACAGGCACCTGCTAGCCTTGCCAGTAAAGAAATTATGTTTGAAACTTTTGTGCCTCAATTTCTCCTCATCATAGATTTTTATCACATTAGCTTGCTAATGGATTGAGATACTACTTATCATTTATAGAAAGCTCCATTTATTTCTCTGCTTTCCACTGGGTTTTTTGTTTTGTTTTGTTTTGTTTTAATTTTTGCAGGGCAATGGGGGTTAAGTGACCTGCCCAGGGTCACACAGCTAGTAAGTGTCTGAGGCCGGATTCGAACTCAGGTACTCCCGAATCCAGAGCCGGTGCTCCATCCACTGCGCCACCTAGCTGCCCCTCCACTGTTTTTAATAGGAATGAGTGTTGTGCTTTTTCCAGAAGATTTTTCTGCATCTATTGAGATAATCATATGATTTTTATTGTTGTTGTTATTTATGCAGTCATTTGCATGTATGGTTTTCCTAATATTGAACCAACCTTGTATTCCTGGAATAAATTGCACCTGGTCATAGCGTATAATCTTTGTGATGTCCTTGTAATCCATAATCTCCTTGCTAGTATTTTGTTTAAAATTGTTAGATCAATATTCATTAGAGAAATTGTTCTCTAGTTTTCTTTGTTTTTGTTCCTTCCGGTTTAGGTATCAGTGCCATATTTATATCATGGGAGGAATTTGTTAGGACTCCTTCATTGCCTATTTTCCCAAATAGTTTATATAGTATTGGAATTAATTGTTCTTTAAATGTTTGGTAGAATTCACTTGTGAATCCATTTATTAGGAAGCTCATTTATGGCTTGTTCATTTTCTTTTTATAAGATAGGGTTATTTAAGTATTCTATTTCTTCTTCTGTTAATTTGAGCATTTTATATTTTTGTAAATATTCATCCATTTCACTTAAATCGTCAATTTGGTTGGCAAATAATTGGGCAAAATAGTTCCTAATAATTGCTTTAGTTTCCTCTTCATTGGTGGCAAAATAATCATTTTCATTTTTGATATTAGAATTTGGTTTCATTCTTTATTAAAAATTAAATTAACCAATAGTTTATCTATTTTATTGATTTTTTCATAAAATGTGTTCCTACTTTTATTTATTAGTTCAATGGTTTTCTTACTTCCAATTTAATTAATCTCTCCTTTGATTTGCAGGATTTCCAATTTGGCATTTAATTGGTTTTTTAAATTTGTTCTTTTTCTAGTTTTGTTTTTTATTTCCATGCCCAATTTATTGATCTTCTCTTCTATTTTATTGATGTAAATGTTTAGAGACATAAATTTCCCCCTAACTACTGTTTTGGCTGCATCCCACAAATTTTGGTATGTTGTCTCATTGTTATCATTCTCTTTAATGAAATAAGTGATTGTTTCTATTATTTTTTCTATGATTTTTTTTGATGGGGCAATGAAGGTTAAGTGTCTTGCCCAGGGTCACACAGCTAGTAAGTGTCAAGTGTCTGAGGCCAGATTTGAACTCAGGTCCTCCTGAATCCAGGGCTGGTACTTTATCCACTGCACAACCTAGCTGCCCTAGAGTTCAATTTTTTAAATAATTAAATAGGCTGGAAAATTAGCAAAAACAAACAAACAAAAATTACCATAGAAAATTATTATAATGATAGGGAAGATCAAAACATAAATCAGAAGTGGAAAATAATTTTAAAATGCCTACATTCAAAACCTCAAAGAAAAATGGAATTTCAGACCCCAAAAGAACTCATGGGACAGCTAGGTGGTCTTGGATTCAGGAAGACCTGAGTTCAAATCTGACCTGAGATATTTGACACTTGCTAGCTGTGTGACCTTGGACGAGTCACTTAACCCCCATTGCCCTGCCAAAAAAAAAAAGAGAGAGAGAGAGAGAGAGAGAGAGAGAGAGAACTCTTGGTGGGGCAGCTAGGTAGCGCAGTGGATAAAGCACCAGCCCAGGATTCAGGATGACCTGAGTTCAAATCCAGTCTCAGACACTTGACACTTACTAGCTGTGTGACCCTGGGCAAGTCACTTAACCCTCATTGCCCTGATCAAAAAAAAAAAAAGGTTATGTAAAGTACTTTGCAAACTTTATAGCACTATATAAATGCAAAAAAAGAACTAATGGAAAAAAGGAAAAAAGAACTCAAAAAGGATTTTAAAAACTCAAATAAAAGAGGTTGAAGAAAAATTGGGAAGAGAAATGAGAAAGATTCAATGCAATCATGAAAAAAGTCAACAGCTTGATAAAGGAATAACAAAAAAATCAGAAACTATGTACAAAAATTTACTGAAGAAAACAACTTCTTAAAAAGTAGAATTGGCCAAATGCAAAAATGTGATTAAAAAGCTAACTAAAGAAAATAACTCTTTAAAAATTAGAATTGGACTAGTAGAAGCGATTCCATGAGACATCAAGAATCAATCAAAGTCAAAAGAAAGAAAAAATAGAAGAAAACATAAAATACCTCATTGGAAAAACAACTGACCTAAAATAGATCCAAGAGGGATAATTTAAGAATTATTGGACTACCTGAAAGTCATGATCACAAAAAGTACTTGGACATCATAGAAATTCTAAAAGAAAACTGCCTAGGACAAGAGGGTAGAGTAGACATTGAAAGAGTCCACTAATCACCTTCTGAAAAAGAACCCAAAATAAAAACTAGCCAAATTCCAGGACTCCCAGGTCAAGAAGAAAATATTGCAAACAACCAGAAAGAAACAATTAAAATATTGTAAGGGGCTAAAATTCTAGCTATACTGTCTAAAATATCTAATGAGTGGTCACCAATAAATTATAAGCTTTAGCAAGAGTTAGACTTTTAAGAATTTATTAAGGAGAATAAGAATTTGGTAAAGAGAGAGAGAAAGGCCTACTACATTCATCTATCTACTAAAGGGAGAGCGCATTTCTAGCTCCCTTCTCCACCAGAGTCCTCAGGAAAGAGAACGAGTCAGAGTGCCAGACTACCCCTTCTTCCTCCCACAAGCAAACATCACTTCCTGACGCCAAAGAAAAGACGTATGGTCTTGCCCTCAGAGACCTTCACCTCATGGCGGAGCTTTTCTACAGTAAGTCTCCAGCAGGTGGCATCATTCCAATTGTTACAATATGGAGCCACAGTAAGGATTACTGTGCATTTAGCAACTTCTGCATTAAAGAATCAGAGGGCACAGAATATTCTGGAAGGCCAAGGAGGTAGGATTACAACCAAAAATCACCTACCCAGAAAAACTGAGCATAATCCTTCAGAGGGGAAATGGTCATTCAATGAAATAGAGGCCTTTCAAGCTTCCTTGATTAAAAAACACAACAGAACTAAACAAAAAAAAAAAATTGATCCTCAAATATGAGAATGCATAGGGTTCATGGTTGACATCCCTTTCCTGTCCCCCCAAAAAACATATTTGGATGCTTAGTACATAGCAGACACAATCTTTTGTACTTAGGGAAAGCCTTGGCACAAGGTCACACAGGGCACAGGCTGTCAAACCACTCAATAAAGAGAAAGCACAAACACACTGGGACAGAGGATTAGAGAGGGGAAGAGGCCTACGGTTACAAAGCTGGGTTGTATTTGCATCAGTGGATAATTCCTCATCATAAGACAATAGTGCATAAGAATCTGTAGTAAACACACCCAGATACTGTGACCTGGATTGGCCACCTGCCTGTTTCATGTGGGACAAGTTACTGTTGAATAAAGCATTGTTGTACTCCACATTTAGAATGGTCACAGGACCATATGACCTAGGGACACCTTTCTCTTTACTCTTGTGATAATACCCTTTACTGTCCAGTTGTGTGAGTTAGTTTCATCCTTCCAAACATGCCCATTCATGTAAAGATCCATGGATCAATCTGTTATCAGTGTGTTTTCAGGAGACTGAGATAATATCTTGGATATATTGGTCTGTGTATATCTTCAGGTATGAGGAAATAACTAGGGAGTTGGCTATTTAGATTACAAGGTTTGGTCACTGTTGTTGAAATCTGGTTCCAAAGTATAATAAATAAGCTCTTGCCAAAAAGAAAAAAAAAAGTAACTGTGAGGCGCCTTCTATTTCTAACCCTCAGATACATGCAACCCAGAGAGAAGGTAGTAGAGCCACACCAAATCTCAATCCTGTGTTATAACTGAAAACTGAGTCCATCATTGTTATTATAATTATGATTGTTTTCGGTCTCATTGGCCAATGTTGAAATTAATTTAACACCATTTTGCCCACTCGTTTATCCTTAAAGATCTCCCTGCAGTATATTTCCATTGGCTTAGTATTTTGATACCCAGAAGAGCTTAGTGTCATCTGCAGACTTGAAGATTTTGCTGCACACTTTTTCTTTCAAATCATTTATGAAAACATTATGAAGCCATTTCAGTAGTAATCTCTGGGCCTCAATGTTTGACGCTTCTCCATCCAGAGAAATGCCTGCTTGTTCCTACTCTTTGCTTTCTGTCTCTAAAGTAATTTCCCTACCCATGATAATATTCTCTGCCAACCCTGCCCCCTCTCCAACATATAGCCAATACCATGGTAACTCAATTTTTAAAAATAGCCTTTGGTGTACAACCTTGCCAACGGCTTATTGAAAATATAAATAAATTATAGCCAGTGGTTTTTCCTTATCCACCTGCTTTTATGCTCTTTTCAAGTCCTCTAGTAAGGCTGGATTTCCCTTTATACGCATTATATTGTCTTTCCCCCAATGTATTGTTTGCTTAAATGTTTAATGATTCTTACTTTTTGGGGAGATTACACCAGGCTGCCTGGTTTGGGAGTAAGACTCATCAACCTACTTTTACCACCTTCTCTAGAGCCTTTGGTAAGCATGAGGGATCACATTTACCAGTGCTTTGGCCTTGTTGGGATGAGATAAGGACCCACTAGTTATGCAGGATATTTTCAGTGGAAAGCAGACCAAATGCAATAGACAAATAATACTTTAATTGGTGGGAAATGGCATACCTGTAAGGAAAATATAAGGAGAGGGGGTTGTGTGATTAACAAGAAGAAGAAGGGATATCTTGAATAAGTTGGAGGATACCAAGCCTAATTGGAACAGGCTGGTTAAAATCACAGCATGAGCCAGCTACTCCCCAAAGTATGCATAAATTTCATGCTGGTAACTGAACTACATAGACCAGAGTTTCCTAACATGGGTTCTGTGAACTGTAAGGGGTAGATATGTGCCAAATAGTTTATGTGTATCCACATGGGTCCCTCTAGGGTGCTATTCATGCTCACAGAGAGGCATGAATGAATATCTCTGGAATCCTCTCTACCCTTCCCACCCCACTTCAAGGGAGACTTTGATTCCTGCTAGGAAGAGAAGCAGAAAATTGGCACCAGAGGCTGGCCACTCTGCTTTCCTCAGATAAAATACACTAAGCTACAATTATATCTATCCACTCTCCCCTAAATATTGTTAGTCTGGGGGAAATAATTTTTAAGCTTCAAGCCGAGTTCTTGATTATTCTCCCTTAATGAAGCAGGAGTAGACCCCAAGGTAGATATCCAAAGCTTGACAACCTTCCCACCAAATGCCATTTCCTCAAAGAACATACATGTAGCAAATAGCAAATAGCAAATAAACATGTTTACTGTAGCCTATAGCAAACAGAAATCAGAAAAGTTATGCAGGTGAGAACATATTAGACAATACACAGAGTGAATGCACTCTCTCATTGGAACCCTGATATCTCAGTTCATCCAAGAGAGTCCTAGTTCTCATCCAAAGGGAAATGCCCTGAAGTCTCTATTGTAGCAAACTGGGAATAGGTATATAATTAAGGTACTAGCTTCTCTCCATGTTGGGTTCTTCCTAGAGTCTTTCTCTCCCTTCAAGGACATGAAGAGAGTCTGGAAATGTGTCTTTGTTCTTGAAGGTGTGAGTCACAAAATGACCAGGATTGCTCTTCCCCTCGTTCAGGTGCAGAGGATTGAGTAAACAGTCTGTACCATTGAGGAGAATCTTATGTAAATGAGCTTTGAATTCTGAGTTACATTTTCAAAATATTTTTATAACTGTATTTTAGTATAATTAATCCCATATATTTTATGTAATTCTATGTGTTTTATTTTATGCATGTAAAAAACATTGAAAAGAGGGGCAGCTAGGTGGCACAGTGGATAGAGCACTGGCCCTGGATTCAGGAGGACCTGAGTTCAAATCCTACTTCAGACACTTGACACTTAACTAGCTGTGTGACCCTGGGCAAGTCACTTAACCCCAATTGCCTCACCAAAAACAAAACAAACAAACAAACAAAAAACATTGAAAAGAGGTCCATAGTCTTCACCAGACTGCCAAAAGTGGAACATGAAACAAAAAAAGTTCGAGAACTACTTGCATAAACCCATTCCTCCTATCTCCTAAGAGAATCCCTATCAGGAAATTATTGGAAGGTATAACTGCATACTTTATAGAGTGATTGCATAAGAAATTATTGTGGGAAACAAGAACATGAGGAAGGTATGGACTTAAAAACTTCTGTGAATGGGTTAGGTTACAGCCATAGGGCATTACCTGCTCCCACAGATAAGATGGGCTATTTGTCCCACCTGCATGGGGTCAGAGCCCTTCAGATATGGCAGATGTCCTAGGACCAAACAAGTTTCTACATGCTGCTCTGCTAATCATACAAGTTTTCATATAGAGACCACATCTTCCCAAGCTAAGTACTACTATATCCTTGTTTGAGTATCCTTTCAATGTTAGGGATAATAAACCTCATTTTTTTCTTTTTAAAAAAAGATAACTTAAAAGTTATCTTATTTAGAATTTTATTTTTCCCCAATTACATGCAAAACAATTTTTGACGTCCATTTTCAAAGCTTTGTGATCCAAATTCTCTTCCTCCCTCCCTCCCTTCTCCCCTTCAAGAACTCAAGCAATTCAATATAAGTTATACATATGTAGTCATGCAAAATACTTCCATATTAGTCAAGTTGTGAAAGAAAACAGACTAAAAGAAACTTAACAAAAAGATTTAAAAAATTATTCTTCAATCTGTATTCAGACACCATCAGTTCATTCTCTGGAGATGGATTGCATTTTTCATAAGTCTTTCAGAGTTGTCTTGGATCATTGTGTTGCTTAGAATAGCTAAGTCCTTCAAAGCTGACCATCTTACAATGTTGCTGTTACTTTGTATACAATACATTTCACTTTGCATCAGCTCATGTAAGTCTTTCCAGGTTTTTCTAAGAGCATTCTGCTCATCATTTCTTATAGCACAATAGTGTTCTGTCATCCCATAATTTGTTCAGAAAT
This sequence comes from Dromiciops gliroides, assembly GCF_019393635.1. Classification (NCBI taxonomy): domain Eukaryota; kingdom Metazoa; phylum Chordata; class Mammalia; order Microbiotheria; family Microbiotheriidae; genus Dromiciops; species Dromiciops gliroides. Next base: position 531,612,887 of record NC_057861.1, read on the forward strand.
TCCCCAATTGATGGGCATCTTCTCAATTTCGAATTCTTTGCACCAGAAAAGAGCAGTCATAAATATTTTTGTACATATAGAGTAGACCTCCTTTTTAAAAAAATCTGTTTAATGACTTTTGAGTGCCTTCAATCTCAGGACAAGAGATTTGCCCCTGCTAATCAACAAATGCATCATCATTTACCTGACAAATCCAGGGCTCAACCTCCCAGAAGTCATACCTATGATGAATCAATATGACCCTAAAAAGGAGAACTGTGGTTTTTTAAATTTTATTTTATTTTCAATTCATAGAACAAAATAAGCATTTCCGTAACAGTACAATAAAAAAATGATTGCACATGAAACTGCAAATCTACCACATACAACTTGCTATTCCTTCTAAATATAAAAGAGTTATCATGAAAATGTCTCTTTTTCTCTTACCTCTCCTCCCCTACCCCCTGCCCTAGTGATGGCTGCCATTAGACACAAAAAAGGTATGTGTGTAGAATTGTTCTATACATTGATTTATCATTTTTTTCTCTGTATGCAGATAGCATCTTTCTTCATATTTTCAATTTGTGTACTTATAATAGTCAAAATGGCTTAGTTGCTCAAAGTTATTCTTAAAACAATATTGCTATTACCATATACAATGTTCTCTTGGCTCTGCTCACTTGATCACTTCATACAATTCTTCTATGCCTTTCTAAGATCATCAAGCTCATCATTTCTTATGGCAGAGTAGTATTCCAACACAACCATACACACAACTTACTCAGCTATTCTTACATTGATGGGGATTCCTGCAGTTTCCAGTTCTTTGCCACTACAAAGAGATCCCCTATAAATATTACATTTACTATTTGTGAATTTTTCTCCATCTTATGTTTACTCACTATTTTCATTCTCAGCCTGTCTTTTTACCCTATCCTTGTCACCTTATCTTCTCCCCGCTCACTCCCCACTTCACCTACCCCACCAAGAGTGCCTCCATCCCCTCACAACCTCAAGAAATTTCACTTTGTGAACCTTTTATGTCACAGACTCAAGAATTTTCACCTCATAAACTTTCATCTAGAGAGGTGCTTTTCAATCCAGTAGTTTCTTAGATTCAGTCTCCAGGAAGACATAACTGATCTGAATAACCTGCTTTTGGACATGGCTCCAGTTGATCCACACCCGTCTTTCCTCATTCCTTCCCCTACTCAAAATTACCTCAGCCTTAAGGTACACTCAGTTGCCCCTCAATGGGCAGATTTACTTTCATCTAGAATACATTAGATAAATGTACATTTGTTTGGGAATAAAAAGATTCCTAATTGACTTAATGTCAATTCTATGTCCTTGTGTGATGTTTAAAATCTAAATTGTGGCCACCTTAAATTAGAAGCTTCAGCACCAGTCTTTGGGCATTAAACATTTATTAAAGCATACAGATATTTACAAAGAGTCCAGAAAGTTAAGAAAAAGAAGTCCTGGGGCAGCTAGATGGCACAGTGGATAGAGCACCGGCCCTGGAGTCAGGAGTACCTGAGTTCAAATCCGGCCTCAGACACTTAACACTTACTAGCTGTGTGACCCTAGGCAAGTCACTTAACCCCAATTGCCTCACTAAAAAAAAAAAAAAGAAAAGAAAAGAAAAAGAAGTCCTACCTAGCCTAGAGTTCCAGCCTGGTTGAGTTCTTCCTCAAGTCCTCCTCCACGAGCCTGCTTTAATCAGGAACTCTCTCCAGCGAACTGCTTGTGGAAGCTTTTTATAGGTCTGGAACAGAGGCGGTCCTTACACACTGCTTCAAGCTGATTGGTTGGCATCATCCAAATCCATTGGTTCTAAAGGTGTTCTCAAGGTGTGATTACAATCCAGTTAACTTGAAGCAGGCTAATCACTCTCACTCCACTGCGCCACCTAGCTGCCCCTCTAAATAGACCTTTTAAAAAACAACAACAGGGGGCAGTGGATAAAGCACTGGCCCTGGCTTCCGGAGGACCTGAGTTCAAATTCGACCCCAGACATTTGACACTTACTAGCTGTGTGACCCTGGGCAAGTCACTTAACCCCCATTGCCTCACCAAAATAAATAAATAAATGAAGTTGATAAAAAAAAACAACAACAACTTTTCAACAACCTCTAAGTGCCTTATTTTATCCTAACATCAAATCTGAACTAATAGTGTACTAACCTGAGTCAGGCTAACCCCAACAGAGCCCAACATGGCATTATGCCTGTAGTATGTACTTCTTCATTGATCATTTATTCAACAAATATTTATTTAGTGACCCCCATGTGCAGAGCATTAAGCTCAGAGCTGTAGGATAAACATAATTTAGACAAAGCACAATCTCTGTCCTTGTGAATGGGACAATGAAATAGGATATAAGACAAACATACAATTATAATATACAATACTCTATGACAAGTAAATTATTAAAGTATAAAACAAGTACGATATGAAATCTGACAGAAAGTTGTTACTATTTGGGAGAATGAGAAGCTTCATAGAAAATATGCTAGTTTGAAAAACTCCTCTCCACTGGCAGAGGGTTAGCAGGGGAGGAAGGAGCAGGGAGAAGGAGCTAACTCTCATTATGATAGACGATCTCTGCTGTAGACATATCTTCTACTGACCTGGACCCCTGCCTTCCCCCCACCCCTTTATAGAATACTCCATATCTGAAATTTTCTGACTTGAAACTTCAGTGCCTCATGATATAGTGAGGGGCTTGCTGGACACTCCCAAATACCTTCCTGCCTATGACATCAGAGTTAGGAGAGCAATCAAAACATAGCTGCTACAGTGGCTTCCTGCAGGATCAATGATCCCATTTCTACTCACAATGTGTCCCTATGGTCATTAAAACAGAGACCCAGAGATACTGCTCCATTGGCAGAGTCATGGATGCATCTTGTCTTGCCAGCTGTGACCCAATTTAATCTGTCTCCCCAATAACTGCTTAAAATATGTTCTTAGCCCTAAACCTCTTCCTTTGCCACAATCCCCTCAATTATCCTGTATATCTCAAGTTCATCCTAATATCTTCGATTGTGTGAGTTAAAATGCATAAGTAATAGAAAAAACTATTGTTTTAATGTTACTGGCCAGCCTGAATTTTCCATGGGAACCTCTAAGTTCCCCAAAGTGGCTGCAATGAACTGGGGCAACTTTAAGAAAAGGATAGGAATTCAGAAGGTGAAGAAAGAAAAGAAGGATATTCTGAACATAATGAACAATGTGTGCAAAGCTAAAGAGGCAGGAGAATGCACTAGACTTTTGGGGGCAGAGTAGTTTAATTTACAGTGTAAAATGAGCAAATATAAGTAATATAACATGACGTGCTAGATTGTGGAAGGCCTTGAATCTCAGTCAAAGAAGTCTGAATTTTACCCAGTAAACAAGTGGCAACCATTAAAGAACTTTGCCTAGAAAAGTAACATAACCTAATCAAAGTAAAAGAAAATGTCATTTTGGTTGTAATATGAAAAACAGGTTAGAAGTGGGTGAGTAGGGGGCAGCTAGGTGGCACAGTGGATAAAGCATCGGCCCTGGATTCAGGAGGACCTGAGTTCAAATCCAGCCTCAGACACTTGACACTTACTAGCTGTGTGACCCTGGGCAAGTCACTTAACCCTCATTGCCAAGAAGAAGAAGAAGAAGAAGAAGATGAAGATGAAGATGAAGATGAAGATGAAGATGAAGATGAAGATGAAGATGAAGAAAGTGGGTGAGTAGGGGGCAGCTAGGTGGCACAGTGGATAAAGCATCGGCCCTGGATTCAGGAGGCCCTGAGTTCCTATCTGGCCTCAGACACTTGACACTTACTATCTATGTGACCCTGGCCAAGTCACTTAATCCCAATTGCCTCACCAAAACAAAACAAAACAAAACAAAAAGAAGTGGGTGAGTATAGAGGTAGAAAAGTTATCTGCATAGACCTGAGCTCATTATTAAACAAAAACTGTTAGGAAAACTGGAAAGCAATCAAGCAAAAACTAGGTATAGACCCACATCTTACACTGTACACTAAGAAGTGGGTACATAGATATAAAGAGTGATGTCATAAACAAATTAGTGAAGCAAGGAAGAAATTACCTTTCAGATCTATGAATGGGGAAGAGTTAATGTCCAAACTAAGATGGAGAAGATCACAAAAGATAAAGTGGAAATTTTGATTACCTAATTTTTAAAGTATGGAAATAAACTAGTGCAGGTAAAAATAGAAGGGAAACAGATAACTGGAGCAAAAAAAAATTTTGCAGCAAAATTCTCTGATAGAGGTCTCATTACCTCTAATTCAATTCAAATTTGTAAGAATAAGAACCATTCCCTAATTGAAAAATGGTCAAAAGATAGGAACAGGCAGTTTTCTAAGGAAGAAATTCAAGCTATCAATAGTCATATTGGAGGTTGGGGAGAATGCAGGAAATCAAAAATAATAGAGAAACACAAACTAAAACAACTCTGAGATCCTATCTCACAACCATCCAATTGGCAAAGAGAAAAATGGCAAATATTAGAAGGGCCATGATAAAACAGCCATTGTTGGTAGACCTGTGTATTGGTCTAGCCATTCTGAAAAGCAATTTGGAACTATGACCCAAAAGTTACCAAACTGTAAATAACCTTTTACCCAGCAATACCACCACTAGGACTATGACCAAAAAAGATTGAATAAAGAAGGAAATTACCCATATGTACAAAAGTAATTAGAAAGTGAGGGGATGCCCATCAATTAGGAAACAGCCGATCAAATTAGAGTATGTAAATGTAACGGAATACTATTGTGCAACAACAACAACAAAAAAAATGATAAAGACAACTGTTTCAGAGAAACCTGGAAAAACCTGTATGAACTGATGAGTTAAGTGAGCAGAAGCAGGAGAATAATCTGTACAGTAACAGAACAATTTATACATAACTTTAATTATAAAGACAAATAACTTTGAAAGACTTAGGAACTCTGATCAATGCAATGATCAACCAAGATCCTAGAGGTCTAATGATGAAGCATACTACTACCCACATTCTTACAGAGAGCTAATATACTGAGGATGAAGAACAGGACATTTTTTTTTCCTTTTGGACATAGTCAATGAAGGAATTTGTTTTGTTTAACTATAATATTTGTTATGTGTTTTGTTTTTCTTTTTTTTCAATGTGAGGCAAGGTAGAAGGGGAATAGATGAATGTAATAAATATTACACACATGAAATCAAAATGACTTAGTAATCAACTGATCATAAGAAGTTAGGGAGAAGAATTAGTCAAAGAGGAGAGAATGGATAGTGAATTAGTAGAGGCAACTTTTTCACTAATTTTAGCAGGGATGGAGAGGAGGGATGAGATAATGGCTGGGTGGGATAGTTGGAGTCAAGAGAAAACTTTAATCATTGGGGAAACGTATGAATGTTTGTAGGTAGATGGGGAAAAGAGAATGGAAAAGGAGAGACTGGAGACATAAAAAAGAAAGGTGTTAGGAACCTTCTTACTTATCCATCTTTGGCAATATTGTAATTTTTCATCTGAAATTGACTTGCCTTGCAGCTGTCTGGGATGGGGAAGCATGATGACTGATGACTTATCCCTCCTACACTGAAAGTAAGTGCAAAGTAACTTGGGGAAGAAATTTATAGCAAGAGAAGATCAAGAAGAGAGAGAGAAAGAGACAGACAGAGACAGAGAGAAGATAATGTCAAGTAACTCAAGCAAAATAAGCTGGAATCACATAGTAAAAGGTTTTAATGCCAGGTAAGGGAGTTTGTGTTTTATTCGAAGGGCAAGAGAAAACAAACAAAGCTTCTTAAGCAGGGGAGTGAAATTAGCATAACTGGGTTTTTTTTAGGAATGTCAATTTAGTAGCTCTATGGAGGATAGATTGAAGATATGTATATTCATTGCAGAGTGAGCCCCAGTTTTAAAGGAGTGGTGTTTTATAGCAGTTACTCTTAACTTGCTATCTTAGGTGCTTAAGCGCCTTTGTTAATAGTTAATTGAGTCTACCAGTTGATTGTTAAGGGGAAGCACACTAGTGGGGCTCATGAGCTATAATATAAGGAGTAGTCAACTAAGGGGTTACCTCTAGAACACTAGGTAGTAGTTTCAGTTTGGGGACTCAAATTATGAGTATCCGCGTAAGTTTGGAGAGTTGTCCAGAGTAGGTATTACAATAGAATTTGAAGTTCTGGTGTTTTGATTAACTTGAGTGATTTCATAAAAGGTTCTTGATAGTAAGTATATGTGAAGATTTGGGAAACATACAATTTGTTTTTTGGGGAAGAGAGGGATTAATTGATATGGAAGCCTACATGAAATTTTATTCCATATTATCTTCTGGCTTTTAAAATAGCAATGGCATTTCTAACATTAGATTGAGGAAATGGAGGAACAGTCAATATTGATCTGTATGCAAAAGCTCAATAAACATATGTTGTAATAAATATATTAAGTGCCTATGTGCCAGGTACCATGATAGACACTAGGGAGACAAAAAATGCAAAAAACAGTCCCTCCTCTCAAGGACCTCAGTCTGAATAAGTGTTGAATGACTAAATCTTCTTTAAATCTCTGAGTGTAAGTTTTGTACCACAGCCAAGGGATGCCATTCTTTCTCTGCTTGGCTTTCTCCTTCTTTCCTTTTCTATTTCCTAGGTCTTGGCACTACCAATACAACAGTGGGTATTTCTTAGACCTGCTGGTGCCAGTGAAATCTAAAAAGAGCGTTATCCCCTTCAAAGGATATTAGTGATTTAGTTTGGTAAGAGAAATTGATTTCCTGTTTGAATGGATAGCCAATAAAGAGAAAAAGTTCCATTGTCTCAACAGGCATCTTCTAGAAGATGCAGATACTGAGCTAAGTCCTAACACATAGATTCATTAAAAGATGTGGTTTTATACTTAGTATATTTTTTAAACTAAAAAACAATTGGGGAAAGTTCACAAACATTCAAAAGATGTATTGATGAAGGCCCTGCTAGAGTTACCTGAAGGTAAGTCAGTGCCGTTCTTAAGAAAAATGGAATATACAAAGAAGCTCACCCATGAAATGGAATATCAGATAAGTGGGTATTAGAAAGGATAAAAAGGCCAAGCCAGATGAAATATGCCAATGCCAGGAGCCTAATTAAAAAGACAGATGCATTTGAATAACTGGCTATGCATGTCAGCGACCAAATCAAAGGATCCTGACAGTAATATCAGCTTTGTCTCATTCTCCACCATCACAGTAGATATTTTTTAATGTCTTTACAAAGGTTTGTAGAGCAAATCCACATTCTGGCTCTAAGGACTATCAGGAGTACCTTGTACATATTACTCTCCCATTCCTTCTTCAACAGTGTCTACATTGGCTTCTAAACTCAGGATTGTATCCTCATTGTTTTAGGAGCTGTTTTTCCCCCAGCGTAGCAAATATTGGACAGGAGCATTTCTCTTGGAGCTAGTCATGCACTCTGACTCTATCCAATGGAATATGGATAATATTTTCTGGTCCCTTGTTAAAGGACATGCATGGATGTAGCATTTCCTGTCTGTTCCTTGGCCTCTGTGACTGGGCTGTTGGGTCAAAGATGATTGACAACTGAGCCAGAAAGAGACTTTTCCTTGGTAGGTTATAAAAGCTGTAGAAAGTCTCCACCCTATATCTTTGAGACCGCCTTCTCTTGGGATTGTGGTAAAAAAATATGAAAGTTTTTTAACAGTCGGTTAGGATAACTGAAAGACTCCAGTTTTTGAAGAACCACCCTTTTGGGGAGGAGACCAACAGCATGAGCTACGCACGCCAGTCCGCCTGCTTCGCACGTCAGACTGCCTGCTACGCACTCGACTTCTGGGGTGCGAGCTTAAAAGACAAGGAGAGAACAGAAGTGGGGCTTTTTCCTGCTCTGCTGGTCTCCTGACTGTGCTGCACAGACGGTCTCTCTCTCTCCAAAGGTGGCCTTTGGTTTTGGTGAGTTTTTATAAGGAATATAGACTAAGCTTAGACTTAAGACGATTTGTATTGTGTTTCTACTTTCCTATCCTTCTAATCAACATCACCTTGTGACTACCATAACAATAAAAGGTCTATCTAGAAAACCAAAAGCTTCTTCCATTTACTAGTCTGGGAGATAAATTAAGGGAAAGGTTAAGTAGGGGAAATTTATGATCTAATATCCAATTTTAAATCTCATAGGATGGATCCAAGACCAGTTAGTTCTTACTTGTATTTCCAGCAGGTGGGAGAGGAGATGTCTCTCTCCTCCCTGGACTTCCAATAGTAAAGGCAGTTACAACTCCAGAAACTGATGGAGTTAAGTATCTTACTGATGAGTAAGTCATAGCCACCACTGGGGCTGGAAAAGGAAGAAAAGTAGGGGGAGGGTAGGGAGGAGAGATCTCCCACTTGTTTATTTGTTTTTTTCTCTAGATGTCTCTGTGTTCGCCAATTCTGTATCTCTCTCTCTCTCTCTCTCTCTCTCTCTTCGGGGCACTGGGGGTCACAAAGCTAGTAATTAAGTGTCAAGGGTCTGCCAGATTTGAACTCAGATACTCCTGAATCCAGGGCTGGTGCTTTATCCACTGCGCCACCTAGCTGCCCCCTGTATATTTCTCTAGAGAAGATTTGTACATGGGCCATACTGCAAAATGGCCAAAGTCATAAGGATGGGGCAATGATGGTTCTGTGTTTCAGTTCCTAGATTTAGATTAAGATCATAGATTTAGAGCTAGAAGGGACCTTATGGGTCATGCAAAACCTCTTCATTTTGCAGGCCCCACTAGGGCCCAGAAAGTTTTCATGACTTATTTGAGATCAACTGGTTGGAAGTGATAGAGAAAGGATTTAAAGCCAGGTCTTCTGTCTTTAAATCCAGTTTTCTTCCTACTATGCCATGAGGCTGTATCCTTGAAAATACCTTCTGGGCCCTGTACTATTCTCTCAGGTGTGTCGGAGGTCTCAAAGACATGACACAAATAAAGGCCTTGGTATAGATGGCATCTCAGATACCATGTGGCAGAAAGAAGCCAATGAAAGACACTCCTTCCAGGATATAAGCACTATAACTCAGGCAGGTATGGAGTAGGATTGTACATAAAGGACAAAAAGAGAGGATAAAAATATTTTTGGAAAAGGGAAATGTTATGGAAGTTGTGAATGGAAATTCCCTGCTCACAATAATTAAAAGTTAGCAATAGAAATATAGTAGATACTGAATAGGATGATGAGGGTGAGATAGGAACTTTAAATGCAATTAAGGAAGCAACCAAATTAAACCAGATAATAGTAATAGGAAACTTTAATTACCCCAGCATAGATTGGCTGAATGCCTCATTAGAATGAGAGATAAAGGTGAGGTTTTTAGATAGAATGAAGGACTGTCCCCAAGAAAATGTAGCTCAAAGGAGGAGTTCAGAGAAACCTGGAGGGTCTTACGTGAGCTGATGATGAGTGAGATGAGCAGAACCAGAAGAACATTGTACACAGTATCATCAACATTGAGTGTTGATCTACTGTGATGGACTATATTCTTCTCACCAATGCAATGGTACAGAAGAGTTCCAGGGAACTCATGATAGAAGAGGATCTTCAAATCCAGGGAAAAAAAAGAGAACTGGAGTATAGATGCTGAATGAACCATACTATTTCTTTTGTTTTTGGTGCTGTTGTTTTTCTATTTTGAGGTTTTTCATCATTGCTCTGATTTTTCTCTTATAACATGACTAATGCAGAAATATGTTTAATGTTATTATGTATGTATATATATACATATATATATATACACACATATATATATACATATATATAACCTATAGCAGATTACCTGCTATCTAGGGGAGGGGGGAGGGAGGGGAGGGAGGGAGAAAAATCTGAAATTGGAAAGCTTGTATAAACAAAAGTTGAGAACTATCTTTACATGTAACAGGAAAAAAATAAAATACTTTATTAAAAAAAGAAAAGAAAAGAAAAAGAAAATGTAGCTCAAGAAACTATGAAGATGTTTCTGTGTACTGAACTCATTCCTGACTGGTGAACAGGAGCTAGTCATGGACATAATGGTAAGTAAAGCATTTAGTAAAGAATACAATACAAACTGCTTGAGCTCAATGGGAAAGGGGACACCCCAAGAATCCACTACACAGTCATTCAGTTTTTGAAAAGGGAACCCTGATGAACCAGAGATGGGAATTAGGGAAGAAAATGAAAGGTAGAATTTAAAAGTCAATGACCTACCATGGGCCCAGAGACTATTTAAAAATATCCTATTTGGAAGTTCAGTGAAAGAAAATAAAAATGTATCCTAAAGATCAAATACAGATAGATAGATAGATAGATAGATAGATAGATAGATAGATAGATAGATAGATAGATAGATAGATAGATAGAGATAGATAGACAGATAGACAGACTGACAGAGAGACATCAAACAGCTTTCTTGCTAATAATGTTACCAAAGGAATACTCAGAGACAAAAAGGAAATAGCTGAAGTAAATCCTTCAGGGAGTGAGTAAGGTATTGGGAAGATTCTCTCTCCCAAATTATCCCCTGAAACACACAGGTTTGAGGAACTAGATCAAATAATGGTTGATATTCAGGATGCTCTAAGGCAAATTGACAAAATAAATATACATAAACCACCAGGACCAGATGGTATCCACCTGAGAGTTTTGAAGGAGCTCAAGGATGAAATGGGCAAACTGTTGGCCGAAATGTGTAACCTGTTGTTACAAATGACCACTGTACCAGAGAACTATTTGGCTGCCAATGTGACCCCGGTCATAAGACCTCCAGAGAGGATCTGGGAGAAAACAAAATCGTGAGTTTCTCTTCTGTCCTGAGCAAGCGGAGGAAATCTATAATAAAACATAAGGTTCCTGAGTGGGAATGAATGACTTGATTACTGAATGAATGAAAGAAAAAGGCATTTAAAATCATCATTGGCCCCATGTGCAAAGCAATGTGCTAAATGTTAGGGATACTGATAGGGAAAGAAGATTATCCCTGCTCTCTTAAAGAGCAAAATGGGAAAATTAATAGAAGCAAAGGAACAAAATTGTCAACATCAAGAAAACTGGCAAAAACTCAGGAGTCCTACAGATGCATATGGTTGTATTGGGGGGTGGGGTACTTGAAAAGGATAGACCCAGCACCACAAGGAAAAATTGCTGTAATTGTCTGTCATTCATTCTCCAAGAGGACTGAAGACAACAGGAGGGCAATGTCTTGACTTCCAAGTGAATTGGATTTAGTCACCAGTATCACTCTCTTCTCCAGTCATTGGAGTCCAGGGGCAAGACAAAGGTCAGAACAAGTGGTGATTGTCCCAGATGCAATGGGAGACCTTGGCTTTTTTAAGGTAAGGTCTTTCCCACATCTTGGTTTGTCTGAGGCAGTACCCATTCGGTAATTAAAGTCTAGGTAAGAATGGAGGCAAAAGTTGGCTTGGTTTGCCTTCATAAAAGAAGCAGTCTGGGAAGGAAAGACCCTTATCATTTCTCCTTAGGGAAAGAACAAAAGGTCAATCTGGAGACTGTCCTTTGAAACATGTATCTAGCCAAGAGGAGAAAAAGGAAAAGGGGCATTGGCAGGAACTTGGAGGGGGAAATGAGGTGCTGTGGTGGCCTAGGGAAGGGTGAGGACAATCCAGCTTGGTGCCAGGCAATGGTTTCCACATGTCTAACTTATTGGTATTCATTCCAGAATAAGAACACATTTAGTTTAGTTTTCTCCTAAACATATATAAGATTATAATCACAGTTTTAGAGTTATGAGAGACCTGGGAGGTCATCTAGACCAATGGCTTTTGTTTTTCAGATGAAGAAACTAAAGCTAGGAAGAAGAAATAGTGACCTACCTAAGGTCATATAATGGCTGAGATTTGAACACAGGTGTTCTAACTCTAAACTGCTCTTGCTACTACACCACTCTGCCTCCAGATTATACTATCTCACTGTCTGAAGAAGTTTATACTGACTGTACCATATTGTTCTACTGGGTTTATAGAGCTGCAAGTCTGAAAAGTAATATAAAAAATCAAGATAATAGATTGACTTTTTAATATATTTTTGAGAGGGTAAATGGTTATGTAGATAAAGTGCAATGATGGAAATAATCTATTTAGACTTTCAAAAAGCCTTTGACAGGATTCTACACTAAAGGATATTAAAAAAAAAAATGAGTCACCATGGGATTGGGGGCAGGGGAAGGTGAAGCATTGTTTTGTCATGGCTTTAAACACTAAGAATCAAGGTTGTGGGAAAAGGACACTTCTGTGGGCATTTAAAGAGCAGGATTCTTTAGGAATCCAAGCTAGGATGGGTCTTAATATCTTTATGAATGATCAATGGAGAGAATACATAGCAAAATCTTCTTGTTTTCAGGTGGCACTGCAGTCATCCAGGAAGTGCAGAGTTAAGTAGATAAGGACTGACAACAAGAAAATCTTATCTGTGGAAGTGGGCAGAAAAGTGCTAGATGAGTTTAATGTGGGCAAGTGCAAGGTAATGCATTTAGGGAAATAGGAGTGACGTTAGATTGTTCCCTGTGGATATCAGCTCTATATGCTGCTGCAGCCAAGAAGGACCAAAGAGTGGTGAGAACTATCAAAAAAGATATTAATAAAGCAGAAAGCATCATCCCATTGTTACAAAAACCTGTAGTTATTTCTGCAACTACAACTCTGTAAGCATGCATTCAGCAAATAGGGCCTTGCTTACCAAATCTGCAAATATTAGAATAAGTTACATTCATACAGATAAGTAGGGTTTAAAAAGCATAGATGTGGGGGACAGCTAGGTGGCACAGTGGATAAAGCACCTGCCCTGGTTTCAGGAGGACCTGAGTTCGAATCTGACCTTAGACACTTGACACTTGCTAGCTGTGTGACCCTGGGCAAGTCACTTAACCCCAATTGCCTCACCACCAAAAAAAAAAACATGGATATGGTTCAATGGAAAGAGAACTGCCTTCAGAATTAGAAACTGTATTCAAATCCTGTCTCTGTCACTCATTACCCAGTGATGTTGGACAAGTCACCTGACCTCTCTGAGCCTGTTTTCCTCATCTGTAGAAAAGGAGTGGGGTTGTGCTAGATCAAAGCTACTTTTCCCACTCATGACCCCTTTTTGCCTGAGAAAAAAAATTTTTTTTCAGTGCAATGAAGGTTAAGTGACTTGCCTAGGGTCACACAGCTAATGTCAAGTGTCTGAGGTTGGATTTGAACTCAGGTCCTCCTGAATCCAGGGCCAGTGCTTTATCTACTACACCACCTAGTTGCCCCCTGACTGAGAAATTTTTATGTGATGATGGGTATATAAAATAGGTATACATAACTTTTTATTTATGCTAAATTTTTTGCAACCCCTACATTCAGTTATGCTACCTTGTAAGGGGTCACAATCCACAGTTTAAGAAGCTAGGTGCTAAATGACCTCTAAGGTCCTTTCTAGTTCCAAATCTTTACAATAACCCTTTGAATTTGGCAATTCAGGCATTATTATCACCCTTCACAGATGGAAAGGTGGAACTCAAAGAGGGAAAGAATATGGTTTGTCCATTATCACACAAAAAAATCATTGTGGGAGCTAAGTGTAAAACCTTGGGGTTTGGAGGTTTTGTTTTGTTTTGTTTTGTTTTGCCAATTCCAGTATTGCTGTTTCTTCACCACAAGAATATTCTTTTTTTTTTTTTTTTTTGGTGGGGCAATGAGGGTTAAGTGACTTGCCCAGAATCACGCAGCTAGTAAGTGTCAAGTGTCTGAGGCTGGATTTGAACTCAGGTTCTCCTGAATCCAGAGCTGGTGCTTTATCCACTGTGCCACCTAACTGCCACCACCACAAGAGTATTCTTAAAAGGTCGGATGATGTAAAGTGAGGACAAATCTACTTTTCACACATTGGGTAATAACATTTTCCTAGAGTATTTTGAATGTCTATTTTTCCCCTTCACTATCACCATCTTCTTGTGTTATATTTTGTGGCTATATCTTATCCCTCTCTGGTAGACTGTAAATTCCTTGAGGACAAGGACAGTCATTTTTTTTTTTAAGGTGAGGCAATTGGGGTTAAGTGACTTGCCCAGGGTCACACAGCTAGTAAGTGTTAAGTGTCTGAGGCCGGATTTGAACTCAGGTACTCCTAACTCCAGGTCTGGTGCTCTATCCACTACGCCACCTAGCTGCCCCATGACAGTCATTTTTAATCTTTGCCCCATAGAGGTAGCACAGTGTCTTGCACACAACAGGTAATTAATAAATGTTTGTTGGGTTGAATTGGATCCCCATGTTCTGGTATTATGGGATTAGTCAATGTTTCTCAATTGGATTTTATGAAACCATTAGGTATTTGGGGGAAATTCAAATACTGGAGGGATTTTTGATCTGCTGTCCATAAACAGGTTTTTTTAAATTGATTAATTAATTAATTAATTTGCACAGGGCAGTGGGGGTTAAGTGACTTGCTCAGGGTCACACAGCTAGTAAGTGTCAAGTGTCTGAGGCCGGATTTGAACTCAGGTCCCCCTGAATCCAGGGCCGGTGTTTTATCCACTGAGCCACCTAGCCGCCCCGTCCATAAACTTTTTAAATTAATAACTATTTCAATTTAATTGGTTTCTTTTGTATTCCCATGTATTTTAAAACATTATTATGAGAAGGAAGTCAATAAGCATTTATAATGCCCTTACCACATGCCAGGATTTACAAATATTATCTAATTTGATCCTCATGATAACCTTGTAAGGTAGGTGCTATTAATTTTCCCATTCTATGGTTGAGGAAACTGAGGCAAACAGAGGTTAAGTGACTTGTCAAAGGTCACTTAGGAAGTATATGAGATCAGATTTGAACTAAGGTCCTCCTGACTCCAAGCCCAGTGTTCTATCCACTGTGCCACCTCCATCAGTTTTACCAGAATAAAAAAGGGATCTATAAGGGAAAAAAATTAAGAATCAGAAATAGCATGGCTTTTCATGCAGAGAAAGAACTGATAGTATCTGAAAACAGATGGAAACACATTTAAAAATTTTTTTCTTCATTTCCTCTTTGACAATTCCTTAATCTGAAGTTTGGGGTTTTTTTTTTTTTACTGTTTTCTCTCACAACAACTAGCTAACATGATCCATCCTTTCTAATAAAAAGTTTAATTTCTTAATTACAATCTCAAATATTCCTTTAGAAACAATGAGAAGGGTGGGAAGATTTTTTTTTCTCTTTGCCAGTTTCTTACTTTTATTTCCTCATCCTTCAAGTTGTAGTAACTACATCTGTAACCAAGCTCAGTAGGATGTGATGATACCCAGTTTGAAAATCACCAGATGAGGGGTGTGAGCAATAGTGGTCTCTAAAAGGTAGGCCATCTGGCCTTCTCAAGTGTTAATGGCAGTGTTACTCCCCTGAGGCTAACAGATAGAAAAGATAAAAGCCTAATTGCTCCTATCCCCTACCAAGATTCTCCTCCCCCTTCCCATATCCTTGAGTGATACAACTCAACCCCTTATTCTTGTGTTTTCTCATGTGTTTTCCCATTAGGCTAAGCTAGCTACAATGCCTAGTTTCTATGACTTGCATTTTATTTCTAAGCTCCAATTTCCCCGTTGTCCAAAATCATGGTTCCAGGACATCATCAGGAAACCAAGGGGGTGATTTCTTAACCAGGTGATTGTCCCAAATGAGCTCGTACTGTCTTTGCCTTCCATCCTCTCTTTGCACAAGGCTGAGTTTAAGAACAAAGCATACAAGCGAGCTTACTTACCTTCTAGACAGTGTTCTTTGTCATCCCAATAAATACATTTCATTGGGGAAAACATTCTAAATATGATATTCCCATGAGTCACAAACAGCTGTTCTAGTTTCATAGCATCAATCTGCTCCCACATTAGTAATAACGATTAGAAGAGAATGGAGCAATATTATGTTTCAGAACAGGAAGTCCCAGGAGAAACAGTAAGTGGTGACCTCATAGCACTTCTAGGGGAATCTCACTATTGCTTTGGAGATCATATTAGTTAGAAAAATAACTAATATTTCAAATGAAATTTTATAGGTACCATGGAGCTCAGATGAGGAAAGGGGGAATGGGGCAGTGATAGAGAATCTGACCAAATCAATGATTTTGTCTTCTTCAACTTTGTTTTTGATGATGATTCTTTCTTTTTGTGTCTTTTTTTTGAAAATTTTTTATTTTTCCCAATTACATCTAAAAACAATTTTTAACATTCTTTTTAAAAAAATTTGAGTTCCAAATTCTCCCTCTCCGTGATATTGTAAGTAATTTGACATAGGTTATATATGTGCAATCATGCAAAACATATTTCCATTATTTGTTATGGTGTGAAAGAAAACACACACCAAAAAACCCCCACAAAAAAGTGACATATAGTATGCTTCAATCTGCATTCAGAGTCCATCAGTTCTGATGATTTCTTTAAAAGAAGAAGTGGGGGGCAGCTAGATGGCACAGTGGATAAAGCACCAGCCCTGGATTCAGGAGGACCTGAGTTCAAATCCGGCCTCAGACCCTTGACACTTACTAGTTGTGTGACCCTGGGCAAGTCACTTAACCCTCATTGTCCTGCCAAAAAATAAAAAGAAAATTTTAAAAAGAAGAAGAAAAGGGGGAGAAATAAAGAGGAGGAGGAAAAGAAGGAGGAGAATAAGGAGAAAGAGAAGGAAAAAGAAAGAGAGAGGAAAGAAGAAAAAGGAGAAAGAAGAAAGGAAGGAAGAAAAACATTTAACATAAAACTTTTTCTCATTGAGTTCTGATCTTAAATTCACACACACACACACACACACACACACACACACACACACACACACACACACACACACATGAAAAGCCAGAGTGATGGCCTTATCCATGGTGGTTGATCTGACTGTGTCACTGGGGTATTAATGGAGTCTAAAGGTAGACTTGGATAGCTTCACTCCCTTTGCCCAGAAGTAAAAATGAAGGGCTACTTCTAGGAAAGTGTGACCTCCAGATTTCCTTATCTTTAGAAGTTGAAGAGAAAGCTTTCAATGGGTGGTTTTTAATGTTGTCACGTTCACAGTATTCAAAAGGCAGAGAGAATGAACTGGACAAAGTCACTTTAGTCAGTCATAAAAGTCTTTTTATTTTGCATTGCCCTAATCGAATGTGAGCTCATCCCACCTCACAGCTCTCAGAGTGTTTATTGTGACCTTACCATATTGTCCTGCTGAGCTTTATGGAGTTTTTAAACTTTAGAAGTGACATAAAAATCAAGATAACAGATTGACTTTTTTTTTCTTTTTTGAAATTCATTCTTTGAAAACATTTGAGAATCTCCAGGAGAGAAACAACAGGCATTGGGTATAATGATTCTATTGCAGTGGGGTTTATATGGTGTAAAGGGAGCTGATCTGAACAGGGCATGAGTTCAAACCGTAATCCATTTGGACCTGCTTCCACTAGCTATACTGACTACACTTTCATGACAGTGAGGCTGCCTCAGGCAAAAGTAGCCTGAAGCTAGTCCAGCCAGAATAGAAGGTAAAGAAAGCAGGCAAAATGTGCTGGAAAAAGTGTAGCCCTTTGTAAGCTCTTCTTGGCCACGGATATATATATATATATATATATATATATATATATATATATATATATATATATGTGGCATACTTTTGGACTTGGAGTCAGATAGCCCTGCATTCAAATCCTGCCTCAGACACTTTGTAGCTGTGTATCCCTGGGCAAGCTGCTTAATCTTTTTCCTCATCTTTAAAATGAGGATAAGGAAATGGCAGACCATTTCCTAGTATCTTTGCCAAGAAAACCCCCAAATTGGGTCATGAAGAGTGAAACATAACTAAAATGACTGAACAACAACATCCTGGCAAGTCACTTAACCTGTTTTCTCATCTGTAAAATGAGAATGGCAAACTACTCCAATATCTTTGCCAAGAAAACCCAAAATGGGGTCACAAAGAGTCAGACACAACTAAATTGACTCAACAACAACAACAACAACAACAACAACAGAACACCCTAGCAAGTCACTTAACCTGTTTCCTCATCTGTAAAATGGGAATAAGGAAATTGCAAACCACTCCAGTATTTTTGCCAAGACAACCCCAAATGGGACAATGAAGAGTCAGACTTGACCAAAATGACTGAACAACAACAATAACAAAAAGTCACTTGTTTCTTTGTTTGTAACATGAGGACAATATTAACATTCACCTCAAAGACTTGTGAAGATCAAATGAGATAACTTATGTAAAGCACTTTATGTATCTTTCAGTACTATGTAAATGTTATCATCAATAATAATAATTTCTAGCTGTGTATGAACTTCTTAATCTATCAATATTGTAATAAAAGTTTAATTTAAATAAGAGCAATGCAAATTAAAACAACTCTGAATTTTCACCTCATAACTGTCTAATTGGCAGAGGTAAGAAAAGATGGGAATAAGGCTGGAAGTGATGGGAAGTCATGGAAATGTTGAACTAGTTTAACTTGTGAGAAAAAAATAGAATTTTTCTTTTTAAAAAAGTGAGTAAGCTCTTTATGCCCTTTGACACATGGATGGTGCCAATAGTATATACCCATGGTCAGTCAAAGACAAAAGGAAATATGCCATATAAACCAAAATATTTACAGCAGCATTTTTTGTGGTAGCAAAAAACTAGAAGTGGAGTGTGTGACCATTAACTGAAGCATGATTGAACATACTGTACCATACACATGTAACAGAAAATTGTTATGCAGTAAGGGAGAGAAAACAAACAAATGTGAAGAGTACAGAGAAATTTGGGCAAACTTATCAAACTGATGCAGACAGAAGTAGTCACAGTCAAGAAAACATACCCAATGACCACAACACCATGATCACAATTCCTTCTAGGAAAACAAGTAATAGTAATAAAGCATGATATGTAATAAAAACTTTAAATTTTATAGATAGATACACACAATGACTACAATAAAGTAAAAGCAAACATTAAAAACATCAAAACTCTCATGCTTTAGTGAATCTTGATTCCATGGGACTGTTGGTGAAACATAATTTCCTTTTCTCAATAGAGAGATAGTGTTCTACAAGTGCAGAATGGGACATAAACTGTCACACATGGCCAGTAGGTTGGTTCTTTTGCTCAGCTATATTTCTTTCTTACATGGGAGTACCTTACTGGGGAGGTTTGGGGAAAACAATGATGTTTAAAAAAATAAACATTAATAAAGTATTTTAAATGTGTAATTCAAAGTCTTCTCATAAAAAACATATTAAATCACTGTGCCTTTAGTATCTCAAAGACAATTGCCTATTCAATTATCTAGATGCCACTACCTTTAATCTTCAAAGAAAAATTTTAAAAACCACTGAGCTAATTTACCTTAACATATTTTCAGGGGACTATACTATAAGGAATATCTTTGTTAAGTAATTAATTTAATTGAGATGTGCCTCCCAACAAATCACTTAATTCCATTGCTATTTGAATTAGTTGATATGATTATAATGAACTAACATTCTTTTTAAAAATCATATTTACTGCCAGGTGATAGAAAGAAATTGAAAGAGGGATGAAAACAATTACCAGGAGGGCTTGAACAATCACAATTTACTGTGAAGAGATAAAAACCAAACACCTCAGCCGTATTATCCCCATAATTGTCTGCAGTTTACCCATCTTGTAAAATAAACGGATCATGAAATGAGAGAGAGCACGTTTCAAAACATACATCCCGGGTGTTAAAGTGATTATGCATAGACTGCCTGACTTAACTGTAAATTGTTTTGCTTTCAGTAGGATGTGAAAAAGGTATTAATTAGTAGTGATTTAGGTGAAGATTTGAATCCAGTGGAATTTGCCATTTTGCTGATTTCAACAAAGCCCGTAGCCCTGCTCCAGTGTAGTGTGGATCTTTGAAGGCTGTGTTGTGGTTTGCTGATTTTTGGTGCAAGCAAAAATTTGCAGATTCTGAGATATGATAAATTTACAAGTGGTTTACAAGTTACATCAGTGTGCTGTCCTCTTTCAGGTGGCCAAAACAAAAGCTGAACTATATCATGTGGCTCTAGGGACTCGAAGATAGAGAATTAAGGGAACTGGTCAACCTGCCAGCTGTCTCCTGCAACTTCTGAGGTGTTGGCATGAAATTTAAGTCTTTTTCTCTTTTTTATTTTCCCCCCTCCCAGTCACTTGCTTCCAAGGTTCTTCACCAACAGGTTCTTATCCTTAGCAGCCAAAATAATTTATTTGTTGCCACCGTTCTCCTTGGCTGAATCCTTGTGTACATCAACTCAACCCTTCTCTAGTCTGGCTCTCCATAATTCAGCTGGAATCTAATCAGAACTCACGCTGCTTTTCAATCCTTGCCTTTCTGAGGGTCGTGATTCTTTCTTCCTTGTGAAGTTATTCATTGAAGGTGATCAGAAGCAAATAAAATAGATCCTTGAATGTAGTTCCAGCTAAATTGGAAAGATAAAGAACTCTAAAATATTTCATTTTGACCTTTGTTGAAATAAGTTTATTATCTTCACATAGAATAGAATTGTGGTATTAGAATTGTATAGAATATTGTGTAGAAGTAAAATAGTGTATAGAAATCAGAAGTCAGAGAAGTAGTATGACATGGTGAATAGAAAGCTGGTCTCAGAGTCAGGAAAACATGGGTTCAAGTCCTGTTTCTGACACAAACTTGCCATATGACACTTGGCAAGTTAATTAACACTTCAGGACACCAGTTGGCTCACCATAAATTGCAAAGCAAGTATCCATCTGCATCGGTAGAGGAAATTTCCTTACTGAGAATTCTCTATACCAATGTAATCAACAGGTTTGATTCACCCCCCCACACCCCCCAAAACATCCCCAAAACCTATTTATCAGTCAGGCTGTACATTGTTTCCATCATATGAAATAGTTCTTCACCTATCTCCTGAGTGTTCTATCCCACTGCTTTTATGTATATTAAGTGTTTAACAAATGTTTGTTGAATGAATAAATGCATGAAGTCAGAGAAGCAAGAAATACTGTCTTGTACCATCATTGGTGTCCCAATTAGACATTTCCCACTCGGGGAAGTAATTTTTAAATCAACTCCTTCTAGGAGTTCTTCCTGTTTCTCATATGGCCTGTTCTACCTGGTTAACTATAGTGTTCCTCTTAGACTGTGTCTGACCATTAGTGGATGACTTTTCAGGTAAGCTGGGGATGAGATTTAAATGGGCAGTAAAATTGGCCTAGAAGGACATGCTTGATTCAAATGCAAACTGTCATCTTTCAGCAGTAAACAGGGGATCAGATACATTTTTCCCTGAGAAAGCGATAGAGAATATATGCAGTTCTTATTAACTTTAACTGGCGGCAGGATGTTCCAATTGCTTCACACAGATGCAGATGAAACAAAATGGTAATATTGAAGTTAAAAATGAATCCTTTAAAGTATAATTCCACTTTAAAGCCTTGTGGTTGCTCATTATAGAGCCTTGTGATAATATATGCTAAATTCTGTGTGTGTGTGTGTGTGTGTGTGTGTGTGTGTGTGTGTGTGTCTGTTTAAGGCCAGATTCTGCTATCAGTTATGGGCTTGTAACTCTCACTGATTTCAGAGACTGACTTCAGTGAGCCATGTGCAACCGATGGAAGGATTTGGCTTCATGTCATAGCTGGTACAGGACCCAGTTCAGCCTTTGAACACCCAGGGACAGGGTATAAAGGTATAGTATGCCAGAATAAGGTATATAAGAAAAATATTTTAGCAGGGAATACTTTAAATGCTTATAAACCCTTGCTCTAGCTGAGCAAAGCCACCAACGTGTGTGAACATGGGCCTTTGCTCATTACATTAACAATTCCCCTTATTTCCTTTCATGATTCAACATTTTCTTAATGAAAGCAACATACAGTCATGAAAGTGAGAAAAATCGAAGTCTAAGTGGACTGGAAGTAAATGAAGAACTCAAATGAAGGGCACCTAAAAGAGGTGATCCTTGGACTTTCAGCTATGCATTGGTCTAAAAATAATACTTATGCCTCCCTATTCAGCTCTAATTATGCTAACACCCCTAGTGAGCTGTCCGAGGGCAGAGAGATAAGCTTTATGAGAGCTAATATGAGAACCCAGATATTACTGACATTTTTTTTCTAAATCTGGGTTTCCCCATCTTGCCCAGGCTGGAAATATGGGGCTACTCGTGAATCTGACCACATTATTGATCAGCATCTATTCTATTTCTGACCTGGGCCCCTCTTTAGGTAACCTGGGGACACTACCCCCTCCTGCTTCATGAACTCCTGAGGGATCATCATTTCAGTGCTAGACTTAATGTAGATACTTTATGGATATAGCTCATTGCAATTAGAGACTCCTGAGCTCAAGAGATCCACCAGCCTCACCTTTCCCGGGAGCTGGGATTGAAAATAGGCATGTGCCACAACACCTGTCTATTCCTGGCTTTTAATTCCATATTCAGTACAATGTAGCATAGTGGATCAAGTAGTGAATTTGGAGTCAGGAATTTATTCAGATGTTTTTCAGTCATATCCCACTCTTCATGACTCTGATTTGGGCTTTTTTTTTTTTAGCAAAAATACTAGAGTGTCTTGCCATTTCCTTTTCCAGCTCATTTTACAGATAAGGAAACTGAGGCAAATAGGGTTAAGTGACTTGCCCAGGGTCACACAGCTAATAAGTGTTTAAAGCCAGATTTCAACTCAGGAGGAGTCTTCCTGACTCTTGGCCCAGCACTCTATCCCCTGTGCCACTTAGTTGCTCCTATATGGAACCACATAAAATGAATATCTTATATTGGGAGATAATTATTAAGTTGTTTCTGGACCTTCACATTTAGATTCTCTTTGGCAGTGCTCTCACCTTGCTAAAATGGTCTAAAGTGCAATATGTTGCCAGTAGCATTCGCAGTATTGTTTATATTGGAGAGACAAGCTGTCAGACTATAGGTCTTGGAACTAAATTGGACAAGATGAATAGTACCTGGGATCCCACTGCCTACAGACTAACACCCATTTCTTTTTCCCCTTTTCCCTAAAAAATTCATTAAAATAAAATTCGCCCAAGTTCTTAGATAGAGGATAATGGTGTAAGAAATCATGCCATATAATATAGACGTGAAATGAAAGTGACAGGAATACAAAAACAAAGAATCCCTGCCCTCAATGAGCTTACAGTCCAGTAGTGTCTCCTGGATCTATGTTCCTATTTCTTCTCCATGATTTCAGGTACTCCTCTTGTTTCTCTGTAAGCCTCCTGTATTCTATCATGTTCACTTCTCTCAAAGTCCCTTCGCTGGGATTAGTTACAAAGGAATTTGGTGAGGGATTATACTTTCTTGGGAACAAAGTCATGTAAGGAGTGTTCCCCTTTGATCATAAAACTGCACGTTCTATAAAGACCTGTTCACTAGAAACACAAATTTTTAGAAATCATATCATTGAAGGAGTTATAGAATGTCAGCACTAGAAAGCAGCGAAGGCCGTCTAGTCCAGGATCTTCATTTACAAATGAAGAAACTGAGGATCAGAGAAGTTAAGTGACTTGGCTAACGTCATATAGGTAGTTAGTTGATAGTGCAGGGATTTGAACCTAAGTCCTCTTATTGCAAACTGAGCACTCTGTTTCCTGTACTGTCTTGTCTCCCAAGAAGGGGCATGTGGTACAAGGGAAAGAATAGCATCCCTGCAGCCAGGGGGCCTGGGTTGGAATTCTGTCCTCAACACTTATTACCTGTATGATCTTAGGCAAGTCATTGCCTGGGTCTTAGTATCCTCATCAGTAAAATGAGTTGGACTAGATGACTCCTAAGGCGGTAGATATATAAAGAATCAGCTTTTTAAACAGACAGGTTTTTTATTGTACGATGTTATGGAAACACTTGTTTTATTCCATGTATGTATATATGTATGTATATAAATGTAAAAAATAAAAAGGAGGGGCAGTTAGGTAGCACAGAGGATAAAGCACTGGCCCTGGATTCAGTAGGACCTGAGTTCAAATCTGCCTCCAGACACTTGACACATACTAGCTGTGTGACCCTGGACAAGTCACTTAACCCTACTTGCCCTGCAAAAAAGAAAAGAGAGAGAGAGAGAAGGGAGGAAGGAAGGAAGGAAGGAAGGAAGGAAGGAAGGAAGGAAGGAAGGAAGGAAGGAAGGAAGGAAGGAAGGAAGGAAGGAAAGAAAGAAAGAAAGAAAGAAAGAAAGAAAGAAAGAAAGAAAGAAAGAAAGAAAGAAAGAAAGAAAGAAAGAAAGAAAGAAAGAAAGAAGGAAAGAAGGAAAGAAGGAAAGAAAGAAAGAAAGAAAGAGAAAGAAGAAAAAGGAAAAATATTTTTTAAAAGAAATCATGACTTTCTGGTGGTAAAAATTTTTGTGCATAGATAAAAATTTTCAGCAGACCAGTAGCAAAGATCAAACTATTAACTATCAGGAATACAAGTTATAGTTTTCAGTTAGGAAAAGTTAGTTTCTATTCCATCTATCCTCTTATATTAAGGCAATATTTGCTAAAACACCTTGTCAGGAGTATCTCCAATACTTTATATTGGAGGTCAAATAATCCCCCCAAATAAATAGTATTGGGAGAGATGAATAGTCCTTAACCCATCCCCATCATTCTCATTTTACAAATGAGGAAACTGAGGCCCAATGAGACCATGACTTGTCCAAGGTCACAAAGATAGGTGATCACAGAGCTAGAAGTAGTACTGATGTATTCTGACTGTCTAGTTTAATACTCTTTCCTCTGTACCACAGCTCTGAGCTTAAGTGAAGTGCTGACTTTGTCATTGGTTTCCAAATGAACTAAGAGGTATCATCCTGGTTGCTCCTTTGGGGAGTAGGGTATCCCCATGCAACGATAACATCCAAATGCAAGTGCAAGGAGAGTCACCGTGCCTAATACAATATTCAGCAATCATCATTGTGGCCTTGCTAGTGACAGTGCTGAAACGAATATGTGGTGCAGAGAGATCCAGGTGATGCTAGAGTATTAGAAGTCCATTTGGATTTTCTAGGAAAGCACATTTGGTAAGAAGGTGGGAGCCTCTGCTACTAATAATATGGGAGGGATTTGAGGAATTGTCCCAGGAGAGCAGTAATCTACTTTAATTTCTTCATTTATAAAATGTATAAGATGGAGATAATCAACAGGGCTTGGAGAGATGCACAGCCTTCACTATTTAAAAAGCTTAAAAAAAGGGGGGGGGCACCTGTGAGAACAGTACAAAGAATCATTAGCAAAGTCCTTGGTTTGCTCCTCAACTCTCAAGCTTAACTCATTACATAAAGTAGCTAAGCACCATTTTTCAACTACCAGTAAAAGTCCTTAGCTTAAAGGAATGTGGAGGTTCTAGGATCAAAGAAAGATGGATATGTGGAAATAGCCCTGAATTTGGAGGCAGAAGATCAAGACTCAAATTTATGCCATGCTACTTGCTAGCTGAGTGATCTAGCACAAATGGCTTATTCTCTCTAGGCCTCAATTTCCTCATTTGTAATAATTGAAGGGATTAGAATATGAAGAATTCACGGAAAAATGGAAGATTTATAGGAACTGACAATAAAATTGTTTTGTTGTTCATCCTTTGTTTTCTAAGAGGACCAGCGACATCATGGGTGATATCTTTTCTTGCCTGTGAATTGGATTTAAGAGAGGCAGATTTACCCAAAGTCATCAGTCTCACTTCCTGAATTCTCAAAGTCCAGCAGCAAGACAAAAGTCAAAACCAGTGGTGAAGGCCCAGGATGCATTGGATGACCTTGGTGTCTTTGATGCCTGACCAAATAAACAGAATCAAGAAAACAATAAATATGACTATGATAATATAAATAACAAAAGTTACAATGTAGTGGAGCTAAATGCTGAGTAATTTTAATAATCCATTTGCCCAGTGAGAAGAGATAAGGAATCACCTTTCTCTCCTTTTAAGAGTTGGGGGGGGGGGGGTGCAGCTAGGTGGTACAGTGGATAGAGTTCCGGCCCTGGATTCAGGAAGACCTGAGTTCAAATCCAACCTCAGACACCTGACACTTACTAGCTGTGTGACCCTGGGCAAGTCACTTAACCCTCATTGCCCCACAAAAAATTAAAAATAAAATTTTAATAAATTTTTTTCAAAAGAGTGAGGTGGGGAATCAGAGGTGAGAAATCAATCAGTCAATAAACATTCATCAACTATGTGCCAGTCTTTGAAGTAGTGGGGTTGCAAAGACAAAAGAAATATAGTCCCTATCCCAAGGAACTTCTATTGGGGAGACAACCTGTATATATTTTATTGTTATTGTTCGGTTGTTTTAGCCATGTTTAACTCTTTGTGACCCCATTTAGAATTTTCTTGGCAAAAATACTGGAGTTGTCTACTATGTCCTTCTCCAGCTCATTTTACAAATGAGGAAACTGAGGCAAAAAGGGTTAAGTGACTTGCTCAGTGTCACACAGCTAGTAAGTGATTAAGGCCAGAGTTGAACTCAGGAAGATGAGTTATAAATAATTTATATATATATATATATATATATATATATATATATATATATATATATATATATATAAGTGTATATATATATACACACACATATATGTGTGTATGTATATATAATTTATACATACATAAATATGTATACATACACACATATATGTATGTATGCATATACATTACAAGGAAATATGGGGGAGGAGAGGAAGGCCCAAGCAACTATGGAGAACAGGAATCGTTTCATGCAGAAAGTGATGCTTAAGCTAAGTCTTGAAAGAAACTATGGAATCTAAGAGGCAGGAGTGAGAAGGGAATGCATTTCAGGTGTGGGGAACTCCTAGTGAAAAGTCATGGAAATGAGAGATGGGATTTTAAGTACAAGAGACACCAAGCAGGCTGGTTTGACTTGACCATAGAGTGTGTGAAGTGGAATACTATGTAATGAGGTTGAATGGGTAGGGTGGGGCCAGGTTGGGAAGGGTTTTAAATATCAAACAGAAGTTTATATCTGATCCTAATAGAGAACCACTGGAGTTCATTAAGTAAGGGAGAGACATGGTCAAACCGGTGCTTTAGAAAAATAAAAAAAAAAAAGCCTATCAGCTGTGTGAAGGATATATTGGAATGGGTAACACATAAGGCAGGGAGTCCAATTAAAAGGCTATTGCAGTGGTCCAAGAAATGAGTGATGATACCTGAACCAATGTGCCAGCTATGTGAGTAGAGAGAAGGGAAAGAATATAAGAAAAATTGTGGAAGAAGAAACAAGATTTGGCAAATGATTGGCCATGTGGAGCAAGAGAAAATAAAGAGTCCTGAATAATTCCAAGGTTGTGAACCTGGGTGATTAGAAGAATGATGGTGCCCTCAACATAAATCAGGAAGCTTGGAAGTAGGGTAGGTTTGAGGGGAAAGATAATGAGTTCAGTTTTGTTGCTGTTTGTTGTTGTTGGGTTGCTTTTTCAGCCTTGCCAGACTCTTCATGACCCCAATTGGGTTTTCTTGGAGTGGTTTGCCATTTCTTTCTCCAGCTCATTTTACATATCAGGAAACTGAGGAAAACAGGGTTAAATGGCTTGCCCAGGGTCACACAGCTATTACATGTCTGAGGCTGGATTTGAACTCACAAAGATAAGTGTTCCTGACTCCAGCCCATTTCTCTAACCACTAGCTGCCCAAGTTCAATTTTGGATATGTTGAATTTGAAATGCCCATAGGACATCCAGTTTGAAATGTCTAATAAACATTTGGTGATGTGACACTAGAGCTCAGGAGAGAAATTAGGGCTGGATATAAAGATTTGTGAGCTATTTGCACAGAGATGATAATCAAACCAATAAGATCTGATGAGGTCACCAAGTAACAGAGTGGAAAGAAGAGAAGAGGACCCAGGACAGAAACTTGGGGTACACCCAGAGCTAAGGGATATGATATGGATGATAATCCATCAAAAGAAACTGAGAAAGAGCAGAAAGACAAGTATGAAGAGAACCAAGATAGAATAGTATCAAGAAAGCACAGAGAAGAGAGCATTTCCAGGAGAAAAGGATACTCAACTATATCAAAAGCTATAGAGAGGCCAAGAATGAGAATTGAGAAAAGCCATCAGATCTGACAACTGGAAGATTAAAGATGACATTTAGAGAGAGTAGTTCCATTTGAACAATGAGGTCAGAAAACTAATTGCACTGACTGTCCAGACTTTTCCATCTCTGTCCCATCTATCTTCTTACACTCGAGATTATCTCTATCCCTGTAGCTATACTATCCTCCTCCCACTGATGAGTTCCTGTCCACAACCTCGATTTAAAGAACTTCCTAGGCCAATCATGGTTTACTTCTCTTCTGACTCTTCTGATTTTCCAGACTTACTCCAACTTCAACCCCTTAGAATGTAAGTTCTGGGGCAGCTAGATGGCACAGTGGATAAAGCACTGACCCTGGAGTCAGGAGTACCTGAGTTCAAATCCGGCCTCAGACGCTTAATACTGGCTGTGTGACCCTGGGCAAGTCACTTAACCCCAATTGCCTCACCAAAAAAAAAAAAAAAAGAATGTAAGTTCCTTGAAGGACTGACTTTCTTTTTCTTGTATTTGTATTTCCAGCACAGTGCCTGGCACATATTAAGTATTTTAAAACTCTTCCTTCCTTACTTTCTTCATGGTTCCTTCCATCCATCCATCCATCCACTTATCTATCTTAAGCGTTGAGAAGTGAGAGAAAGGGAAAAAGATGTAACAAGTTTAAAGGAATGTTGTTTACATAGTCGGTCACAGTCTCAGCATCAACTGATTTTGTTATCTTCTTTGTTATTAAGAAAAGCTCATTTGTTAGTACTAGTAGAGAAAAGATATCAGCAATTTAAAAACAAAAGGCATTTGGGGCAACTAGGTGGTACAATGGATAGAACACCAGCCCTGGAGTCAGGAGGTCCTGAGTTCAATCCAGCCTCAGATACTTATTAGTTGTGTGACCCTGGGCAAGTGACTTAACTTTAATTGCTTACACACATACACACACACACACACACACACACACACACTCTCACACACACACACAAATATATATATATATATATATATATATATATATATATGTATGTATGTATGTATATGTATATAAATAGGTATCAATGAAACTTTTTGTGGGGCCATGAGGGTTAAATAATTTGCCCAGGGTCACACAGCTAATAAGTGTCTGAGTCTGGATTTGAACTCAGGTTCTCCTGAATCCAAGGCTGGTGCTTTATCCACTGTGCCACCTAGCTGCCTAATGAAACTTTTTAATGAATTTATTGATTTAAATAATCTTGAAGCTCACTTCCTAATCTAAATCTTACAATGCTAAATAACTACTTGGACGATTGGGCAGCTAGGCAGCATAGTGGATAGTGTTGGACTTAGAGTGAGGAAGATCTGAGTTCAATGCCTTCCTCAAACACTTACTGGCTATGTGGTCTTGGGCACTTAACACTGCATCCTCAATTTCTTTATCTGCAAAATGAAGGTAATAATAGTATCTGCCTCATAGTATGGTTGTGAGGATCAAATAAAGGTAACATATAGAAAGTACTTTGTAAACTTCAGAGTGTTATATAAATGCAAGCTATCATCATCACCACCACCACCACCACCACCATCCCTTTATTTACAAACCAGATCCTTTTTGGTACCTATTCACACTAGACCCTTGGAAGATTAGATAAAGGGGGTGTGGCGTGAATCTCATAATAGAGAAGAAGTCTGCCATTAGGTCAGAGTGTCCACTTGGCCCATGCTCACAGTTAATTCCATTTTATCTCCAAGACAATAGAAGAGTTGGTGAGAAGGAGGCTGAAATAACCAAAGATACCAAGGCTAATGTACACAGAAGTTTTAAAAAATATTCTCCCAGGCTCGATGAGAAAAGTTCTTGCTCAAATTATACTTCCATCAGCTGTGATGTCTATTCATAAACATGGAAGTAAACAAAGAAAAACTCCTGTTCCAAGTATCAATATAAATGCAGGGAGAACCCATTTGCCAAAGGAAAAGAACAAAATCAGTATCTGAAAAGAAAATTATTTTCCCAGCTTCAAAGTAGGTTTACCCAACAAAGAAGAGTGCTTTTTATTTCTTTATAGAAAAAAAAACTATAATAAAAATACTTTATAGTGATCCTTTAATGTTGATATAGGACAAGAATGGCTTTGCTGTTCAGTTAGTTGTTCATGCAGAATCCTCTGATCAGTGCTATCCCATCCTGACGGCTTTAGAGAGACTCTTCTCCACTTTAGTCTCCCCCAAGAAATGATTTGCCCAGTAGCTTTAGATATTTTTCAAGCAAAGATTAATAAAAAAAAAATACATTGGCCTTGAACGTTGGCAAAACTTGAAAGCATATGTTCAGAGAGTTGCTTCATTCACTGGTAATTAAGTTTTTACAAAATGAGTCTTTTTTGGCCCAAGCAAATAGCTTTAAGCATTTGGGCATCTTGATGGAGTCTGCTTTCCTCTCTTCTGAGGATCAGATCCTGGCTAGGGTGGTTTGAAGTTTCAGAGCCTTGCCTAAAGTTGGAGGTATTTTATTAAAACAGTAAGGTGCATAGGGAGCTATTCTACACTCTAAACTATCCATCCCAAGAGAAAGTTGCAATGGCTTTGTCACTTTATTTAGAAATGCTAAAACATCTCGAAGTACCACAGAGACTCTAACTATGTGTCATCCTTCTTTCCCTTACCAAGACTCCAGCAAACCTGAGCATGGAATATTCTAGGCCATTGGCTGACTAACCCAAATATTCAGTCAACTATTATGTGGGCCATAATAATCACTGTTCATGCTGGTATACCGAGCCCCCCACCCTTCTGTGCATTCATTAGTGAGGCTTAAGAATAGATATTTTCATTTTAATCTTATTTGCATTTGGGGATAGTCACACTCTTGCTATTTGACTATCAAATTCTTTAGTAGGAATGATCCTGCAAAAGAAATATGACTCTCCAACATGAATTCTGGTGTACTGCAACTCACTGTCCTCTCTGTAGTTAAGTGCAGTTAATTTATTTGGACTGAATGGGTTATAAGGGTGAAGATTAATGTGCAAATAACTTATCCTTGGAAGCCAACTGGATAGAATATAGTCATCAAGTACTGCAAGGTGAGTTTATAACTATACATGATGTACTTGGGATATTCATACCAATGGAGGAATCTGGAAAGAGATTGCCTCACCTAAAATAAGAGTTATAGTTGTCATAGGATTTGTCTTTAGAACAATCAGAAAGTCAAATGGGTTTTGATCTAATATGAACTTGCTGGGGCAGCTAGTTGGTGCAGTGGATAGAGCACTGGCCCTGTAGTCAGGAGTACCTGAGTTCAAATCCAGCCCCAGACACTTAACACTTACTAGCTGTGTGATCCTGGGCAAGTCACTTAACCCCAACTGCCTCACTAAAACAAAAACAATAAGATGAACTTGCTTATTAAGGAAATCTAGGGCCAGCTTCATCCTTTGGAAGAGTGGGTAGCTGCCTATACTTTTGAGATTTGAGAGATGCCTAATGGTCACTCCGCACACCCAACCCAAGATATTTCCCCTATTGGTTACAGATGTCAGCATTTCCCCCATACATACACTTTGGAATTAAGACATTGAAGGCTATTCTTGAGATCAACCAATCAATAAACATTTATTAATAATCTATGTACCAGGAACCACAATAAGTGCTGGAAATTCACAGAAAGGGGCAAAAAAAAAAAAGAGTACCTTCCCTCAAAGAGCTTACATTCTTTTTAAAGAATTGATATGGGGCAGCTAGGTGGTGTAGTGGATAGAACACCAGCCCTGGATTCAGGAGGACCTGAGTTCAAATCCGGCCTCAGACACTTTACACACTTACTAGCTGTGTGACCCTGGGCAAGTCATTTAACCCAAATTGCCTCACAAAAAAAAAATTGATTAAGTTTTTTCAATTAGAAAGTATTTATTTTCCCTTCCTCCCACCCCCACCACTGTATAAAAAAGAAAAACAAAACCTTATAACAAATGTGCATAGCCACGCAAGACAAATTCTCACATTGGCCACATCTAAAAACATGTGTTTCATTCTATATGTCTAGTGTATGACCCTATCAGGAGATCAGTAGCATTCTACATTGTTCTCTGGAATTGTCATTGGTTGTTACATTGATCAGTTTTTAAGTCTTTCAAAGTCGTTTGTTTTAACAATATTGTTATCATAGTACAAATTATTTTCTAGGTTTTGCTCACTTCGTTCTGCATCAGTTCACACAGGTTTTTATGAAACTGTCCATTTCATCATTTCTTATGGGACAACAACATTCCCTTCCATACCATACTTTATTCAGCTATTCCCCAACTGGTGCATGCCCCATTAGTTTCCATTTCTTTGCCATCACAAAAAGAGAGGCTATAAATAATTTTTGTACATATGAGTCCTTTTCCTCTTTCTTGGATCCCTTTGGGATACAGGACTAGTAGTGGTATTGCTGAGTTAAAGGGTATGAACAATTTAGTAACTTTTGGAGAATAGTTTCAAATTGCCTTCAAGAATGGCTGGACCAATCATAGTTCCATTAAGAGTGAATTAGGGGGGCGGCTAGATGGCGCAGTGGATAAAGCACTGGCCCTGGATTCAGGAGTTCCTGAGTTCAAATCCGGCCTCAGACACTTGACACTTTACTGGCTGTGTGACCCTGGGCAAGTCACTTAACCCCCATTGCCCCACAAAAAAAAAAAAAAAGAGTGAATTAGGGAGGGGGCGGCTAGTTGGCACAGTGGATAAAGCACCGGCCCTGGATTCAGGAGTACCTGAGTTCAAATCCGGCCTCAGACACTTGACATTTACTAGCTGTGTGACCCTGGGCAAGTCACTTAACCCCCATTGCCCCTCAAAAAAAAAAAAAGAGTGAATGGGGGGGGGGGCAGTAAGGTGGCTCAGTGGATAGAGCACTAGTCCTGTAGTCAGGAGGACCTGAGTTCAAATCCGGCCAAAGACACTTAACACTTACTAGCTGTGTGACCCTGGGCAAGTCACTTAACCCCAATTGCCTCACAAAAACAAACAAAAACAAAAACAAGAGTGAATTAGGGGGCAGCTAGGTGGCACAGTGGATAGAGCACTGGCCCTGGATTCAGGAGGACATAAGTTCAAATCTGACCTCAGACACTTGACACTTACTAGCTGTGTGACCCTGGGCAAGTCACTTGACCCTCATTGCCCCGCAAAAAAGAAAAAAAAAAGTGAATGAGGGGGCAGCTAGGTGGCACAGTGGATAGAGCACTGGCCCTGGATTTAGGAGGACCTAAGTTCAAATCCAGCCCCAGACAGCTAACACTTACTAGCTATGTGACCCTGGGCAACTCACTTAACCCCAATCGCCCTG
Organism: Dromiciops gliroides; assembly: GCF_019393635.1. Taxonomy (NCBI): domain Eukaryota; kingdom Metazoa; phylum Chordata; class Mammalia; order Microbiotheria; family Microbiotheriidae; genus Dromiciops; species Dromiciops gliroides. The sequence continues at coordinate 531,646,183 of NC_057861.1, forward strand.
TAAAAAAAAAAAAAGAGTGAATTAATATGTTTTCCCATAGCCTCTCCTACACTTGTCTTTTTCCTTTGTTGACACTTGCATCAACTTCATGGGAATATGGTGGAATGTCAGAGTTGCTTTAATTTGTATTTCATTTATTATTAGCTGTTTACAGCATTTTATCACATGGCTATTGATGGCTTGGAAGGGGCTTAGCACCTAAAGGAGGAGACACTATGTAAATAAATAAGTACATGTCATGTATGAAGTAGACAGGTGTTAACCTTAGAGAGGAGGTTCTAGCAGCTGAGGGAACTGAGAAAAGCCTCCTTCAAAGATACTATTTGAACTGAGTTTTGAAGGAACCCAGAGAATCTAAAGGGCAGAGGTAAGGAGAGAGAGTATTTCGCATATTATCTAATTGGTAATTTACCAGGCCATTATGAACTATTAGCATCTTAGCTAGTGCTGAAGGACATATACCAGGGATTTCTTTTAGGTTTGGGCTGAACTAAAGTGTCTTCCAACTCTCAAATTCTGTGATTCTGTGATCATTCAAATTAGTTTTAGCAGATTAGATTATTAATTAGATTATTATTAGATTAGATCATTCAAATTAGATTTAGCAATGAGAGGTGAGGAACCAGAGGAAATAGGACATGACATAAATAAAATTTGATGGGAAGATGGAGATTCAAAAAGCTCAATGAGCAAGGATTTATTAAGTACCCACTATATTCCAGGCACTATGCTAGGTACTGGGGATAAATTATAAGCAAAAGAAGAAACAATTCTTACTTATAAGAAGCTAAAATTCTAATGAGGAAAACAAGAAAAATCTGTGTAATGATTTAATACTACATTGGGAAGTCTTGAGCAACCAGGTAACAACAGAATACCAGGTACTAACAATACCTACAGGGCTTAAGGGAAGAGGAGGAACAGATGAAGAGGGAGGGGCAATAAATACAAATGTTGCCTTCTTAAAAGTTTTCCTAAAGGCTTATCCTATGAATAGTTCCTGAAGAAATCTCCACTGCATTATACATTTAGCAGTTATAAAATTTTTACACCCGCTGGGGAGTGGGGCTAGAGAGGAGTTACTTGCTTGTTGGCTTGGGTGCAAATCCCAAATCGATCATGGATTTGGTGGCTTTATTAATATTGCATCATTGAAGTAACAACACTGCCATTCTTGATCATGTCTAGGTTGGCTGTTGTCACATTAGGCAGTCCAAGAACATTCCTCAGCATGGGTGTCATTTTTATTATATTCCAAATGGTAATCAGTTAGGATTCCTAGCTCATTAACTCTCCATCCTGGCCAAGTTCTGATAAATTAGGACCAGACAGAGGGATCATTTGACAACAGTTAAAGCATTTATGGCTCAGCAAGGATAACTAAATCCTGTGCCTCAAAGTGCAAACCAGAGATCCAAGTGGACTCATTCGCAAAGTTCTGTCACATATTTGGATGAGCAAAGTTGGGGAATTATACACCTTTCATTTGACCACTACATATTCTGTGACATACAAGCTAATTTAGGATCATAGGAGTTAGAGTTGGAAGGCACCTTAGAGATCATCTAATCCAACCCCCTCCTTTTACAAATGTACAAAATAAGGCCCAGTTTAGATGACTTGTCCAAGGTCCCACAATAAGTCATATTTTCTGATTGTAAGTTCAGGGATCATGCTTATAAAAAATTGAAGTATCCTCCTCTCCAAAGGCTATGCCTCTTATAGGACTGTCCCCTTCCAGAGATTAAGGAGGCAGTATGGTATGGTAGAAAGAACACTGGACTAAAATTTTGGAGATCAGTGCTACCAACTGGCTGTTCCACCTTGGACATGTCACTTCCCTTTCCTGAGCTCCAGTTTCCTCATCTGTAAAATGAGTAGTTTGGACTAGATATTCTCTAAGGTCCTTTCCAGCTCTTAACATTCTATGATTCTGGGATTTGGGCCAATATGAACCCTGGGAGAATGAACAGGTCCAAAGAAGCTGTAGGACAATCACAGTTTGGCCGCCAAGAGTTTGGCATGGAGTGCCCTTTAGCCCCTTTGCTCAGCTGTTTTCAGCAGGCATCAGAATAACCCTAAACTCCCACTGCAGGGAGGAGAGGCCATACACATTGACTTCTCCCCATATGGCAAATCCTACACTCCTAAAGAAGGACCGCTGGGACCTGCCCACACACTAAAAAGGATGGCTCACCACACTGTTTATACATGCCAAGTGAAGCAGAGAACTGAGCAATTATCTAGTGGATTCAGTCACTGGAGCCAGCCAAACTGGAGAAGCCAAGCCAAAATAAATTGCCTTTTCCTTAGGAACAAGGACTTTTGTCCCAGTGGTTGTTAGCTTGAGGTTTGGGGGTATTTGGGTTTGGTTTTCTCTTTCCCCAAAATGAATTGAATAATAGCTTCAGTTCTCTCTCACACTTGCTCTATGCAGAAATCAGCAGTCTATAGTTTCCCTGTCATCATGTGTGTATTTTGTCCAATGCTTTCCAAACTCCATTTTTGACAGCCAGAAATTAACAGGAGCATATTTTGAAAGAGTTCTCCATGGAGGGTGGGGTAGGGATAATAAACTGTTGTTAAGAGTTTCAAGGTCAAATATCATACATTCTATGAAAATAAAAGATAGCCGTACATTACATTGTCAAGTTAATGTAGTATGATAGAGCATCTCCAGACTGCACATCCTGAAAGACTGTAAAAGTCTAATAGATTTAGGGAAACTGTACCTCAGGGAGCATATTAGACAGGACTCCTCGATGGATCAGAACTGTCTTAAAGCCTCACTTATTGGGGACCTGGATGCCTTGAAATGATTGCCTCTCTTTCAAAAGCCTAGAGACAAATTGCACCTCTTAGATTAACTTTACAAGAATGGGTCAATCATTGTGAATGGAGGGTGTTCATTCTTTTGACATGGGAATGAAAAATGGATAATGTAAACCATATAATTCCATTTTCTTTTAAATTACCTTTAAAATGCCTTAATGTCCTATTGATTCCCACTTAGGTGATTTTGGATATATTTGCAAAGTCTCTTAGCACCATGTATGTCTGTAATGGAAAGTCGTCTTTAATTATGAAAGATGTTTTGGTGAATTTTGCATTGATTGAGCATAAAATTAACAAAGTATAATGTCTCCCACATATTAACAGGGAGGGATGACATCAACGTTCTTTCACCCTGGGAAGGAATAATGCTTTAAAATGAAAACTTAAGAAGGAAAAAAAAAGAGCCCACATAACTGAACCACACATCCATTTGAATAGATGCCACATTCAGTTGTCAATTTATTTTCTCTCTTTTACATAGCCTAAAGTTTCACATGATTTCAAAGTTTGAATGAACTACCTGATAGGCTTCATTCCTCTAGGCTAAGGTTGAATGAATAAAGGCTATTATTAGACAAAGCCTTTCTTTTTTCCATTCTAATGTATCTCCCAGTGATTTGGGATTTATTCCCTTTTCTCTTCCATTGGAAAGATTGCACATGTTGGGTAATTTAAATATCCCAAGTTAATAGGCAATTCATCTTGGTTGCATTCCTGAGTCTGGAAGTCTATTGTTGACTTCTAGAGTGTATATTAACCCATCATTGAATATTTAGACTTCAGGGATAGATATACATGTGTCAGAAAAGGAGAATTAGGCCACTTATGCTTTCCTCCATAGATTCTTAATCTGATTATTTATCAGGCATGGAGGTTACCCAAGTTCTTGCAAGAATTAGTGAATATATGAAAACACATTTATTAAGTGCTTACTATGTACCAAGCATTATGTCAAATGCTAGGGATGCAAATATAAAAGAAAGGCAATCCTTGCTTTCAAGAAGTTTATATTCTAATGGGGGGAACAACACACATAGGAAAGTGATGGCCAGATAAGAGCACTTTGGTCCAGGAAGTTACAGGGAAGGCAAATGGGACCATGGGGAAATAGATGGGAATACTTAATCCAGGAACAATGGCAGAACTGGTTTAACCATGGCTCATGGTTCTAGAACTAGGAGGAGGCAGGAAAAGGACATTGTCTCTTATGTATATGGTGAGGTAAGGAGATATGCAGAGAGAAAGGAAGGAGGGAAATGAAGCATGACCAGGGCTTCCTGAAATAGTGCTCCCAGAGAGCCAGTCACAATCAAAGTGGGGTTCCAAAGTTGAACTTCTGCTAAAGACTCTTAATCTAGGGTCCATAGATGCCCAAGGGGTCAGTGGATAGATTTCAAAGAAAATGTAAATGTGTATTGGAAAGTGTGTGTGTGTGTGTGTGTGTGTGTGTGTATAATGGGGAGGTATCCCACATGTAGCAAGGCTTACATGTAATGAGGCCATCCCTGATATGGAGCACAGGAATATTGCTGTGTGGCTCAGTGGAAGGCAGAATAGATATCACTAGCCTATTCTCCACCCCACCCCCAACCCGCTTCTTCAAGAAAGAATGTTACAATTTGTTTTTACATGAAAGGTGGGGGGAAATTCTAAATAAATGGATGGATGGATGGATGGATGGATGGATGGATGGATGGATGGATGGATGGATGGATGGATGGATCGATCAATCAATAGATGAATAGATAAATAGATAAATAATTTTTTAAAAATTTTAAAATGATTTTTTTTAAGTGAGGCAATTGGGGTTAAGTGACTTGCCCAGGGTCACACAGCTAGTAAGTGTTAAGTGTCTGAGGTCAGATTTGAACTCAGGTACTCCTGACTCCAGGGCCAGTGCTCTATCCACTGTGCCACCTAGCTGCCCCTTAAAATAATTTTTTTAAAGAAAGACTTTAATTACTGTCAAGAGGGGAAGTAGGATGTTGAGGCAAGAGGCCACCATGCTGCTCTCCAGAAAGAGGGAGAATAATGGGCTAGAATTATATCTCCCTGAGCTCTTAAATATTGTTAGTCTAGTGTATGTGATTAGATTCAAGCTAACTTCAGATCACAGTTTCATCACTGTGGGTAGAGGCAGGACCCAAAACTTTATATCCAAGACGTGACCCCTTTCCCATGAAATACCAGTTCCACAATGAACACACATAACACTTAGCAAAAACAGAAAACAACAACAAAAAAGCACATTTATCCAAACTAATAGCAAAATTGAATTCAGAGAATGGATACATTGGAAAATATATACCAGATAATAGAGAATGAAGGAGCTCTCCCATTGGAAGTGAGGTAACTCACTCAACCAAGAGAGAAAGTCCTGGATCCCACCAAAGAGGAAACTCCCTGAAGTCTCCAGAGTTGCAAACTAGGATTAGGGACATAATGGAGACTGCCAGCTCCTCTCATGTCTTCCCAGTGTCAACAACCTGAGGTGGGGTTGACCTTGCCTATCTTCTCTCTCAAAACTAGAAGCCAGGGGTGATTGAAGCAACTGCAGAATGTAAAACAACTTAAAAACCAGATGAAAACTGAAGGGCTCTCCTCTCTCCACCTCTTGACAACTCTAAACCTCTCCTCACACAGAGCAGGGCATTCGTCTCCACCAACAAGGAGAGAGTACTGTACCAAAGGGTTTTGGGACTGGAGTTACATATGTAATAGATAGGTAGATAAATAGAAAGACGGATGGATGTATGGATAGATAGATATGCATTTATATATGGTATACATACATATATATCTTTTATAAAATTATAACTGATTTCCTTTATAATGTCATTACTTTATTTTATGCATTTAAAAATATTATTGTGAGAAAGGGTTCAGAGGCTTCACTGCAAGAGGAGTCCATAACACACCAAAAAAAGTTAAGAACTACTGTTCTAAGACATGATTTCTGGTGTGGGAAGTTGATAAGATTATGGAGGGAGCCCAGAGAAGGAGGAGGCCAGTAGTGTGTGGCCAGGGCTTCCTTACCAAATATTCTCATGGCACAAGTACACCAACTTGTCCAAGATCCTTAACACCAGAGTATATGTAAGCTCTAGAAGATTCTACCATGCTGAGAAAACACCAAGGACAGTTCTAGCATGAAACTATATCTTCTTTCTGAGGCCCAGGTAGACTGAGCCCAAGGAGGCTCATTAGCCATAAATAGGACACTTCTGGGGCAGAGCCAAGATGGAAGAATAAAGAAAGCACTCAGCTGAGCTATTCTAACATTCCCCTCCAAACAACTATAAAATAATGCCTCAAATCAAATTCTGGAGTAGCAGAGCCAACAAAAGGTCAGACTGAGAAATTCTTCCAGACCGAGACAACATGTAAGGTCATAAAGAGAGATCCATGATTCAGGGGAAGACACTGTGCCCTGGAGCCCATGTAGATGAAACAACACTGGTGGGACTAGGTGGTGGTGACATAATCAGTAGCAGTTTTGGGGGCTCTCAAGCCAGAGATGATAAGGGAACTTGACAAATGGTCTAAAAGAGATTACAGGTTATCCCTGTGCTAGCAGTGGATGCAGAACCAGATGTTATGTGGCAACTTCATTGCATATAGCTACTTCTGGGTCATAGGTCAAGGGCAGAGAGGAGCACTTTTGAAAAGGGGGAGGGGGCACCCTAAAAAGAAGTATCATTCTAGTCACAAGGGAACAGGGACTCTGAGGAACAGCATTATTTTTGGTCCCAATGCATCCTTTCTGGGTAAGAACTAGAGTTCAGACCAAGAGAACAGTGACCACACCTCTCCACAGATCATACCACATTCTAAGCACCAAAAACTTCCAAATCCACAGGAATAGCTCTGAAAACAGCATGCAAAAAAGCCTGACACTTTAGACAGTTTCCCTCTTCCCTTGTCTCCCTCCACTATACAAAGTATACTGTCCAGCATTAATATAAAGTTGCAGATCAAAAAATAGGGTGGAAAAATGAGATGAAAAGAGAACCTGATTATAAAGAGCTACTATGATGAAAGGGGAGATCAAGACAAATTCAGAAGACAATGAAATCAAACAGCCACAAATCCTCAAAGAAAAGCTGTGATTTAGACACAAACCCAACAGGAATTCCTGGAAGAGCTAAAGTATGTTTTTCAAAATAAAATAAGAGTGGTAGAAGAAAAAATGGGAAAAGAAATGAAAGTAAAGGAAGGAAATTATGAAAAGACAATTAACAGCTTGTAAAAGAGGCACAAAATACTGAAGAAAACAATACTTTAAAAAACAGAATCAGTCAAATGGAAAAAGAGATACAAAAGCTCACCAAAGAAAATAATTCCATAAAATTATAATTGAGCAACTGAAAGCTAGTGATTCCATGAGACATCAAGAAACAATAAAACAGTCAAAAGAATGAAAAACTAGAAGAAAATGTGAAATATCTCATTAGAAAAACAACTGACCTGGAAAATAGATCAAGGAGAAGTAATTTAAGAATTATTGGATTGGGGCAGCTAGGTGGCACAGTGGATAAAGCACTGGCCCTGGATTCGGGAGGACCTGAGTTCAAATCAGGCCTCAGACACTTGACACTTACTAGCTGTGTGACCCTGGGCAAGTCATTTAACCCTCATTGACCCACAAAATAAATAAAATAAAATAAAATATTTAAAAAGAATTATTGGATTGCTTGAAAATGATTATCAAAGAAAGAAACCAGACGTCATATTTCGAGAAATTATTAGGAAAACTGCCCCCATCTAGAATCAGAGGGTAAAATAGAAATTGAAAGAATCTTCTGATCATCTCCTGAAAGAAATCCCAAAAGGAAAACTCCTAGGAATATTGCAGCCAAATTCCAGAGTTCCCAGGTCAAAGAGAAAATACCTTAAGCAGCCAGAAAGAAACCATTCAAATATTGTGTAGCCACAGTCAGGATAACATAAGATTTAGTAGCTACCACATTAAAGGAGTGGAGGGCTTTGAATGTGATATTATGGGAGGCAAAGGAGCTAGGATTAAAACCAAGAATAACTTACATAGCAAAACTGAGTATAATCCTTCAAAGGAAAAATTAATATTTAATGAAATAGAAGACTTTCAAGCATTCTTGATGAAATAACCAGAGTTGAATGAAAAATTTGACTTTCAAATAAAAGATTCAAGAGAAGTATAAAAAGGTAAACATGAAAGAAAAATCATAAGGGATTCAACATGGTTAAACTGTTTACCTTTCTAAATGGGAAGATGATACATTTCTTTTCCAAGAACTTTATCAGTATTAGGGCAGTTAGAAGGATTCTACATGGCAAGTAGTTGTGGGAGTGAGTTCATTATATTGGAATGTTGTAAAAAAAATGGGTAGGGAAGAAAGAGGAATGTCCTAGAAATAGGGGAAAGAGAAAAGAAGAATAGAGGAAATGGTCTCACATGAAAGAGGCACACAAGGAAAAACTTTTAGAGGAGAGGGAAATGGGGGGAGGGAGGCAGTTCTTGAAACACATTCACATCTAAATTCGTTCAAAGAGGGAAATATGTGTATATGTATATCTATCTCTGTGTGTGTATACACACAAACACACTCAATTGAAAATACAAATCTATCTTGCCCAACCAAAAAAAAAGGAGCTAAGAGAAAGGAGAGATATAAAAGGAAAGGCAGATGAAAGAAGGCAGTGGTCAGAAGCAAAACAGACTTTAGAGGAGGGACAGCATAAAAAGAGAGAGAGAAGAAGAAATAGAAATAATAGAATGGAGGGAGATGAACTCAGCCATAAAATGGAATCGAATAGCAGAATGGATTAGAAACCAGAATCCAACAATATGTTAATATGTTGTTTACAAGAGAAACACTTGAAACAGAGAGACACAGAAAATAAAAATAAAAGGCTGAAGCAGAATCAATTATGCTTCAGCTGAAGTTTTTTAAAAAAGCAGAAGTAGTGATCATGATCTCAGACAAAGCAAAAATAGACCTAATTAAAAGGAATAATCATGGAAGCTACATTTTGTTAAAAGGAAACATAGACAATGAGGTAATACCAATAGTTAACATATATGTAACAAGTGGCATAGCATCCAAATTCTTAAAGAAAAAGTTTAATGAGTTACAAGAGTTGGGGATCTCAGCTTTCCCTCTCAGAATTAGATAAATCTAACCATAACGTAAATAAGAAAGAAGTCAAGGAGATTAGTATAATCAAAAAAAAAGATGGATGTAATAGACCTCTAGAGAAAATTGAAAGGGAATAGAAAGGAATATGCCCTTTTCTCAGCTGTACTTGACAGCTTCACAAAAATTGACCATGTATTAGAGCATAAAAACTTCTCAAACCAAATGCAGAAAGGCAGAAATATTAACTGCACCTTTTCCAGATCATAATGTAATAAAAATTACATTTAATAAAGGGCCATGGAAGCATACATTAATATTAATTTGAAATCAAATAATCTAATCCTAAATAATGAGTGGGTCAAAAAACAAATCATAGAAACAATAAATAATTTCATTAAAGAGAATAACAACAACAAGAAAAAATTCCAAAATTTGTGGGATTCATCCAAAGCAGTACTTAGGAGAGAAGTTATATCTCTAAATCTGTACATCGGGACAGCTAGGTGGCACAGTGGATAGAGTACCAGCCCTGGATTTAGGAGGACCTGAGTTCAAATCATGGCTTCAGACACTTAACACTTACTAGCTGTGTGATCCTGGGCAAGTCACTTAACCCCAATTGCCTCACTAAAAAAAAAAAATTATTAAAAATAATAAACATAAATCTGTACATCAAAAAAAGAGAGAAAAAATTAGATCAATTAATTGGATGTGCAACTAAAAAATAGAAAAAGAACAAATTAAAAATCCCCAATTAAACACCAAAATGGAAAATCTGAAAAACAAAGGAGAGATTAATATAATTTAAAGTTTTTTGAAAATGAACTAATAAATAAAGCTAGAATTGGGTTTTATGAAAAAACAATAAAACAGATAAACCATTGGTAAATTTGATTTAAAAGAAGAAAACCAAAGTACAACTATAAAAAATAAAAAATGTGACTGCTCCACCAATGAAGATGAAATTAAAGCAATTATTGGGAGTTATTTTGCCCAATTATATACTAAAGAAGCTGGACAACCTAAGTTAAATGGGTGAATTTACAAAAATATAAACTGCTCAGATTAACAGGAGAGGAAGCAGGATATTTAAATAACCGTATCTTAGAAAAAGAAATTGAACAAACCATCAACAAGTTTTCTAGGGAAAAAGTTCCCATGAACAGATGCATTATTCACATGTGAATTCTACCAAACATTTAAGGAATACTTAATCCCAACACTATACAAACTATTTGGGGGGGGGGGCAATAAGTAAAGAAGAGTCCTACCAAATTCCTTTTATGAATGAAAACATCATTTTGATACCTAAACCAGGAAGCACAGAAACAGAGAAAGAAAACTACAGACCCATTTCCTTAATGAATATCAATGCAAAATTTTAAAATACTAATAACAACATTATATCACAAAGATAATATGCCATGGCCAGGTGGGATTTATACCAGGAATGAGGACTGGTTCAATATTTAGAAAACTATAAGCATGACTGGCCATATTGATAATAAAAATAAAAAGCATATAATGTAAAATTAATCAATGCAGAAAGAGCCTTTGATAAAATACAATTCCCAAAACCCATTAAAAACATTAGGAAGCATTGGAATCAATGAAGCCTTTCTTAAAATTATAGGTGGTTTCTATCTAAAACCAAAAGAAAACATCATCTATAATGGGGATAAACTTGAAGCCTTCCCAAAAAGATAAGGGGTGAAGCAAGGATGTCCATTATCATTACTGTTATTCAATATTGTACTAGAAATACTAGCTAAAGCAATAAGACAAGAAAAAAAATAATTGAGGGAATAAAAATAGGCAATGAACAAACAAAACTATCACTCTTTGTAGATGATATTCTGGTATACTTAGAGAACCCTAGAGAATCAAATAAAAAACTAGTACTAACAATGAGCAACCTCAGCAAATTTTCAGAATATAAATCAAACCCACATAAATCATCGGCATTTCTATATACTGCCAACAAAACCCAGCAGCAATAGAAATTCCAATTAAAATAATTACAGACAATATAAAATATTTGGGAGTCTACATACCAAGACAAGCCTGGGAATTATACAAACATAATTACAGAACACTTTTCACACAAATAAAGACAGTTCTAAACAATTAGAAAGATATTAATTGCTCATGGGTAGACTAAGCAAGTATAATAAAAATTAAAATCCTACCTAATTTACTGATCTAGTTCCATACCAATCAAACTACCAAAGAATTAACTTGTAGAGCTAGAAAAAAAATAGAAACAAATTTCATCTAGAAGCAGAAAAGGTCAAGAATATTGAAGGAATCAATAGGGGAAATTGTTAAGGAAGGTGGCCTAGTAATTCCAGATTTCAAACTATATTAGACAGTATTAATCATCAAAATAATCTGGTACTGGTACTAAGAAATAGAGTGGTGGATCATTGGAATAAATTAGTTACATAATACATGGTAGTAAGTGACCATAGTAATTTAGTGTTTGATAAACCCAAAGATCCAAACTTTTGGGGTAAGAACTCAACATTTGATGAAAATTTCTGGGAAAACAAAAACTAGAAAGCAGTTGGAAGAAACTAGGCATATCTCATACTGAATACCAAGATAAGGTCAAAACAGATAAATGATTTAGACATAAAGGACGATATCATAAGTAAATTGGGGGAGGGTTGAAAAAAAATCCATGTCAGATCTATGGATAAAGGAAAAGTTTATAAACAAATGAGAGAGAGAGAGAGAGAGAGAGAGAGAGAGAGAGAGAGAGAGAGAGAGAGAGAGAGATGCATGGGAAGTAAAACAGATAACTTTGGTTACGTGGAATTAAAAAGCTTTTGCACAAATAAAATTAATGCAGCCAAAATTAGAATGAAAACAGGAAAATGAAGGGGGGGGGAGAGAAGTGGGAATTTAAAGCAAGTTTCTCTGTGAAAGTCCTCATTTCTCAAATATGTAGGGAACCAAGCCAAATTTATTAAAAAGAGCCATTCCAGGGGCAGCTAGGTGGCGCAGTGGATAGAGCACTGGCCCTGGATTCAGGAGGACCTAAATTCAAATCCAACCTCAAACACTTGACATTTACTAGCTGTGTGACCTTGGGCAAGTCACTTAACCCTCATTGTCGCCCCCCCAAAAAAAGCCAAAACCAAAACCAAACAAAAATATGATAGAAATGGAAAATTACAAATGCTGGAGGGGATGTGGAAAAACTGGGACACTAAGGCAGAGTTTGGTGGAGTTTTGCATTAGTCCAACTATTCTGAAGAACAATTTAGAAGTATGCTGAAAGGGCTATAAAACTGTGCATCCTTTTTGACCCAGTATAGTCTGTATTCCAAAGAGGTCAAATATAAGGGGAAAGGACCTATTTGTACAGAACTATTTATAGCAGCTCTCTTTGTGGTGGAAAAGAATTAGAAATCGAGGGAATACTCATCAATTGGGGAATGGCTGAACAAGATGTGATATATGATTGTGATAGAATATTATTATGCTATTAAGAAATGATAAGTAAGATGGCTTCAGAAAAACCTGGGGAGACTTATATGAACTCATACAAAGTGAAATGAACAAAACCAGGAAAATATTGTATACAGTAACAATTAATATTTTGAGAATGATCAACTGTGAAAGACTTAGCTACTCTGATCAAGACGATCATCCCAAACAATTTCAAAGGACCCATGATGAAAACAGCATCTACCTCCAGAGAGAAAACTGATGAACTCTGAAGATATAGTAATGCATTCTTTTTTAAACTTTCTTTATTTTTATTGTTTTATTTTGTTTTTCTTTTGCAATATGGCTAATATAGAAATATGTTTTGCATGACCTCACATATATAATTAATATCAAATTTCTTACCTTTCAAGGAAGGGGGAGGAGCAGGAGGAAGGAAGAGAATTTGGAATTCAAAATTTTAACAAATGATTGGGGAATATATAACAAAATAAAAGAATTTTTTAAAAGGAGTAAGCTAATCACTTGGCAATGAACTTTTTGATCATGAAACAAAGAAAAATATGGGCAGGTATCAAAAAAATATGAATGGTATTGTAGATCCATTAGCTTACATTTGCTATACTTGGTGCTGATGAGACAGACCAAGGTCATCAGAAAATATTTGACATTTAACTTTATTCTGGTTTAGGCTAAAATGGTACTGCTAACTCTGCCTTACAAATTGCATAGAGTGTTGGACTTAGAGGTAGAAAGACTTGGATTCAGTGTGACACTTAACTAAGTGACCAGTTACTTTATCTCTCTGAGCCTCAGTTTCCTTACCTTTAATGTGATGGGGGTGGACCAAAGGTGCTCTAAGGTCCCTTTCAGCTCTAAAACTATGAACTATAATTATGAAATATGGGATGGGACTTAGTAAATCAGGGTAAATGTATCCCTATAGCTAGAGAGTAGCTTTTACCATGACCTTTTTTTTGGGGGGGGGGGGGCTAGGCAATGAGGATTATATGACTTGCCCAGGGTGACACAGCTAGTATCAAGTGTCTGAGGTCAAGTGTCAAGTGAACTCAGGTCCTCCTGAATCCAAGGCCAGTGCTTTATCCACTGAGCCACCTGCCTGCCTCCATACCATGACCTTATTTTTAAAAGTATTTGGATAACTGTATTTCAGTATAATCGGTTTCCTTTATAATGCCATGTATTTTATTTTATCTATATTCTTACATACATTTTACACATATTCCTATGTATTTTATTTGACCTATTTCAAAACATTCTTCTGAGAAGGGGTCCATAGGCTTCAGTAGATTGCCAGAGCGATCCATGACATACAAAAAAAATGTTAAGAAGTCCTGATTTCATAAATATTTTAAATATATATATGTGTGTGTGTGTGTGTATACATATACACATACATATACATATATATGGGGGTAGAGAGAGGAGGGGGGAAAGGAGAGGGGAGGGGAGGAGAAAGGAGAAGAGGAGAGGGGAGGGAGGGGAAAAGAGGAAAAAGCGGAGAGGAGAGGAGGGGAGAAGAGGGGAGAGGGGAGGGAAGAAGAGAGGAGAGGGCTCAATTTTTATGACCACAAGTGAATACTACCATCTTTTTATGTGAAAGATTTACATTATCATTAGGATTATTAGTTAGGATTGTTGTTTAAATTATGCCAAAGGAAACAGGAAGTCGTTTTATTTTTTAATTGAATATTCAGCTAAGCTAATAACAATTGATGTTGAATACTTGTTCCTTTCTCTACCAACATTCTCCATAAAATTCCCTGTTAACTTACTTGCTAAGAGAGGGGAGGGGTGAAATTTTGAATTTAAAATTTCAAGTTAAAGTAATTAAGTTGCTATTCCAAAGAGCTTTTTTTAAGTTATTATATTTTATGATATTTATTATTATATTCTTCAATGGCACTTTCCTTTCATTATAATTATATCCATTACAAGGCTGTTTGTGTTGGCACTCAACTATGCCAACCATGTTACATTCATTCCATTTAAAATCATAATGCACTATAATACACAAGTTTTGGGGGAAGGGAAAGGAGGAAAGGAAGCGTTATTCACTACGGATCTGTATGATTAAGTAAATGGGCCTACAGTTCTTGTGAATTTGCTGATTCTAGGGGATGAATGACCATCTGACTACATAGCATTATTGGAAAATTGGTTTCATTACCTCAAACCCTGCTTTTTTTGCATTCTGGTTTTGCACTTTTTAATTAGCTCATAGTAGGCATTCTTCTCACTAAATACTGGACACAGGCAATACTAGCCCTGCTTTGGAGAATCTGATTTACAAATGTTTTAGATTTCTTTTTTCCTTATAAGAAACATTAAATTGTTAAATTACACGTTTCAGGTGCGTGTTAACTCATGTAACAAGGGGAAGGTGACATAGAAGCTTTGACTGTCATTGAACTTCCTGCTTCAATGCACAATTACAGTATTTTTTTTTTTTTTGCAAAACCACAAAGGAAGAAAAAGAGATGCTATATTTTCTCTCTTAAAGGTAATTTTCTCCAGCAAAAGCTCTAGCCTATAATCTCAACGGCCAAGTACTATTTCTGCTACCTGTTGATTTTTATTGTTGTGGGCATTCAGTCTAGGTGATCAACCAAAATGTGTTTGGACAAAAATAGCAATTTCTTCCCCTCCCCCCCACCTTTTTTTTTTCATCACTGCTCCAATTTGGCCATAATTGTACAGTTCCCATAACAACAGCCAAATAACTGAATCTCTATGGAGGGGTTATAACAGGCCTGTCCACAAAGCCAACGGCTGGACTATACAGCTCCCGCTTTCCTCCCTCCTTTGAAAAAAAAGATAGCTACATGAAGGAACAGTCCTTTTTTATGCTCTGCTCTTCAATTCAGACTTGTAGCTAATTACCGCCACTGGGTTTCCTAACTCAGAAGGAATAGGAAGAAAGTATCCTCAGCTCTGAATTTCTCTTACATTCTTCAAATTCACTACCTACTCATATCATCATTCCCTAGTGAGTTGCCAGGAACATTAAAAAAAATACACACACCTACATATTTTTCACCCCAAAATCATAACAAAAAAAAAGAAAGAAAAGAATTTTTCATTCTATCTTGGATACACTTGAGATTCTATGGCATGACAACACCATCAATGAAAATCAGAAAACCTTTACTTTTTTTTCATTTTGTTTTTTGATGAGCTGCTGTGTGATTTCAGGAAGCAAATTTGTTTATGAGGGAACAAGTGCTGCCAGCCTGGGAATCGTGGTTTCTGTTACAGCTTGCAAGTTATGTCAAGCTAAGTTAGATGTCTTCTACCAACAGCTGTTTTGATCTCCAGATAATAAAACAGACAGGCGCATCCAGTAAACTTGATGCAGAATTCTGAGGTCCGTTTGAATTTAGGACTGGAGTGCAGCAAATTGTCGGGTTTCATACCCTCACTGGTGTGTTGACTGATTGGTTCCGTCCTGAATATTTTTGGGGGGAGGACAAAGAATGGAAAGGAATGGAAGGGCTGAGAATCATGGGATTGTTTATTCTACTAGTCCTCGTACTGATTATAAACTGCATTTTCACACCCAGAGCTGCAGTGATAAAAAGCATCTGAACCACCAGTGAAAACAGACTGTAACCCTAGGGGGGAAAATACATCCTATATAATCATGTATAAGATACCTGAGGGCTAGGCTAACCCAGTGGTCTTGACTAGAGTGTGGAGTTTCTAGATCCAGTGAAGCCAGGAAAGTTTAAGAAGTTTGAACACAACTTATGTTCATCAGGATAAGACACCAGGTTATCACTAAGAAGTCACTGGATAATAATAAAAATTCACATTTGTATAGGGCTTTAAAATCTGCAAAATGTTTTATGTCCATTCTCTCATTTAAACTGTGGAAATTTATTTTGATTTGGGGACCCTACTTTTAGGCTGAGATTAGAAAGCCTTAGGCCCTCAGGGTCTCTTCCCCTCCCCCCTCTGCTTCAGCTGAGCCAGAAAGCCCAGTGGGCTGTGCAAGACCTGGGTCAGACAGCTGCGGGGAAGAAGCCCCCAGCTTCCTCTGCCCTGAGCAGAGGTATCTGAGAGATGCTGGGCTCTGGCGTAGCCTGTGCTGAGGCACATGAAGCTGGAGCGCACCCCGCCCCCCACCAGCCGCAGCCCTGGCTAGCGGATTAGCTTGGTGTGTATGTGCAAGAAGCCCTGAGATTTGAGTGGAGAGAAGAAAGGGTATATATAGACCTGGGGGTGAGACGAGAGAGGGGGAGGAGACAAATAGTAATGCAGGACTAGGGTCAAGGAGGAAAGACTAGAAGATAAAGAGAAGTGGACAAGATTAGAGGGGAGGCTGACAAGATTAAAGAAGTTCGGACAGACAAGCCGAGTAGGAGAAGAGGTCAAGTGGTGCGGCTGATGAGATTAGAAAGGTTGTAGCCCGGGACTACAGGGCTACAGGGATGCAGGAGAAGACGAGAAGGACTAGGAGCAGAGAAAAGAGAGGCAGAAGGGCAGACTGACGGAGCAGACAGACAGAAGGTGGGTGAGAGAGAAACATAGGGGTTCAGCGGTGGCAGTAAGGAGAGGAAAGTTAGAAGCAGGGGGATTTACAAAGTGAAAGGGGCTCAGAGTTAGAATAAAGTACCTGAGTGCCTTGAGGCGAGAGGCTGCTAAGGCCCCTATTGTATTAAAAAAGTTGGAGGCACAGCAGGTGGGAAAGGGACTCACTGTAATGCAATCAGGTTGTACATTTTACTTCCCTGTATTCTTAATTTTAAATAGTATCTCATAAATAAACTCTGCTTTGATTATTTAGTTAAGAGGCTTCTTAATATTTTGCTTATCAATTTGAGAGTGTAGCAGTGTGGTGGAACTTTATAAACGGCCCACATTAAATTAATAGCAGTCAGATAGCCAGTTAGTCAACAGTCCCCAGATTAAGTACCCCAGTCAATTTAGCCCCTCAAATTAGCCCCAGTCATTTAAAATATTCTCACAAAACTTTACAACTCTGTAAAGTAGGTAGGTAGATGATATGTGTTATCATTACTGTTTTACAAATGAAGCAACTGAAGCTCACTGAGGTTGTGACTTGTCCAGGGTCACATAGTTAGTATCAGAGGAAAGATTTGATCTCAGTTCTTCCTGACTCCAAATCCTGCATTCTGTCCACATACAAGTCTCTGATGTGGAACTACCTGATTTAAAAACTGAGCTTAGGAGCAGCTAGGTGGCACAGTGGATAAAGCACCAGCCCTGGATTCAGGAAAGCCTGAGTTCAAAATCTAGCCTCAGACACTTGACACTTACTATCTGCGTGACCTTGAACAAGTCACTTAACCCCAAATGCCCCACAAAAACAAAACAAAAAAAAATTGAGCTTAATGTTTCACGTCTAATATTGAAAAATTGCTAATGGGTGTAATGGACTGGTATACTGCACCATTTCCTTCTCCACTATGAAGTCCTTCTGGTCTGGACAAAGCATGTGGTTTGGATGGGGTTCAGTCCTGGGTTGTCCAGCCTCTAATGAGAGGAGTTGGGCTCCCTTTCATCACATTCTTCAACTGATTAAGCCCCCACCTCAGAACTGTGGTGAAATTTTTACTTAAAGTTTAACTTATGGCAAGAATCTAATGTTTCTCCAAATGGGGATTAGAAAGATATTCCATGTACAGTAGGAACCAGATATAGGATAGGTATTTATTTCCTACACACAAAAAGAATGCTAAATGTAGAATAATCTGGAGCATTTGTTATAAAAAATAAAACAAATACTGAAAGAGGATTTGGTAATGTAACTGATAATTACTCTTACAATCTATTGGGACATTGATATTTAAACCTCCTCAAAACACAAAGCTGTTTATAAGACTGCTAATTAGGCACTTTACATTTCACCTCAGCTCTTTACTCTCCAAACGACTCTCAATACATGTCTGTTAGTTAAATGGCTAGGTTTGGGTCAATCCTCTTGTCAATTGTCATCCCTGCCAAGAACACTAGAGTAGTTACCAGGGACTCCTCTCTTGCTGCCCATTGAGACTAAAGATCTCTGAACCTCTTAAACTCACAGAATTGCTTCCAAAGCTGGGACATTTCTACCTTGGGATTAGTTATTTGTTCACCTAAGATCAGAAAAGAATAAACATAAAAGAGGTGTCTCAGATCCAGGCTCAGAATTGCCACTGAGTCATCAGCTCTTCCCTCTCCCCAAATAATGAAGAGCTTCAGTCATTTTAAAGTAGAAGTCTTTTAGTACTGAGTCACATGTAATCAGAGGCAAGTCCTACATTTTCCACATTCTCAAAAGGACTTAAGAATGTCAACTCCAAGCATGCTTCATGGGATGGCCCTCATCACACAAATATGGTGATTGGGGGGGGGATGTTAAATTAAAATAAAGTTTTCAATATAGTCAAAAATACCTCCAATATCTCAAATATATTCATCTAAGGCTTTTCTATTTAAAAGTGGTGCAAGGGGCAGCTAGGTGGCTCAGTAGATAGTGCGCTGGCCCTGGAGTCGGGAGGACCTGAGTTCAAAGCTGGCCTCAGACACTTGACACTTACTAGCTGTGTGACCCTGGGCAAGTCACTTAACCCCAACTGCCTCACCAAAAAACAAAACAAAAAAGAAATCTAAAAGTGGTGTAAACCTCACACCTATCAGAGTGGCTAATGTAACAAAAAAGGAAAATGTTGGATGTTGGAGGGGATATGGGAAAACTGAGATGCTAATCTGCTGATGGAGTTGTGAAAAGATCCAAACATTCTAGAGAGCAATTTGGAACTGTATCCAAAGGGCTATAAAAATGTGCATACCTTTTGATCCAGCAATATCACTGCTAGGCTATATCTCAAAGCCATCCCCCCCAAAAGAGAAAAAGGTCTATTTGTACAAAAATGTTTTCAGCAGCTCTTTTTGTAGTGGCTAAGAATTGGAAATCAGAGGAATGCTTATCAGTTGGGAAATGGCTAAACAAGCTGTGGTATATGATGGTAATGGAATATTATTGTGCTATAAGAAATGATATGGGGCAGCTAGGTGACACAGTGGATAGAACACTGACCCTGGAGTCAGGAGGACATGAGTTCAAATCTGGCCTCAGACACTTGACACTTGCTAGCTGTGTGACTCTGGGCAAGTCACTTAACTCCAATTGCCTCATCAAAAAAAAAAAAAAAAAAAGACAAGCAGGATGATTTCAGAAAGGCCTGAAAAGACCTATTTGGACTGATGTGTATTAAAGAGAGCAGAACTAAGAGAACATTGTGCACAGTGGCAGCAATATTGTTTGATAAAGAACTGTGAATGACTTAACTATTCTTAGCAATACAAGGATCAAAGATAATCCCAAAGGACTGATGATGAAGCATACAATCCACCTCCAGAGAAAGAACTGATATTGATTGAATACAGACAGAAGCTTCCTGTATTTCACTTTCTTTCATTTTTTATTCGCGTTTTCTTATACAAAATGACTAATATGGAAGTATTTTATATAATTGCACATGTATAGCCTATATCTGAGTGCTTGCTGCCTCAAGGAGTGGGGAGGGGAAGGAGGTAAGGAGGGATAGAATTTGGAACTAAAAATGTTAAACAAAAATGTTTATTTTTTAAAAAATTTAAAAGTGGTACAGAGTAGTGCAAAGAACACAGAATTTGGAGTCAGGGTTTAAATTCTGGCTTTGACACTTGCTAGCTGTGTGACCATCAGTGAGTCCTTGGTCTTGTAGGATTTAAAGGAAGGGGACCATATCAATTATCTAGGCTAGCCCTCCTCCTCCTAATTTATAGATGACTTAATTGGGGTCCAGAGAGGACAGAAATTTGTCCAAGGTCACAAAAATAGTAAGCAGGGCCAGGATTTGAATCCAGGTTTTCTTATTCCAAAATCAATGTTGTTTTTTTCCCCTCTACACCATCTGACCTTTTTTACCCTGTTTCTTCATTTGTGAAAAAGGAATATTACTTCTCACTTTACCTATCTTGCAGGGTTGTTGGGGAACAAATACTTCGAGTGCTGTAGAAATATTATTAATAGATGATGCCTTATACATCATTATCAAAGAATCAAGAAGTGAATATACAAGAGTCACTAGCCTCAGGTAGATTACAACCTAGCTGGAAGACAAAAATAACGTATAGGAAATTATTAGAAATCAATTAATATGGGGGCAACTAGGTGGCGCAGTGGATAAAGCACCAGCCCTGGATTCAGGAGTACCTGAGTTCAAATCCGGCCTCAGACACTTGACACTTACTAACTTTGTGACCCTGGGCAAGTCACTTAAACCCCATTTCACCACCAAAAAAAAAAAGAAAGAAAGAAATTAATATGGGGCAGCTCGGTGGCAGTGGATAGAGCACAGGCCCTGGATTCAGGAGGACCTGAGTTCAAATCTGGCCTCAGACACTTGACACTTACTAGCTATGTGACCCTGGGCAAGTCATTTAACCCTCATTGCCCTGCAAAAAAAAAATAAAGGAAAAAATGTAATTGGGAAATGTTTAACAACACTGAAAAAGTACAATACAATATAGCTAATGTTGATTGGTGGTTTTCTAAGTCAATAATAAACAGGGAGCTGTTTCTTTTCTTTTTTTCCCTCTTTTTCCCCTATCCCTCCTCAGACATGTAATTTACTTCAGATCCTGCTTTCCTAATTTGTACCCCTTCTAAAAATCCCTCCTTTATCTTCTCCCCTTGTCCTCCTATTCTACCTGCCATCCTAAGAGCTCCTCCCTTATCCTATCCCCTTGCCCTTGTCTTTCACTGTACATTAAGATTTTTTATACCCCTGCAAGTGTATATGTTATTCCCTCTTTAATCCAGTTCTGATGAGAGTAAGGTTCTAGCCCTACCAGTCTTCCATGTGTCCATTCATATCTTGTTTGTATGAAATAATTGCTCCATTTTAACTCTCCATACCCAATTTTATTTTTTAGAATAATCTCATCATACTAAACCCAACCTGAAACCTTCTATTTATGCTCTTTCAAACTACCCTAATAATTATAATATTCTTCAGGGTTACAGATAATGTTTTCCAATATAAGAAGGAAACAGTTTGACCTTATTAAATCCTTTATAATTGGTCTTACCTTCTTATTTTTCTCCTGATTCTCATAGGTCAAAAATTTTTTACAGTTCTGTTTTTTTCTTCAAGAACATCTGAAAGTCCTTTATTTTATTAAATGTACACTTTCTTTTCCTTGCAGGATTATATTCAGCTTTGCTTGGTAAATTATTATTGGTTATAAATCCAGCTCCTTTGCGTGGAATATCAGGTTCCATTCTCTTCAGTCTTTTAATGTAGAAGCTACTAAATCTTGTGTTATCCTGACTGTAGCTCCACAGTATTTAAATTTTTTTTTCTTTCCAGTTGCTTGTAGTATTTTCTCTTGACCTGAGAGCTTCAAAACTTAGTTGTAATGATCCTGTGATTTTTCATCTTGAGATCTCTTTCAGGTAGTGATGGGCAGACTTTTTTCAATTTCTATTTTGCCCTATAATTCTAAAACTTCAGGGAAATTGTTCTTAAAATTTTCCTGAAGTAAAGTGTCTATACTCTTTTTTGATCAAAATTTTCAAGTGGTCTACTAATTCTTATATTGTCTCTCCTTGTTCTATTTTCCAAGTCACTTGCTTTTGTAATGTGATATTTTACATTCTCTTCTATTTTTTAATTATTTTGATTTTTTTTATTATTTCTTGGTGCCTTATGAAATCTTTAGTTTCTCCTTGACCAATTCTAATTTTTAAGGTGTTACTTTCTTCTGTAGGTTTTTGGATCTCTTTTTTTAATTGGTTGAGTTTCTTTTCATAATTTTCTTGATTTCCTTGCATTAATTATATTTTTCCCTAATTTTCCTCAACTTCTCTTATTTGATTTTTAAAATTCTTTTTAAGCTCTTCCAAATGCTTTTGGGGGGGGGGAGCTTATGACCATTTTACCCTTTTCTTTGAATCTTTAGAATTAACTGTATTGATTTCACTGTCTTCTTCTTTGAACCCTGATCTCTTTCAACATTGTAGCTATCTATGATTGGGTTCTTCCTCCTTTTCTTACTCATTTTTTTTAGCTGTTTATTTCTTGGTTCTTAACTTTATGTTAGAGTCAGGCCCATCCCCAGGTATGGAGGATAATATCTCAAGCTTCAGATTTTTGTGCGGTTTTTTTCTAAGCTCTATCTAGGGGCCTGACCTCAGGTACTCCTCTCTGTCCCTGAGCTCAAGCAGGGCCCCCAGCAACACTGTCACAACAAATGATCTTACTCCCTCCCATAGCTACAAGCCTTAGTTCATCCCTCTACCTCAGAGCCAAAACCAGAGACTCTGCTCTCTTACAAGTGACCACCCAGCAGGGCCCCTGTCCCTCTGTGACCATACTAACCAGCATATACTCACTCCTTCTCTCCCACAGTCACTGCCCATGACCACACTTGGGCTGATATCTGTCCCAAGGTATCTGTACTTCAATCAATTCAGACTACCATCCTGGGTGGTGAGGCCTTTTCTAACTTTCTCCCAAGTTGTCTTAGGCTGGACAACTTCTTTACCCTGACTTTTAATTATTTCTATTGCATTAAAGTTCACTTTGAGGCATTGCTTTAAATTATTTATGGGAGAATTTGGGAGAGCCAAGTAATTTCCTACCTTATTCCACCATCTTCCCAGAATCCCATCTGTTTCTATTTGAGTTTGATACCACTGGCCTAGAATTGGAGGGATGGGGAAAAGAAGAGCAAAGCAAGACAAAATTTAAAATGGTCCCTATCCTCAAAGAGCTTGCTATCTACTTGGGAGATAGAACATTTAAACCAATAAATTAATATGCTAGAATTTAAAGAGAGAGAATTGACAACTAACCTGTCCAAAGTCACTTAGCCAACCAGTAGCAGAGAAATAATTTAAACCCATATCTCATGACTTCTGGTGTAAATTTATATCTCTATAGAAGCATTTCTCAAACTTCTTGGTCTCGGGACCCTTTTATATTCTTAAAAATGATTGAGGACTCCAGAGAATTTTTCTTATGTCGATTATATTGCTCTATTTAAAATTAAAACTGCTAAATTTTAAAATACCTATTTATTAATTCATTTAAAAATAGTAATAGGGGCAGCTAGGTGGCGCAGTGGATAAAGCACCAGCCCTGGAGTCAGGAGGACCTGAGTTCAAATCCGGCCTCAGACACTTAACACTTACTAGCTGTGTGACCCTGGGCAAGTCACTTAACCCCAATTGCCTCACCAAAAAAAATAATTTAAAAAAATAATAAACTCATTATATTAACATAAATAACACATTTTTATGAAAAATACTTGTATTTTCTGAAACAAAAACATTTAGTGAGAAGAATGACATGGCTTTATATATTTGTCTCATTCTAATATCTGGCTTAAGCAAAGTCAGCTGGATTCTCCTTTCTGCTTCTACATTCAATTTATTATGATAGGTTGTTTTGGCTGAAGTATATGAAGAAAATTCAGCCTCACACAGACATGTAGTTGGAAAAGGAAGAAATATTTTAATAGGCAAATAATATCTTGGGATTATTATGATAATAGTTTTGACCTCAGAGGTCTCCTGAGAGCATCTTGAGGGTCCAAGGGCCATACTTTGAAAACTGCTGCTTCATGCCATCCAGTATCTCTTCCATTTCTCTTCCAGGATTAGACAATTATACTGTAATCATGCTACTCTGGAGAAAGATTAAGAATTGAGCATCTATTTATAGAAGAAGGGGGAAAAAAGCCTTTTCCAGCAGCAGCACATTTTTTAGGGCTAGTCATTTTAGATGGCCATTTATAAATGCTTTGGCTAAAACCTATACATATTTATATGCATAATGCATACTTGCTTTATGCTCAGGGCAGAGGGATGCCTTAACTTAGATTTACATATTTAAATGACCCATTAATTGTATTTGATTTATTAGATTTAACCAAACAGGACAAGAAAGGTTTGCAATAAGTATTAAGTAATAGCTATAATTTTTTATGATTTTGTCAGGATACAAAAGCAATTCTCACTGACAATCTCTTGTCAGGGTAACATGGCAAACACCCTTGTCCACTCAACTGACAGCACAACAAAGAAATTATTGTTCAAGCTATGGAACAGTCTGTTTTTCTAATGCTTTGTTTCTAATATTTTTGTTCTAGTACTGGACAAAATGAAGACATATATACTATACATATATACTATAAACAATGGTGACATCTGTCTGACTACAGGAAGGAGAATCTCATATTTCTATAAACCAAAATAACCCCCAAGCACTATAGGTAAAAAAAAAATTAGACAATGTTCAAAAAATAAAATACCTCAAATTTATATTGCACAAAAAAACTCATTTATGGTATTATCCTACTTAAAGAATATTAGAGATATAAGGAACCTTAGAGGTCATCTAGTCTAATTCCTCTCCTAACACATAGTAGGTACTTGATGCATGCCTGTTGAACTTAATTGAATTTTATGGATGAGAAAACAGTCTCAGAGAGGAGCAATAGCTTACTTGCCTAAAGTCTGGGGTATTATTGTTTGAGATATGATTCTCTTACAGTATACAGAGGCTTTGGGATTTGTTCACAGTTACATAGAAAATCAGGGGAGAACCAAGTCTGAGATGGTACATCTCCTGAGTCATCGTGGAATTATGGAATATAAGAGCTAATGGGATCATAAGAGCATGGGTCCCCCTTGTTGGAACCCAAGAGGTCATCTAATCCAACACCTCATTTTATAGTAATCTGCAGCCCCAAGAAGTGAAGATATTTACCCATGATCATATAGGTATTAAATGTCAGACTCAGGAATTCAAACCTAATACTTCTAATTACAAATCCAAAGCTCAGACACTATACCATGCTGGTAAGGCCCTTAAAGAGCATCCAATTGAATACCCTTACTTCAATAATAATATCCATTAGCATTTATACAAATAAAATTTTCAAATTTTCAAAGTGCTTTACAAATACTATTTCACGACTTAAGTGGACTGATGCTGAGTGAAGTGAGCAAAACCATGAGAACATTGTACACAGTAACAGCAACATTGTGTGATGATCAACTGTGATAGACTTAGCTCTTCTCAGCAATACAATGATCTAAGATAATTCCAAAGATTTCATGATGGAAAATGTTCTCCACATTCAGAAAAAGAACTGTGGGTTCTGAATGCAAATTGAACCATACTGTATCTACTTTTTTGTGTGTTTTTTTCTTTTTTGAGGTTTTCCCCTTTTCTTCTGATTCTTCTTTCATAGCATGACTAATGCAGAAATATGTTTATGTGATTGTACATATATAACCTATATTAGATTGTTTTCTGTCCTTGGGGAGGGAGGGGAGGGAAGGGAGAGAGGGAGAAAATTTTCAAACTAAAAATCTTATGAAAACTATCTTTACAAGTAACTGGAAAATAATAAATTTGTGATGCAAAAAACCCAAATATTATTTCATTTTATCCTTACAACCCTGGGAGGTAGGGACCATTTTACATATGAGGAAAACATAGGTTATAAGTGATTTGTCCAGAATCACAAAGCTAGTAAATATCTGAAGCTAGATTTGAATTCCTAACTCCAGGAACAGCATGCTACCCAC